>NW_005871051.1:21696499-21876861 GCF_000147115.1 Myotis lucifugus | reverse complement strand
TTCCTCTCTGAATTAATAAAACAACAACAACAAAAAACCCCACAGAGGTTCACAAAACCCAAGTAAAGGTCAAGACAAAATGTTGGACATCCAGAACAGCTGGAATAATGGTGTTTTTTAAAAATTAAAATATAATCAACATGTAACACTATGTAAATTTAAGGCTTACTCTGTATGGATTTGCCACCATAAATTTCATGCCATCACCCAGTGCTGGGGTCCAGCCCCAGCGGTCCAGGGGTTCCCAAAGGTGTGGATGGAGTCAGCGAAGAATGTTTTACATGGAGACAGTGTTCAGAACTCTCTAGCTCTCTTTAGTCTCCGTGGATCTTCCTCTGCCTGGCTGAGGCCACAGAGAAAGATCCTGAGGCAAGCTGAGCCTTTATTTTATAGTCAGAGGTAAACAAGGTAGTGGTTACCAAAGTTACACTGTTCTTGTGAGTTTCACTTATTTTTGTTCTTGTTCTTGCTACACTTCCCTCAGCCCATTAGCTTCCCAGGTAAGATCTAGGGAGCGTCATAAGGTCAAGCCTAATTATGCTTAAGAGGACTGTGCCCTCTAAGCTGGGACTTGTTTGTGACTTTGCCAACAGGTCAGTCTGAGGTTTAACCCTATAGTGGCTCCCCATAACCCAGTACCCATTTATTACCTCTTCCTCACTGTCACAGTCATCTATGGCCCCTCATGAATTAAAAACAGTAACTCCTGCTTACGGTCACTTTTTCTAACACTGCTTCTAACACTTGTTGAGTTCAATATCCATGAAAATGACCTTTCCAACACTTTCCAGCCTCTATCCTCCATCAACTATGCACTTGCATATTTACCCCTTGATCTTTTCCTTACTAGTAAGCACAACCTATCCTAAATCATTTCACTCTAACAACCACCTTGTATATTTCCAGTGAAATTCCTCTAGTATCTTTGTTCCAATAATTCCCCACACCCACCAAAAATGTAATCCATGGATCTTATCATCTTTCTACTCTCTCACTCTCCCTATAGTTTTCACCACTCACATTGTCCAGCTTAAATTTCATGTTTGTCATTACAGTCACTCCTTTGTAAACATTCTTTTTTAAAAAAATACTAGAGGCCCAGTGCATGACACTCATGCACTCCCGGGGGAGTGGAGGGGGGAGGGGCGGGGAGGGGAGGGAAGGGTGTCCCTCAGCCTGGCCTGTGCCCTTTTGAAGTCCGGGAGCCCTCTGGGGATGTCCAACTGTTGCAGAGGCGGGAGAGGTGCCAGACACCACTGCTGCACTCACCAGCCATGCAGCCCTCCCCCTGTGGGAGCGCACTGACCACCAGGGGGCAGCTCCCGCACAGAGAATCTGCCCCCTGGTGGTCAGTGCGCATCATAGCGACCAGTCGTTCCACCGTTTGGTTGATTTGCATATTATCCTTTTATTATATAGGACATTGATTTCTGAGAGGAAGGGAGAGGGAGAGAGAGATAGAAACATCATTGATGAGAGAGAATCTTTGACCGGCTGCTTCCTGCATGCCCCTAACTGGAGACCGAGCCCAAAACCCAGGTATATGCCCTTGACCAGAATGGAACCTGGGACATTTCAGTCCACAGGCTGACACTCTATCCACTGAGCCAAACCAGCTAGGGGCCTTTGTAAAACAATTTTTAACTTCCTTGGGTCTCCCCATGTTTCTTTATTTTCCCTTTTAATGAGTTTATTGAGGTGACATTGGTTAACAAATTATACAGGTTTCAGGTGCACAATTCCACAACACATCATCTGTACATTGTATTGTGTGTTCAACAACCCAAGTGAAGTCTCCTTCCATCATCATTTATCCCTCTATCCCCTCTTCTACCTCCTCCTACTGCCACCTCCCCCCAGCAATCACCACACTGTTATATATGTTCATGAGTTTTTTCTCTTTTTTTTTTTGCTCAACCCTTCCACTACCCAACTTAGCCCCCCGCAACCCCCTCTCCAAGACAGTTGTTAGCCTGCTCTCTAAGAGTCTGTCTCTGTTTTGCTTGTTAGTTCATTAGATTCCACATATGAGTGAAATCATATAATACTTGTCTTTCTCTGACTGGATCATTTCACTTAGCATTGTAATTGCTTTGTTACACAAGAATTCTAGTTAAGTCCAATTCTCCACCCACTCTTACCTCTTCTCCTACAACTGAACATAGCAGGAAAACATACCATTGCTGATTGATTTCACTTAATTCATGCTGACTTCAAGTGGCCCATAATACTCTCCTGGAATCCTATACACCCCCAACCCATTCAGTCTCTCTCACTCTTTAGATAATATTGTATTTTCCCCTCTGTCAGCAAATATCTAACCCTGACTCCACTGTCCACACTCTCACATGATTATATTGCTTCATGTTTCACTGTGAACAATAAAGAACCAGAGGAGAGAGTCTTCAGATTCCCATGTTCATTTTTACCTAGCTACCTGTATTGAGGTGACACACTCTTTGCTTTCCTTTCCTTGTGGGTAAGAAACTCTTTAAAGGGTTATGTGTACTTATCCAAATTCTCCCCTTACATTCAAAAACCCATTTTGGTCAGGTTTTTACCCCAAGTTCTTCATAGAAATGGCTCTTGTCCAGATCAACAATGACCTCCACATTGCTAAATCTCATGGTCAATTCCAAGTCCTTATCTTATTTGACTTAGCAGCAGTTGACAATATAATCTCCCTTTCCCTTGTAAATGCCTCTTTGCTTGGTGTACAAGTCATCACACATGCCTGGATCTCCCTCTACCTCACTGGCTATGTTTCTCAGTACCCTTTGCTGTCTCCTCATCTGCCCAACTTCTGATAATTGGAGATCAGAGATCATACCTGGAAATTCTTCTATCTGTCTATACTCATTCATTAGGTGATCCCCTCCAACCCTCATGGCTCTACCACCAACTATTGGCCAGCAACTTCCAAATCTATATTTTCAGCTCATAATGAGTTCCTGAATTCCAAACTTATTGATTCAACTGTTTAGATGGCATTCCCACTTGGATGTTCAATAGGTATCTCAAAGGAAACCAGGCCATCAAAGAACTCCTGGTTTCCTACTCCTTGACAAAATTCCAGCTTCTCTTCCAGACTTTTGCATCTCAGTTCTTCAGACCAAAGCCTGTGGTTTTTGTCCCTGACTCCTCTTTATCTTATAACTCATTTATAATTTGGCACAAAATCTTGTTGTTTCAACCTCAAAATAGATCCACATTCTACCTTCATATCACCTCCACTATTACCAATATACTATAAACCATGATCATCTCTCACCTGGGTTATTGGAATATCCTTCTATTGGTTTTATCTGCTTTCACTCTAATTTCACTGTATTTTGAATAGCAACCAGCGTGATCCAGTTATAATCTAGATCAGAT
Organism: Myotis lucifugus; assembly: GCF_000147115.1. Taxonomy (NCBI): domain Eukaryota; kingdom Metazoa; phylum Chordata; class Mammalia; order Chiroptera; family Vespertilionidae; genus Myotis; species Myotis lucifugus. The sequence goes on along the minus strand of NW_005871051.1, from coordinate 21,873,486 downwards.
GATATGATTGAGTGAGGGCCAAAGCTATTGCTATGATATTCAACGCCCTGCATGATTTAATTCTGAACTCTTTCCTAGCACTCTTCCCATTACTCCCTCCTTTGTATTGACCTACTTACTATTCCTTGACGATGCCAAGCATACTTCCACCTCAAGACTTGTGCATTTGCTGTTTTCTCTTTCAGAAGTGCTATTTCCCCAAATATCTGCATGGGTTTTTCCCATATTTCCTTCAAGTCTTTTGTACAAATATTGACTTCTCAACGATACTTTTTCTCAATCTTCAACTCTAGTACACTTTCCTTATATCCTTACCACTTATTACACCTAACATTTTAATTTACAATTTTATCTTATTTATTGCTTACTCCTCCATCACTAGAATGCAATTTCCTTGAGGGTATTGTTTGCTTTATTTATCATTGTACCTCTAGCTCCATAGTTCAATAACTGGAACATAGAAAGTTCAGAAAAAACTAGTTATTGACTAAATGAAGGAATTGGGAATGAAGGACAGAAAAGGAAGAGACAATAAAAACAATGGACATGGACTTTGGACCTAGTGAAACCAGATAAATTCTTGTTGAGAAAATAAACATCAATTTTATTATATTGATACAGATTTAAGACCCATTTTTAATTTTACAGAATGAAATTAAAGAAAGTTAATGACATTAATAAAATATTAAAATTTTACAGCATGAAATTATAAAATTCCTGATCTAGATTTCAATACCTTTCTATACCAAGCCTTTCATCTCCACCTAAAAGAAATGCAACAGCAGCATTGGAGCTCAGTGCCCTCTGTGACTTCACAGGAAGGGAGTAGATAGAAGATGTTAGCCTGTGACAAACTGGATCCAGATATTTTTTCAACTCCACTTATGCATGTTCAGGAGGGCCTATGCCATGGTGAGGCAAGCCTCTAAGATGCTGTAGTTTTCTAACATTGCAAAATTATAATAATTGTGACATTTTTATTAATATGAGGGATAATTATAGTTATTTTACCCCATAGAACAAAGAGATTACTGTTATTGAAAAGACAACGGAGATTAGTCCTATGCTGTTATAAATTATGCCAAACCAAATACGTAGCTACTACAGTTAATGCTATTTATGCTGTGACTATTATTCCTGACTGTTGGAAATCTGAGAAGCCCTGTGGGTTTTGATCAGGGAACTTCTGAGGGGTGAAAAGAACCAGGGACTGAAAAGCCAGTGGAGTTTTCCTGGCAACTTTAAGTCTTTTGATTTGGAAAAATGATGGCAATTTGTTTGCAAGTGTTCAGACTGTATTTACCTTCCAGAAGGTTTATTATAGCAATCATCAGCAAGTTTTTCTAGAGAGCCAAAGCCACATGTGTACTTATAATTAAATTCCATATCATTTACATACGTTAATTTCCACTCTGTTTTCTATTCTCAGGATATTTTCAAGTAAGAATGTATTGTTGATATATCGAGGTTTGTTATTTTATCAGACTCATTACCCCCCTCTTGAAACCCCTTCATTCAATCATTATCATTAACTTCTGGACAGCATAGGGGGATAGTGGTGGTGGGGTGAAAGGACTGGCTGAAGAATGGCCTATGATGTCTGCGTTAAATAGGACATAATGATGGAATAGTCCCATTGCTACTTTCTGTTTCTCCAGCACATACTTATATTTTGGTGCTTTTGTTTCCTCAGCCTGAAGGAGTCTTCCAATGTTTTAGTCATTCTTCGAGGCTTAGTGCACATACTGCTGCCTCTATTAAGATTGCACTGATGGCTTTTTCCCCCTGGTTTTCACAGTAATTTTCTTTTATCTACTCTGCAATATTTGTTTCTCTTGGTTTTGCTATATAGCTCTGGCTATTCATGTTGACCTGTCTGCCCCATCTGTTGAATTGTAAGCTCTGAAGTCAGGGACCTGCTCTGAATAACCTCTCAGTATCCTCTACTATAATGGCCAACCTATGCCTCTTCCATGTGAGCTGCTCAATGTACATGTGTTGAATAAATAAGCAATGCTATCATACCTTTCTCTTTGGTGTCTCACACTTTATGGAGTCTGTGCATGTACTTTCTGTAACCTCAGCTCAATTTAATAGAAAAGAATGAAGCACCTACTGTGCATCCCCCATAGTTGTTTGAGAAGCTCTTTGACTTTGGTGTTTCTAGAACATCTGATATCTCAGGATGGTGTCATGGTTTATGCTTTAAAGAGAATCTAACTTAATGTTTGCCTTAATTTGAGTTGAATCCAACCCTAGATTCCCACATTGGCATTTCTTTTTAACTGGCAATTTTTTAATCTTGATTTCTAGGAATACTCAAGAACTTGATGTTTTAATTAACAATTAAGTTTTTACTCATGTATTATAGGGTGAGTTTGGACCACCCATAATAATTTAGCCTTTCTAATGTTGGCTGGCAATACATTCTAGTATCACAGCTCAAAGAGCATTCAGGTGGCAATTCCAGAAAGTCTTCTGACTTGAGTGAACATTCTCTTGGAGAAGAGGCTCTCGGGCCAATAAAACAAACCAAACAAAACAAAACAAAGTAAAATCCTGGCTTTGCTATTTATTAGATCAGGCACTTACTCCAGCTGGATCTGAGGTATTTTTTGTGAGGATTCATCAATAATGTGTGTCAAGTAGTTTTGCAGTGCCCAGAACTAAATACAAGGTAGAATTTCCCAGTTAATTAAACAACAGCTACTGACCATTTGCAATGTGTATATTCAAGTACTGGACAGTATGTACAGAGAGGAATAAAAGAAGTGCATATAATGTATTTACACAAAAATAGACAACATTGTGAAAGCACTTTGGCCTCATTGGCAAACAGAATTATTTCTTATACTGCAACTATTTTGAGAAAGTGGTTGGGATTGAAGCAATAAATTCTGATTCCATCTGTCACGGGTTCCAACTTAGCTAGGGCCATTTCCCAGGAACTGGAAAGTTCAGAAGTCTGTAGGTTGTATGAACCAACACTTCTGATTTATTTTTAAGTTTAAAATCCCAATTTATGCTAAAGTTATCCAATATGGGCAGGGAAAACTGACAAGATCAAGTTCCAATTTCATGTGATTGTTCTTTCTACACAGTGTCCAAATCCCATCTTTTTAAAAAATGAATTTGCAATGAGATATTGAAGACTTTAATTTTTATCTTATTTGTTGTCTACATTTTAATAATGGTGCAATGACAAATTAACCCTTATAGACATGTATATTTAATAACCACAATGTTTTTAATTCTACATAGATTTTAAAGGAAATAACAGAAGAATTTCTTCTGGGTCTTCCCATTCATAGGCATTACACAGTGAACTGAGTAAAACATAAATAAGGCTTAGAAACCTCTCTCCTTTTCCCCGTAGTGATAATCCCACAATTCAATTCATTCCGAATCAACAGGTTGCTATGGTAGCTGGAGAGCCAGGGTTACTGCATTGAACCGTTCTGTAATGTAAAATCCGCACAGAGCAAGAGGGGTTTCAAAATTCATGAGACTGGTGATAGCAATTTTGTGCTTTAACCTTCAGGTTTCCTGCATCTTTAAGAAAATAAAAACAAGAAGGCATCAATGCCAACCTTAGCCTCTTTGATGATTTAACACCCTTTCCAGAGTGCTATTCCAGAGTGGAATAAGCCAGGATCTGCGCTTTTTGTTTATTGTGCTTAAGATTTGTTCCTCATAAGACTTGTATCATTAAAGAAAAGTTACATGCAACAAAAAATAAATGAGAATAGTTTCTAATTTTGTGCTTCATATTTGTATTCATTTCCAGTAAGAGCTAGTGTAAGATTTAATTTTAAATATGTCGTATTCAAATATACTGCGACTGCATTATAATTGGAACCCTTGAAGCACAGAATTCAATATAATATGAAATGTCACTTTTGATTCTGTCCAATATATAAAGAATGCCTTCTTAACATAATATATGTAAATATGTTATACATGTGAATATAAATTATGCACTTGTACACAACATTTGTGCACTAAAATGGCATTTTTTACATAATGAACAGATTCATGTGATATACTCCACATATATTACTCTTACATGTACACATATCTATAATAATAAAAGCGTAATATGCTAATTAGACCAGACAGCTGAACGACCTTCTGGATGTCATTCCAGACGTCTTTCTGGACGAAGCCACAGTGGCGGAGCTGAGGCAGAGGCGGTTAGGGGTGATCAAGCAGGCAGGCAAGCAGTTAGAGGTGATCAGGCAGGCAGGCAGAGTGATTAGGGGTGATCAGGCAGACAGGCGAGCAGTTAAGGGTGATCAGGCAGGCAGAGTGGTTAGGGGCGATCAGACAGGCAGGTGAGCAGTTAGGGGCATCAGGCAGGCAGGCAGAGTGGTTAGGGGCGATGAGGCAGGCAGGCAAGCAGTTAGGGGCTATGAGGCAGGCAGGCAGAGTGGTTAGGGAAAATGAGGCAGAGAGGCAGAGTGGTTAGGGGAGATCAGGCAAGCAGGCAGGCAAGCAGTTAGGAGCCAGTGGTCCCAGATTTTGAGAGGGTGCAGGATGAGCTGAGGGACCCTCTTCCCACCTCACCCTCGTTGCACAAATTTTGTGCACTGGGCCTCTAGTGTAAATATGCATAAAAATACTGATCACTTATTCTACATATTTAAAGTCTTAATAAGTTTAATAATTGCTATATCTCCAATATTCCATCCACAGTCTTTCTTCATACGGAATTATCTACTCTTTACTGAGTTGAAATCCTAACCTTTTCTGTGGATGCATCTGTGCCTATAAAAGAAAAGAAAAATACCTATAAAAAAAGGACACATATGTAATACCCTTTGTAATGCTTTAAGCAATAAAAAAAATTTAAAAAAATAAAAAAAAATATAGGTAAGCTGCCCAGCCAGTGTGGCTCAGTGGTTGAGCATCAACCTATGAACCAGGAGGTTATGGTTTGATTCCCAATAGGGGCACATGCCTGGGTTGCAGGCTTGATTCCCAGGGTGGGGTATGCACGAGGCAGCCGATCAATAATTCTCTCTCATCATTGATGTTTCTCTCTCTCTCTCCCTTTCTCTCTGATATATATATATATATGTATTAGAGGCCCAGTGCATGAATTCATGCACGAGTGGGGTCTGGTTGGCCTGCCCCAATTGGCGCTGATTGAGCCAGCCGGGAGGAGGGGCCAGGGACAGCTGGTGAGCTGGCCCTGCCTCCTGCTCGAACTCCCTGTTGAACTCCCAGTTGAACTCCTGGTCAAGGGAACAATTTGCATATTAGCCTTTTATTACATAGGATGGATATCTATATCTGTATCTATATCTATATCTATATCTATATCTATATCTATATCTATATCTATATCTAAAAAATAGGTAAGCCAATGAGTCAGCCTGATTACTTCAATGCATATTTGCTATGAATGGGAAGCATTCAGGAAGGAAAGGTGCATTCGAACTAGAGATTTGCACTGTTCAGTCCATCCTAAAACTTCATATACTTCCGTAGAGATGTTCCAATAGGGACTTCAGGGGAGAATGTTCCGCCATGAAGTTTTAGACCTTAGTGACCCGGACATTCCATTTCTTCCATCTGGCTGGTCCGCCAGCTTGTCTTTTTACCAAGCTTTTGTTTATTCCTTAAGGTACAACTTTTTGAAGCATTTTTTGACATTGCTTTCTCTTACTTCCCACTCTGTAGACCTTGCCTTCACATCCTCCAAAAGATATCAGATTAGTCTTTCCTTCTTTATAGTAACACTCCTTTAACAACAGCTACCATATTCTATTGTAATTATACATGACTCATGCTTCTTAAAACAGGGATCATATAGTGAGAAATTACGTTTTGTCTGATACTCAACATCCCACTCCCTCTTTCTCCTGGTCACACATCACACCAGCATTGGGGAATGCCTCTTCCCAATGTACACACTTTGGAGCTGGCAATCATTGAATCTCCCCTCTTGAAGCCACAGAGCCACACGGAGTCCCGAATTTGATCCATCATGATGTCCCATCCACCCTCTTGTCCTTAGTGATGGCTCAGGAAGGGGAATGTAATCCGGGCTGGGCTAACCAGAGTTCTTCCTTAAAACTATATATGTGGATTCTACGAGAGAGAATTTCTTGGCACTTTGAATACTGTATGCCTGCATATGTCTATTGCCTTGTTTCACTGCCAGGCCTGAGGCTGATGAAGGACATGGTATACAGAAGAATGTGTCCAGGGGAAACTAAAGTGAGGCTGTCGGCCAGGCTCCACTACCAAAAAATGACAAAACTTAGAACGGACTGTGTTTTAGACCAGGCATGGATTCCTGCCTGAAAAACCAATGAGGCAAGTAGCCTGTCTGGACAAGGGATACTGTCCCAGGGTACCAGTAGAACATTCCAGGAAGCAGACTCTGACATGAGGTAGGGGTGCAAAATGTTTATAGAGCTTAACACCTTTGAAAGAAAACGGGAGGAAGCAGAATTGGGCAGGGAGCCATGAGAATGGAATACAGACATGAAAGTCACTGCTGGTCCAATGAGATGCTCCAGAGCAAAGCTTGTCTGCAGGGGAAGAAACGGCCAGTATCCCACATCACCTTGTTCATGCATTGGCAGGGGGCCACCACTAACTGTTAGGGTGGCAAAAATAAATAAACATACAATTTTGCCTTTGAGGAGCTCACAATCTAGTAGGAAAACTGCCTTATAAAAGTGCTTATTTAGAAAAACCTATAAAATAGAGCTATGCATGGCCTAGTGTGGAACAGGAGGAATGAGAGACATTTAGGAGGTTGTCTGTGGAACAGTTTCAATTTGCCTGCTCCGTGAAATAAAAAGAATCTTTATGTGGACAAACAAAACAAACACATTAAATAAAATCAAACTGGCTAGGGCAAAAGGCTTGATATTTTGATGGCAGGGGCTGCAAAGTCACATTGCAAAGGGACTTATATATAAGGAAGGTAATAAGTGTGGCCATCTTATCAACCTGCCACAACATTTTCTCTTGAAAGTTATACCTGCGAATACTATAGATTCTGTCATAGATTAGGGAAGCCTGATCATCTCTCACTTTAATAGCTTTTTAGGTATTCTCCTTGCATCCAATTTGATCCAGCTTCAAACTACCCTCTCTAATCTGAAATAACCTAATCTGAAAATGTCACTTCATTGCTTTCAAATTTTTAATAGGATGGATATCTATATCTGTATCTATATCTATATCTATATCTATATCTATATCTATATCTATATCTATATCTATATCTAAAAAATAGGTAAGCCAATGAGTCAGCCTGATTACTTCAATGCATATTTGCTATGAATGGGAAGCATTCAGGAAGGAAAGGTGCATTCGAACTAGAGATTTGCACTGTTCAGTCCATCCTAAAACTTCATATACTTCCGTAGAGATGTTCCAATAGGGACTTCAGGGGAGAATGTTCCGCCATGAAGTTTTAGACCTTAGTGACCCGGACATTCCATTTCTTCCATCTGGCTGGTCCGCCAGCTTGTCTTTTTACCAAGCTTTTGTTTATTCCTTAAGGTACAACTTTTTGAAGCATTTTTTGACATTGCTTTCTCTTACTTCCCACTCTGTAGACCTTGCCTTCACATCCTCCAAAAGATATCAGATTAGTCTTTCCTTCTTTATAGTAACACTCCTTTAACAACAGCTACCATATTCTATTGTAATTATACATAATCCATGAGATAGCATCCAGATTTATCCTGGCATTGACACTGCTTCATGGTCCTGTACTTGTCTGTTTCCAGACTTCTCTTCTCCCAAATGTTTCTTTGGGCTACAGCTCATTGCCCTACTTGTACCTCTCCAAATATGCTATGATTTCTTACTCTATGGAGACTTTACAAACACTATCCTGTTGTCTGGAAAAAAATCCCCCATTAAATTTTCTGTTTGGCAAATACTTCTTAATGGAAACGAGAGGACAGAGAGAGAAGTTCCTCTCTGTGCTTATTTATATCTGTCTCTAAGGGTCATGTTGTCCCAAACTTAATAGTTTAAAAGGAATAATAGACACCTTTTCCCTTCCAGCTAGTACATCAGAAGCATTTTCTGTTTATCGCCAAATGAGACAAAACTATTTGGGAAACTAAAGGGTCTAAGCTTCTCACATAAGAATGAGCAAAGTAAAGATCTCATGACATCAATCCAGGACACATAGGAGCATGGCCAGGATTTGTTAGGATGCGCAGGAGGCACCTTTTGAGTTCACATTTGGACGCCAAGGGGCCAACCAGCTGACTTCATGAAACTTAATATTGTTCAGTTCTCATTGCTCTCCCATGTTGAGCAGGACAAACAATCTATTTTCTCCTTATAGAAACTTGGTTCCCCAGTGCAAAATGATTTTCACTTATCAGCAAAGTGAATTAAAATGACATTGGCAAAAAAGTGATGTGTTTTGCTCTACTCCAGATTGTCGACCAGAGAAAAATTAGATTTCTTTGGACTTAGCGAGTGGAAAGAGGGAAAAATACTCTGGCCAATTCATTCAACCTTCCTACTTAATTCTCGGTTTCATTTTTGTAAAATAGAAAATATGTCCTGGCTATTCCACAGGTATATTGTAGGGACAAACAGAGTTAATAAATATGTAAGTGCTTTGTAAAAGTAAGTTATGTAATTATAGTTTATTGTCAGTTATTATTTCCATGATGATAATTCAAATTTCTAAAATCTTTCATAAAACACTGACATTTGAAGGGTATATCAATATGATAAAACATTGATTTGGTCATTTTTAACTTCCATCTGGCAAGGTATGAAAATTCCTCTTCAGCTTTAAGAAGGATTTAACAGTGTTGTTTTTTTTTGTTTATTTGCTTTTTTAGTGCTCCAACTAAACTTTAATTTGCACTTTTACCTTATTTTATTATTTTCTTCCTTCAGTTTTAGTAGTGCATGACACAGTTATCTATCTACCACATTCTCCTAAATTCAACAGACTTCTGATTTTTAATTTGAGTTTGTGGCATGAGGTAATGGAGAAATAAAGACAACTTCCACAATGAGGACTCCCAGAAGATGCATACCTTCTGAATAAGAAAGAAAATCTATTCACAAAATTCCTATTGATATGAATGTCTGTATTCATCCTTGTAGCTTAGGGTTAAGTGTTTTGCTTTCCATTATTCATCTCTCAGATTTTGAAAATTTAATTTAAATCTTTTAAAGGATGAGTTTGCTTGGATTACTGCCGTCCCTTCAACATGATTTGAATTCTTCAGACATGACTCAAGTGACTTCCAGAATGCCAACAGACGTCGATAATCTCTGCTTAAACCATTTTTTCCTGAGGATTTAAGAAAATCAAGGACACTCCAGAAATATTGTTCACAGACCCAATACTCTGGGTGTTTACAGAAGAGCCTCAAGAAGAGAGAACAAGTCCTAGCTGGTTTGGCTCAGTGGATAGAGCATCGGCCTGCAGACTGAAGGGTCCTGGGTTCGATTCTGGTCAAGGGCACATGTCTGGGTTGCAGGCTCGATCCCCAGTAGGAGGTGTGCAGGCGGCAGCCAGTCAATGATTCTCTCTCATCATTGATGGGCACATGTCTGGGTTGCAGGCTCGATCCCCAGTAGGAGGTGTGCAGGCGGCAGCCAGTCAATGATTCTCTCTCATCATTGATGTTTCTATCTCTCTCTTTCTCTCCCTTCTTCTCTGAAATCAAGAAAGAAAGAAAAAAGAAAGAAAGAAAGAAAGGAAGAAAGGAAGGAAGGAAGAAAGAAAGAAAGAAAGAAAGGAAGAAGAAAGAAAGAAAGAAGGAAAGGGAGAGAACAAAATGGTATTCAGGGTTTCATAGTTCCCTCCACTTTTTGAAATGAAAAAGGAAATAAAGAGACATGCAATTTGTCAGCTAAGTAGAAAAAAAAATTCATTAAATTGTAATTCAGGCATTGTATATTTACAATGAACACACATGTGAACTTAAAAATAATTTTTAAAAACTGCATCAAATTGGTTTTTAAGCCAAATAATTCATGTAAATCAAGGCCTTGGGTATCAGTTTGGTTAATAATTTTCAAGCCAAATTTAAAGTTTGTCTCAATTTGTTTAATTTATCTGTAAGTGAGGACTTTACAAGTGTAGGCTAATTTTATTAGTAAAGTGTTTTCTTGAGCAAGATTTATTTTGTGCATTCATTCAGCACCAAATTCTGCTATTGTATAAAGAACTGTATTCTAATTTTTAGCTTTCAGGACAATCCTCAGGTGGTACCCACAATATGTCAGAATGAACAACTTATCTCCTAAAGCAGAATATCTGAGATGCAAGATGAAATATTTAGAATCCTTCAAGCATAAGACTTTCATTATACACAAAATGTATTGGGGTGACATTGGTTCATAAAACTATATAGGTTTCAAGTATAAAATTCCAGAATGCATCATCTGTATATTGCATTGTATGTTTACCACCCAAAGTCAAATCTCCTTCCATCGCCATACATTTGACCTTCTTTATCCTTTACTGTTAGCAGAGATCACTGAGAGTCACCCATCAAGGCCATCAGTTCAATCATTCATTCATGGGTTAAGTCAGCAAAAATGAAAGGAAGCTGGGTAGTAGCAGAAACATGATGGCAAGAGCTAGAACTGTAACGTGGACACAGCCTTTGCCTTCAGGCATTTGTAAAACCTTTATAATGCAATCTGGTAAGTGGTACAACAGTGGTATTACAGAGGTGCACTGGAGAAATGTGGACCCCCATCTTGGGTCTCATGATAAGCCTCCTGAAAATGTGATAATAAGGAATATCTAAGTGAAGTCTATAATGGTATAATCTAGGTGATGGGGATGAAGGAAAAATTGTAGCTGCATGTGCAAAGTCCTAAAATAAGAGAGAATATGTCACATATTTAGACTTTGAAAGAAATCCAGTATGCTTGGAACATAGCATTGGTGAGGCAAGTATTGGCAGTGCTGAGAAAAAAGCTGAAGAGTTGGCAAAATTGGATGAAGGGCCCTTTTTCAGCAGGCTAAGCTTTTTGACTTTTATCCTGAAGGCAACAGGGAAAAACACAGAATATTTGTGCTGGCCATCCTTTTTGTGCCCAGCACTGCTGGATAGTCTAATAATGTAGAATACCCATTCTGTGGCCCCTGAAGAGTTTGCAAGTTAGCTGGGATGATAGAAGAAAAACAACAATATATTGAACAATTTCAAGTATTAGCAAAATGGTAGGCCAAGTAAGTGGTTCTGGCCACCAAGAGTTGTACTGTGGGTAAAGTCAAAGAAGGGGAGGTCGGTGGGGATGACAGGTGGGACACATATACTTAGAAAGTCATACCTAATTAATTTTCATGTTTACTGCTCTTTAAGCCAGTCTGAGAAATTAGTATCCTCTAAATTTTTTGGTCTGTTTCAAACAACATACAGTAACTGAACATTTCCAGTTTTAATGGTTGCTCACCCCACACTCATAACTGCCTTTTATAACTAGTCTAACCAGCCTGGACTATACAGAACTCTTAAAACATCTGTTCAGTGTTTTGTTTTAAGTTCTCGTTTCCTTTTTTATAGAAGTGTGTACAGGCAAAATAGTTGGAAAAATACTTGAGTTTGGGTTGAATTCTTACCCCAAGAGCTGGGGTGAAGGACACAGAGTTTAGAAGACCCCATGTTAGGAAAGCAGCTGTTGAGAGCCTCCGTATGCCCATTTGTCTTCTTTTCCCTGATTCACCACATTTCAATACTATTTTTAAGCCTTTGATTCAACAGAAGCTATTTTCTGATCAAGTTAGTCCTCATTCCTCACTGCATGACTCTCTAATAAAATAGAATACAAGGAAAGTAATTAATCAAAGCCATAGAGGGTGCCTGGAATGCCCCCAGCCATGGACGCAATGCAGAGGCAGCCCTTCCAGTAAGAGGGTAATCTCTTATGGAAAGTGTGTGCTCTTACGTCCTTAAATTATTCTGCGTTGTTCAATAAAAATCACCAAGTTGCCTTCTTTGCAATTACTCTAAAAAATTGTTCCATTAAAGGACTTTCCCATAAGCTCTTACTCAACTGCATAGTTTCCTTTAATCTGCTATTTTTGAAGAGGATCCGAGGCTAAGTCTCATTTAAAAGATGCTCTATGGTTTGCATTTTACCTTCATTGGGTACTTAGGTTTCCTATAATCAGTCTGAATGTTACCCTATTGTTTCATTTGTGTTTGTGTCTTCATGTGTAATTTCTTGGTGTTTTTTTTGCTAAGAAATGCCAATATCTAATTCTGTTTGACCTAGAAAAAGTTTTTTTTTTCACTTGTGTTAGCAAATGATCTGAAATTACTGGAATTGCTAAACATAATTCTAACAATATTTTGAATTAATAAGCAGCATAGTTTATTAATGAGACCTTTCTAGGAAAGGTTATTATGGCCAGTTGCTTATTAATTCATCATCTTAACATAAGTAAAATAATTACATATTGGCAAAAAAAACCAGTTTGCATAACTTATTCAATATTACTAATTCTACATTATGGATGAGTTTATATGTATTAGAAGGAAGAGACCTAAGAGTCAACCCCTTTCCTTCCTAGATCAACATGGTAATTTATGCTCACAGGAACTAAAAGCTAATAGGAGTCTTTATAAATGGGCTGAGAAGTCTCTCTTTTTTCACCAAAGAGCAGAGTCTCTGGTTTATTAAAGAAGATGGAGGGTCCACCTTCCTGGCTTCCACCTCAAATTGAAGAGGGCCAGACAAATTGGGCAGGGGCAGCCTGATTTACTCACCTATTTAAGGACAGAGAAGTGGAGAGGAGAGGAAGGGAGGGAGAAAAAGATGGGAGAAGAGAAAGAGAGAGAGAGAGAGAGAGATAGAGAGAGAGAGAGAGAGAGAGAGAGAGAAAAGTAGGTTTTCTCTGTAAGTCAGATAGCACAGAACCTGCTCCTTTGTCCTGGATTCTCTCTAAACAACCAGATGAGTCACTCTTCCTCCCACACATGGGAAGCAATGAGAAATTAATAAACACAGATGATGGAAATGTCCACTCCAACATGCCACCTGCAGAGAGAATAGAGGAAGCTCTACCACTTTTAAAATGAGAGAGAGGTCTAGCCCAGATTAAGAGAATAAAAAAATCAATTCCACTCCTCTGGCCCCTGCAGATTTTCCTTCTTGTAAGCCTGGCAAAGCAAAAGGAACAATCTCAATCCCTCTCACTTAAGCAGGAGACTTATTACTCTTACCCAAAAGGATACATATTACAAATACCATATGTATTATCAATGTGGTTTTATCAAACTTGATTTCGAATTTTATTTGAATAGACTACAACTCTTTATTTTCTAATGGGTACATTTTTTTTAACTCTTTATTCTTTAACTAGAGGCCCAGTGCACGAATTCATGCATGGGTGGGGTCCTTCAGCCTGGCTGGAGATCGAGGCCTATCAGGGGGCCTGGCTGGTGGGAGGGACCCTGGGAGGTTGGCCGGCCAGCCCCCCAATTGGGGCCATGGGGGGGCCAGCTGGTGGGGGGAGGGGCCATGGGAGGTTGGCTGTGGGAGCTCACTGACCACCAGGGGGCAGCTTCTGCATTGAGTGCCTGCCCCGTGGTGGTCAGTGCGTGCCATAGCGACTGGTCAACAGGTCATTCTGGTTGTTCCGATCATTGGGTCGTAAAGGTCGCTTAGGCTTTTACTGGTATATATATATAGATGGTACATTTTTCATACAGCATTAATATATTGCTGAGGAAGATTGTGGAGTGTGATGATTTTGGAATTCTTCAAATGTGTCCCTCTCCCCTGGTTGTGACTTGCGGAGGACTTGCAGGTGAAAATCCAGAATGGAGGGAGTAACAATAATTCAATGGAAAAATTACCTAGATTTCATAGACAAAATCTATGGTTGCATGGGATGAAGAGAAAGGTGTGAGAAGTGTGGTCAAACTAAATAATAGGTTTGGGTTCAACCATAGGCAGAGAAAGTGGCTGCGAGCAAACATGATTTTAGCATTTTTGCAAAGGCCTCTAAATACCACCTTAATAGAAATAAATACCACCTTCATCTAAATACCACCTTCATCTGCTTACTGATATTCTGCCAGCAACAGAAAGAGCAACAAAGAGTTATATTGTGCTTATTTTACATCAGGTAACATTCTAGCAACACACACACACACACACACACACACACACAGAGAGAGAGAGAGAGAGAGAGAGAGAGAGAGAGAGAGAGAGGAGAGAGAGAGAGAGAGTATATTTATTCAATTATAACAATCTTATATATATATAGCTATGTTTATTCCCATTTTATGGATGTGGTAATTGAGGCACACAACTAAAAAAAAGGCAGAACCAAAATTTGAACACACAAGACTGGCCAATTGTCTAGACTTTTACCACCTTGATGTACTTTGCATGAAAATTTCCCTAGGGAGGCAGCTCTTGTCTGAGATTCACACCAAGGGGTAAATGAGCACCCACACTTCCTCTTTGAGAAGTTAATGGATGCAGGAGATCCCTGGGAAAATTTATAGTTCAGTTTCTGGTATTTTCTAATTTTTATTATTATTTCTTCTTTGAGCCATAAATTATTTAGAAATGCATTTTTAAATTTTTAAATATTGAAATGTTTTAAAAAGTTATCATTTAAAACACAGATTTTTAAAATTCATTGCCTTGCAGTAAAAATGTAATTTGGGGGCATTTATTGAGACTTCTTTTGTGGCTAAGAATTTTATTCTTTAATTGTTTATGCAGGACTCCATGTATGTTCATTAGATCAAGCTTGTCAATTATATTAAGTATATTAATTGGTTTTTATGAATAACAATATACATGTTAATGCCTATAATCTTGGAAGTTACATTAAATAGCTATTTTTGAATGTTATACAGAGGAAGTTTGGAATTTACTTATCCCTTAATGCATAAAGATAAAATATTCTGACAATGATAGAATCATTCTAAAACACTCTGTATGAATTATTTTTGTCATATCAGTGTGAAATTATTTGTAATTTTCCTGTTTGAGATTTGGTGTATTCTGAATCTGATAATTGTCTGTAAGTATACTTCTCCCCTATACTTTCTTCATTTGTGAAACTTCAAATAGGTAGATGAATGCTGAAAATTTTTTCTTCAATTTTGTTTTTCTTTTTTTCCTTTCATTTCTCTTAATGGTTAAGATTGTAAACTTCAGAGTCTGAATGTTTGGGCTCCAATTTTATCTTTGCCACTTACTTATAAGTGTGATTTTAGGCAGAGTAATTCAGTTCACTCTTTTTTATTTCCCCCATCTGTAAAATTAAAGCAAAACAGTACCCAACCTATAGGGTTGGTAGGAGGAAAAAACATTTAACACAGTTAGAGAGATTTGTATGATACCCGAACATGGGAAGTACCATAGGATTATTTGGTTTTTGTGACTCTGTGCTTCATTAGGGTAAGTTCTTCAGATTTATCTTCCAGTTCACCAATTCTTTCTTGAGCTATATCTCATCTGCTGTTTCAACAGTTAATTATAATTATTACTTGCCCATTGCACGAAGATTCGAGCAATAGGCCTTCTTTCCCCTGGCTGCCGGCACCGGTTTTCCTCTGGCACCTGGGACCCAGGCCTTTGGTCCGGCCGCAGCAGAGAAGCCAAGCCTCTTCAGTCTTCAGTCTTCAGTCTTCACTCCGGCCAGAGCCTTCAGTCTTCGCTCCGCACCTGTGTATGCAAATTAACTGCCATCTTTGTTGGGTTGATTTGCATACTCATCCTGATTGGCTGGTGGGCGTGGCAGAGTGACACCAATTTGCATGTTTCTCTTTTATTAGTGTAGATGTGTTAATAATTTAAGCATATTTTTTCTTTTCTTTTTTTGCATTTTATTTATTTATTTATATATTTATTTTAATTTTGCTTTATTGCTTAAGGCATTACAAAGAGTATTACATATGTCTCCTTTTTTCCCCCCCTTGGGCTTCCCCCAGCCTCCCCTACCCCACAGTGTCTTGTGTCCATTTGTTATGCTTATATGCATGCATATTTTTCTTTTCAATTATGTCTGATTTGGGGGCATAATAATACTCCTTTTTCATGTTTTATAGTTCATTTAAAATTTTTTAGATATTTGAAACACACTCATATTCTATATGAAATCATTCCAATATATGGGGGGTTACTCTGCTGCTTGTTTACTTTGATAACTCCCACACACAATGGCATCATTTTTCCTCTCTCTTTTTTTACATTTTAGATTGAAAACTCATGGACAGTGTGGATTTATCCAAGAATATTATGCAAATCTGACTATGAAGGTGTATCTTTAAAGAGGGGATCTATATTTGTTTTATCCAAAGTTCTGAGAGATTACCAACATAAGAGCACCTTACATTACTCTTATGGCTTGGGGTTGTTTAGGCCAAGCAAAGAGTGTGAATCTTAGCACCAAACCCATGTGAGGACAACTGGTATAGCATTTAGAGCAGGACAAACACATTTCACTGTTAGATAGGTTTGTTTTTTCCAAGTCCTTGAAGGGTTCCTGTAATGTTTACAAGTCTCTGTTCCAGATTTCCATCTTCAAAGAGCACCCATTTGGGATATTTTAAAGGTATATAACAGTGATGGCGAACCTTTTGAGCTCGGCGTGTCAGTATTTTGAAAAACCCTACTTAACTCTGGTGCCGTGTCACATATAGAAATTTTTTGATATTTGCAATCATAGTAAAACAAAGACTTGTATTTTTGATATTTATTTTATATATTTAAATGCCATTTAACAAAGAAAAATCAACCAAAAAAATGAGTTCGCATGTCACCTCTGACACGCGTGTCATAGGTTCGCCATCACATATAATGTACCATATCGCCAGAAATAGAACTTGGTTTTACTATATCTATGGGGCATCAAAAAGAGAAAACAGTTAATTACAATTATTATAGAGGCTGGAAGTGTTGAACATAATTATCAACTTCTTTGTTGAGTCACAGCTGGTCCTGATGGGCTGTAAATTCAACAGTTCTGGTCTCCCAGCACATGACACTCAGGGAAGGGAGCACCCCATCTGGTGTTTCATCATTATATAATGTTAAGTATGATTTTAGGTTCTTTGGATGGTGGGACCCAACACAAAGGCAGAAAAGCTTTAAACAAGCAAAGGCTGCCACAGAGTGTTGCACCCGGAACAGAAGCTGGAACTGTAGGAGGCACCTTCTGCATAGCAAGTGGAGTGGGGTTAGCTAGGTTTTGCAAGGGCTTCTTAGGGATGGGATATTACAAATCATTCTGCAGAGTCACAGAGAGTCCGTCCCTGGGTTTTGGGTATTTGAGGAGTGGGGGCTCTGCAAGTTGGGCATGTGAGTATTGTAGCCCAGGAGTGTTAGAGTCTCATTAGAGCAGTTGAGGTGGAGGCTTGATAAACTGCCCAGGAATAAGAACTTAGAGTTTTTAGTCATGACTTCAAAACTAGGTCAAGATAGCCCCTGTGGAATACTATGTTACATCCAGAATGCTGAGAAGAACAGAGGGGCATTCTGAGCCTTGTGTTGGAAGGTAAGCAGCAAACTGCTAGGCAAAGAATAGGTATCATGGCATTCCAGATAGAGCAACAACATCTGTAGAGGTGCAGAGGAATAAGAGGAATGGTATGTTATAGGAATATTAAACAGCTCATTGAAACTGGCCCTTGGGACGGAATGGGAAACTGAGACTGTAAGTTGTGCCGAGCCAGCTCAGCCAAGGGTTTGCAAGCCTGAGTTAGGGCGGTGAAGGATGAAGAAATGACAGACAAAGAGAATAAGCTGGGTCTAGGTGGATCTTCCTGTGCCTGGCTGAGGCCACAGAGAGAGATCCAGAGGCAAGCTGAGCCTTTATTTTATAGCCAGAGGTAAACAAGGTAGTGGTCACCATAGTTACAATGTTCTTGTGAGTTTCACTTGTTTTGACAGCACTTGCTGCATCTCCCTCAGCCCATTAGCTTCCCAGATAAGATCTAGGGAGCCATCATAAGGTCAAGCTAATTATGCTAAGAGGGCTGTGACCTCTAAGCTGGGACTTGTTTGTGGCTTTGACAATAGGTCAGTCCGAGGCTTACCCCTATAGCCGCGCCCTACAGAAAGTGTTGACAGGAGGCATGTGGTCAGAAGATTACATTGTCTTCAGTGAGAATCCCACTTCTCAAACTGGATCAAGAGATTCCTGGGTGTGCAACCTGCTGTGGAAACTCAAAACCAAAGGGAAAACCTGACATATCTTCTGGCATACATTTTGGGTAAAGACTTGGGAAAGAAAGTTTTAAAAATATTAAGACAAACACAGATATACATGGAAAAAGAAATTCTATGACAAAACAAAATATATTCAAGAAATGTCATAATTTCTTGAATTTCTGCTTGTGCTATGACATCCCTTCTTCAGGGTGTTACCTTCATATTACCACCGATTAGTATCCACTGAGAAAATCATCAGCTTGTCTGTGGTCCTGGAGTTGTTATTTCCCTTCATGACCAAGTCTAACTGATTGGCAGAACCCCAGTGGAGGATCTTGCTTCTAGAACCTTTGAAATCCCTGGCCTGTCTCTCATCACTGTTTTCTTGTTTCCTGTGAGACTTTTGGCCATGCATTGTTGACATTTTATGTTGTCCCGTTTCAATTCACAGAACAGCTGACATTCTTCCTTTGGTGACTTGGGATCTACCTTAAATCAAACAGCCCACATGGGCAGTCTAATGTGACAGGGTCCCTGAGGATGAGGCTCTCTGATGGCTGTTGTAGAAACACTCAGCAAACAAATAACGGGGAATATTTAATTTGGGAGCTTCTAGGGTTTTCTGCTGCTTAAAAGCTTTGCACAGGGCTGTGTAAGAGGCAGCATAATGAAGTGGAAAGAAGCTGAAGCAGGTAGATCAGAGTTTGAATCCTGGTTCTTGCCTTAACTGACATAGGCCCTCAGGGACATTACTTACAGAAACTGTCCAAACTTTACTTTTCTCATCTGCAGCATAGAGATATCATGGACTATGGAAATAATAAAAGTGGAAATAAATGGACTCTAGCTACAATTTCTGAATGAACCAAGCACTGTCCTTTTGACTGGGGCTTGGCCCTCCATTCCTTCTGTCACATCCTGACATGGAGACCTAAGTTGGAGACAACCATGGAAGCACAGCCATATCCAGCTCTGAGCTCGCTGCCTTCCCGTTAAATTCCATGGACATTACTGATGGTAGGGCACAGGCTGATTATTGCTAAGATACTGCTTTTCAGAGGAAATCAAGCTCTGAAAGAAAGTTTTATGAAAAAAATTATCCTTTGAAGCCTGACTAGATGCTGAGGTTCTGTTGAGGGTTTTATTTTGATCTCTTACGAAGGCTATGAGATCCATCAGCAATGAAGAGCTTTTTTTATGGTTAAAGCCACCTGGTAAACAGAACTTGAGATAAAGAAGAACAAGATCAGCTGAGTACATATCACTTGCAGAAACAACAAAACAAAACACAAAAGTGAGCACTTAGAAGCTAATATATGCTTCATTTGCATAGATCTATCCACAGTTCACTTGGAATGTCCCCCCAATGTAATCCTTATGAATGAGCGATCAACATATAAAACTGAATAGCTGAACAAAGTCATTCTCAGGACATACATTCCACAGTGGTGGTGTATCATGTGCCTTCCTTACTGCTCTATCTCCAGCACCTAGTACAGTAGCACTGAGTACAACTTGCACAACTCAATACATATGTGTTGAATGAATAACTAGGCTCTGAGGATCCCTCTAAAACTCTTCAGACCTTAGGTCAGAGATCAGGCCTCCCTAATTGCTCTCCTTAGGGGTAGAACTAGGGACAAACCAACAGCTTTCAAACAATGCTCTTCCCAAATCTTCGCTCATTTTCCAATGTTCTAGCCCATTTTACCTCCTCATTATAGATGAAATCTTTAAGAGTTGGCTGATCTTGTTACTAAGAATTTTAACATTATGGTCTACTTTAAATCTAATCTTTTCATGCTTCAAATAAAATTGAGACAGAAACAGTCTCATTATAACATAGCATAAAGTATATTAGAAGTGTAATTTTCATTCCACTAACTCTGGGTAGATTAATGATTTTAAAATATTGTTAGGTTTCTTGTGTGTGCATATCTGTGTGAGAGTGTGTATTTGAGAACTATTTTCATATCCTTGGTCAAATTTTGTGTTTTGACCTTCTTTACTGACTTGTAAAAGCTCTTTGTATATAAAATAATGAGCTCTTTGTCCTATGTCCAGAAGAAACAGAGAGGATATTTTATTCATGTGTCCCCAGGCACGTAATAGGTGCTGCATAAATATTTGTTAAGTGAATTAATTAATTAATAAGTATTGCAAATATTTCTCACAGGGAAATTTTTACATATAATTCTTTTAATTTGCTTCATTAAACCAGGACAGTAGGACTCTTGATAACATGAAAATAGAGCTAAAGATCAGGCATACATTTGAATCAATAATCATTCCCAATACTCATAAGAAAAACATGG
This sequence comes from Myotis lucifugus, assembly GCF_000147115.1. Lineage (NCBI taxonomy): Eukaryota > Metazoa > Chordata > Mammalia > Chiroptera > Vespertilionidae > Myotis > Myotis lucifugus. The sequence continues at coordinate 21,853,021 of NW_005871051.1, read as the reverse complement.
ACCTTCTGCTTCCCTTTAGCAACAATAAAAAATTTCAACTGACCTACAAACATACAGATTTTTGATCATCTGACCTTCTTTGAAAAAGCATGGAGGCATCTTCCTTTGAACAAATATAGAACACCAGAGGCCCGGTGCATGAATTCGTGCATGGGTAGGGTCTGTAGGCCTAGTCTAGGGCCGATTTTCCCCTGCCGCTGATGCCTGTCATCCTCTGTGTCGGGGGCAACCAGCGGGGTGATTGGGGCCCTGCTCACTCACACCCACCTTGGCCTGGCGCTGCCCATGTCTACTGCCATCCACCCCCAGTTCCCTGTCCCCCATCAGGCAATCAGAGCCTGCCAGTTGGGGGGAGGTTGTCTGGTCAGGCGATCAGAACCTGCAGGCTGGGGGCAGTTCCTGCATTGAGTGTCTTCCCCCTGGTGGTTGTTCCGCCATCTGGTCAATTTGCATATTATGCTTTTATATATATAGATTATTAGTAATAGTTGGCACTTACTGTATGCATGTTCTGGGCCAGGCACAGTACTGAAATATATATATATATATATACACACACATATACAAAACTCTACTTTGGAGCTTCTCTCATCAGTAAACTAGTTTCTCTTCCTGTTCCTCATTCACCTTTATGGTCCCAGAAATGTAGGCAAGTTGAATCCTATTTCTGGAAAGAGGATATGACCTTGTGATGTCATAAAGGAAGAAAGAAAGAAAGAAAGAAGGAAAGAAAAAAAGAAAGAAAGAAAGAAAGAAAGAAAGAAAGAAAGAAAGAAAGAAAGAAAGAAAGAAAGAAAGAAAGGAAGGAAGGACGGACCTGTGTGAGGAGAATATATGCTTTGCTAGCCCTCTCTGAACCAAAGTTCTAGCGAGGGCCAGAATGAGAAGGGTGCTGTATGGGTTGAGATAAATTTGAAGCAAGGGTTTTGGTCCCATTCTCTCTTTGAAACTCTGGGAGGAGAGTCCTATACAGTTGTCCACATATGTTCAAGAGAATGGTGGCATAGCAAGGGAGTACAGACAAGCCAGCTTTCTCAAGCTGCACTTAGTTCCACTATGTGACGCAGAAGTCCCTATAAGAATCATTTTGGTGGTGGAAAGGAGAACAGCTAAGAGTTTTCTAGGGGTAGAGTTGCCAGGGACAGAGAAAAGTGGGAGTCAAACCAAGTGTCACAGAAAACCTGCATACTGAAACAGGGCCCAATGAGCAAGGCAAGTCTTGACTGAGCTAAAGAAATAGATCACAAATGTGTCAGCTGCAGACTTAAGCAGCAGTAGGAGGACTGCCTGCCACCAGGGACCCTATCACTGTACTTCTACAGAGCTCAAGCCTGGGTCCAGCCCAGCCACTCTGCAGGAGAGAGATCCGTGAATACCAGAGCTTAGCACATGTCTTCTTCCCTGCAACCACACGTCTCCCTAGAAATCCATCTTGCAGAAAAGAAGTAGGGTGGAGGATTTGACAATGTTTACATAAAATATGCTGTGTTACCCAAAAGAGACTATTAAACTGGAAGGCACTGAGATATTTTAGATAGCAGAGTTTACTCCTTTATTCTTGTGTAATTGTTTCTGTTCCCCAGTTGCTCACAGTGGGTGGAAGATGGAGATTCTTAGGAAAGAGGATTTCTATTAGTTATAGAAATAAGAGCTAACATTTCTCAGCACATTGAATAGTGGAGCCTGAATGCTCGTTTGCAACCCTGGCATACATAGAGTATCTCACTAAATTCCTACCAAACAGCCTGTTAGTTGGGTGTTTTATAAATAAAGATATTGAAATGTAGAGGTATTATGTGATTTTTTCTATGGCCATTCTGCAAGCCAAATGGCTAAATCTCTATTCAAACAAAAATTGGTAGACTCAATCCCAACAGCATTTGTGAACTGTTATGTGAAGAATTGCAACGAGTGGGGAATCATTTTCCTAGGGCTTGGGGTTAGCTTAGAGGGAGCAGAGTAATCCAGAAATGGTCTGTTCAGCTTAGCGGTAATATTTTGAGTTTTTGCTGGGTTGCTGATGCAGCAGCACTGTAGGGTTATGAATTGCTTCTGGGCAGGCATCAGAGCGGAAATGCATGGGAACACAGGGTGGTTGGCTGGGTTCCTACCCTGGGTGAATGCGGTGCAGATGGTTCTACTGAGGCTGAAATGCCTGCTGGAGAGATGTTCAATAGGTTAATTGTGCACGTTCTCTGATGAGTCAGCCCATAATTGCTGACACCAATATGTTCGCTGTTGCTGCCTAAGGGGCATGGTTTGTGAGCCAGATGATGGAAATGAGGAAAAAGTTGGCCTTGTTTCCTGAAATCTTAGAAACTGGAGAATACATTTTTGATCATGGCTTGTGTTTAAAATCTCTTTGGGGAGAAAATGAAAAACTTATGACTAACACCTCTCTACACATAGTGAAGTTAAGATAATTGAACAGCTAATTATAATGTAATTTATTAGCCTTTATAAATGTGGATTAAATCAGTTTTACCCAATTTTACATCTCAGTTTTCCTTCTCCAAGCACCAAGCACATATTTTCCATTCACAGCCTCAGAATGCACCTTAGAAAACAAGTCCTTCAGCTTGCAGGTCATTGCATTGGTGGAATGTGGGGAGTGGGGACAAGTGGGGGCGGAGTGGGGGGAATTCAGCCTGCTGACACCTTGTGAATTTTTCATCCTTTTGGATTTAACTTTATTTTTTAATACATAAAGCACTTTATGTAATTAATAAAGAGTTATACCAATAGAATTCTTATTGCAATTCTATTCCTCTCACCCTGTTTCAAATCACCCCTAGGTAACAATTTTCACTTGTTTTATTGGCTTCTTGAAAATATACAAAAGTAGCATGGAAACAACCCAAGTGTCCATCAACAGAGAATTAAAACATGGTATATATATTCAATGGACTATTATTCCATCTTAAAAAAGAAAAATAACAAACCCTGTCATTGGCACAACATGGATGTATCCGGAAGACATGACGCTAAGTGTAATAAGCCAATCACAGAAAGACAAATACTCTATGATTCCACTTATATGCAATGTCTAAAATAGTCAAAATCATAGCAACAGAGAATACAATACTGGTTGCCAGGAGCTAGGGGTGGAGGAAATGGGGAGCTATAATTCAATAGGCATATGTTTCAGTTATACTAGATGAATAAACTCCATAGAGATCTGCTGGGCATTTTTTCTTGCTTACACATGAATTTGTGTGTCTTTTACTGAACTATATGTTCATGTCTTTTGGCCATTTTTGTGTCAGGCTTTGGTGTTTCTCACTTTAAGAGTTATTTATAAATTAAGAAGGTTATCCTTTTGTCTATGTGGCAGATATTTTCTCACTGTTTGTAATTTGTCTTTCTACCTTTCTGATGTCATTTTTTCCATTCAAAATATTTTAACTTAGATTTCTGTAGTTGGGTTAATCATTTTTTCTTTCTATTTTTGAGCATACTAGTCCCTTTAATTGGACGCCAGGACCACTCTGTTTTTATTATGCAGACTGTATATTATGCTTTAATCTGGCAAAAGTTGACCCCCCTTATTGCTCTTTTTAAAAAGTTTTCCTAGATTTTCCAGAAAGGTTAAAATACATGTAAACTTTAAAATAAACGTATTTAGCTCCAGAAGAAATAAACTCCTTAGATTTTATTGAGATATCCTTAAATTTATATATTACCTTGGGGACACTTGACAGGTTTAAGAAGTTAAATGGATTTGTTTAAGAACAAGGATGTCTTTTCATTTGTTCCAATCTAATTTTGTACCCACCTCCCTTTTTTTGAGTGTTTTAAAGTTTTTTTTATTTGGATTTTCCAGACCCTTGTTCAATTTATTTCTTATTTTTTCTTTTCTATTACTGCAAATAAGTTCTGCTCTTCCATTATATATTCTAATTGGCTATTGTTTGTACTGGTATATATTGGGGTTATTAATTTTTGTAGGCTATTTTTATAACCTCTTAGCTGACTGATTCTTTATTATTTGTATTAGTTTTAGGATTGATTATCTCATGTTTTTCTAGGCCACTATTTGATTATCTATTAAAAAAATAGTGTTACCACTTTTTTTTCAATTTCTGTACTTCTAGTTGCCTATATAGTGTATATATGTTTTTATTTGACTAGCTTCTCATGATAGGGTATTGCCTTCCATCTGCTTTAATCCTCTCTGCTCGCTATTGTAACTCACAGACTGCTTTGCTTATTTACATTGCTCACTGGGTTCCTAAAAACATTTGATTTCATGACACTTGTCAATAGTCAACAACCTGGACATGATCTGAGCAGCAGCTACTGCCCTTAGAGCATCATTATGCATCTCTTCCACCCAGATTAGGGGGGTCAGCATGAGGAAGGCTATCAATACCACATACTAGATTAGTCTTGGGGAAACTGCCTATTCACTGTACCATTTAGAGGTAGATACTCCAGGAAAGTAGAGGGAAAAATATTAATCCAGAGAGATTAGAAGTCAATGTCAAGCTCAAAGGAGCAAGAACAAGATAATAATTAAGATGGTCAGGAGGAAGGACTCAAACACGGTTGGATTTAAATAGGAGTAGACCATAAATGTGCAGGATGATGCCATTACTCATGAGTAGGTGTTGGGGGCTTGCCTTTATAAGCCACTAGATTCTTGTGTGTATGGGCTTATAGGGCTGATTATAAGTCTCAAGATCAAGATGAATCATGGTCATTACAGCAAAATTATTGAGCTGCAAATGGGTTCTAGAATTTTTTTCTGTATTTCTTTTTTTACTGAGCAGGACAAGGGCATAGTATTTGCCCTCTAGATCAGCACCATGCACAACTTTCTGCATGAAAAAAAATATTTTATCACCTAGATTGTCCAATGAGGTAGTCACTAGCTACATGTGGCTATTGAGCACTTGATATGTGACTAGTGCAACTGAGGACACTGAATCTTCAAGTGTATTTAATTTTAATTAATATAAATGTAATAGACAATGTGGCTAGTGGCTACCTTAGTGGACAGTGCAATTCTGGAACCTTATATTCAAAAAAGACATAGTGTACAAATGTATGGCTTGTGCATGCCTGTGACTGTGGTTTTGTACCAGCCGCTTGCAGCATGCATCAAACACTAAAATGACCTCTCATTTATAATAGATTTGTGATGAAATGTATTAATAATATAATAATTTGTGATAAAATATAATCATTTACATTTAATGAAGCTCTCCCAGTCAGCTAATGTACAATAGCATGTGTTAAAATTACATTAATCCATATTCCATTGGCAAATAAATGAGTCCAAGAAAATAATGAAATAACTCACCCAGAGTTATGAAAATTATTAGTTTCCAATGTGTGGCTTGAACAGAGGTCTTTAATTCTAGGTTTAATCTTCATTCTGTTGCACAAAGTTGTACTTTTCAGATGTACAAAGGATTCATTCAAAGTATGTCAGTCTCATAATGTTAAACATTTATTATACACTTGCCATATAACTTAGAAATTTCACCCCTAGATATTTACCCAAGAGAAATGAAACCATATATTTTCACAAAACTTGTGCATAAATGTTTATAGAGGCTTTATTCACAATTGCCCCAAACTGAAACTAACCCAAATAGTCTTCAACTACTTAAAGGAAAAACAAATTGTGGTAGATAACTCACAATGGAATATTATTCAGCAAGAAAAGATCCATTGATATATGAAATTGCAGAAGAAATATAAAATATATTGTGCTAAGCGTAAGAAGCAAGACTCAAAAGTTTACATAGTCTATCATTCCATTTATCTGATATTCTGGAAAAGTCAAAATTAAAGGAAATAAAATACATCAGTGATCGCCAGAGTCTTGCAGTCTTTCTCAGTCTTAAAAAGTGACATGGGAAAATGGCCAATATCTTTATTATGGTTATGTGACTATATGCATTTGTTAAACTCAGAAATTTTTACTAAAGTGAGTGAATTTTACTGTATGTAAATATACTTCAATAAACCTACTATATATAAAGTAGAATGGCCTAGCTTAGGTTGATGGGAAAAGGGGAATATGATTTGGCCAGACATGGTCAGCACTCGAGCAACCGATCTGGGGCAATTGGCCAGCAATCTAAAATGCAGTAACTAATGTGTTGTGATCATATTTCCAAGAATGCAGATCAGCTGGGTTGTGGGTTCAGAATAGTGAAGACACTCAGGTAGAATGGCTATACCTCTTGGTTAAAATAGGACACAGCCAGCTTCATGAACTACAAGACAGGGGTTGACTTCAAGGAGGCATCATCATATGTCAAGGTCCAGCCTAAATCATGAGACCAAGGCAGGACTCCTCTCACTACACTTTGGACTCTCTGGACTGATTTCTGTTCTTGTTCTATGTCAAAAACTTGTTTCTACCTTGGTCCCTGTGCATCAGCTTTTCCCTCTGCTTAGATCACACATGAATAAACCTTCACTGATCAAGTTACCTAAATCAGCTCCCACCTACTCTCCTTTCACATTACTTAGTTTGAATTCTTCATGGCAACTATTATAACTATCTGAGATTGATTGCTTATTTGTTCATGACTGGTGTATGTATGTATGTATGCATGGATGGATGAATAGCTGGATTGATTTGCTATCTTCATTTACTGGCATGCAAGCTTCATGAAAAAAATGTGATATTATCTGTCTCATTTAGTACTGCATCCTCAGCTCATAGCTGAATGCTTAACATTGGTGCTCAGTGAATTGAAGGAATGAATGGATTGTATCAGAAACTGGATGTGACTGAAGTAGCTTGTTGCAGGTTATTATGCCTGAAGCTGGAAGGGCTGAGTAGGAAGACTGACAAGCTCAATAATTCTAATTGCAGCTGGCGTGTAATTACAGATGGAGGTGAGCATCTTGAGACTGGCATCTTTAGCCTGGCTTTCTATGCTGAAAACCAAGCATGATGGCAAAAGGCTGGCATACTATTTGATCCCAGTGCGCTCCTGTTTATGTAACTATTACCAAAGGCCAATAATTAAGTTCCTCCTGTCTGAGCACTCTAGCCAAAATATGCACGGGCAGTCAAGTTTATTAGAATTGGCTAATCAGAGACAGGGAGCTCATGCTCCAGACCTGACTCCCTGTTGGCATGCACCCTACAGAGGACATAGGGCAAAATCACAAGACACCATGAGATAGAGGTTCAAGGTCATGTTAGGAGCTGATTAGTCAGAGGTGACATAAGTATAATAAATCATTTCTTCAAATCTCAAGGCCAATTCAGAGGTCAGCTCTAGCATCTAGAACCCATTTCAAGGAGAAGTAGCCAGAGGGTCATTCAGCCTTAAGGCTCAGTAGCTGAAACATAATTTAGATTAAGATGTTATTTTTAGCCCTGGCCCGTGTGGTTTAGTTGGCTGAGTGTCATCTCATGCACCGAAAGATTAATGTTTCTCTCTCGCATCGATGTTTATCTCTCTCCCTATCCGTTCCTCTCTCTCTAAAATCAATAACAATAAATTTTAAAAAGATGTTATCTTTAGCCTGCCAAGGGCTTAAATCTTATGAGGCTCTTATTTTCTGTTGCCTCAGAGTCAATGATCATCAAGGTGAGACTAGGGTCAGGTCAGTGAAGTGTACGGAGAGAGAAGAAAAAATAGGACTGTTTTAAAACAATAATCAGAATTATGAGGACACCCAGTTTCAAATCCAGTACTCACTTTCCCAGTACTCACTTTACACAGAAGCGGGTCCTCTCAGGACTAGCAGTATTTTGCAGATGTCCTTTCCAGTGTTCCCCTGTCTTTCTGTTGGTGCTCATCTTGGTTGCTAAGAGAGTTTCTATGGCAAAGACCCATCAGCGAAGTGAGGATTGCATTCAGTAAACATTTAAACAGGTGACCTTGACATAAGAGCGGCTGCTTTTCAGCAGACAGAAGGCAGGAGTGTGCTGGGATCAGATCAGCAACTTCAGCTGCGTTACAGGATTTAGTGGAAGGCTTTATGGTTTTTCCTATGGGCATTTGTGGTGAAACATATCTGAAGTCTGTCCATGTGTGTACATTTAAGAATATTCCAGTTTCCTGAAAGGAATATAGAAGCTACTTTATAGATGGAAGGTTGGCAGACATTTTGCAATAAAAAGATGATGTAAAGTCAGCTGGAGCCCTGCTACTGATTGCTTGACAAGTGAGAGTTCTGTTAGATGTGAAGAGAAAAAGGGAACCTTGGAAAGGCTCAGATTGTTTTGATGGTTTGCCATGCAGGTCAAAGGATATGTTATTTCCTCCTAGCTCAGGGACCCTAAAACTTCATCCAATTTCACTGACAGTTATGCTCATACATTCTCTAGAGCCACAGACCTATTTTTCTCTAGAAAATAAAAATTTCCATCTTCACCTGCCAATTCCATATATTCCTTTCACTGATGCTAGAAGCATTTGTACATGGGCCAGAAAACCTTCTTTTTCCATACAGAAAGTGCAGCTAATCTCAATTAACATTTGCAAACTTGATGATGTCCAAGTACCCAGTCCTTATGATATCCTTATCTGTGGCTCGTCCATACTAAGCTAGCTCTCACCTTCTCTTCGATTTTCTTTTTCTTTTTTTTACAGTATTGAGATAGGAACTGCTTTCTTTGTGTCATAGAAAATTTTTTAAAATCTCAAGCAATTTCTGGGACCCCCAGTCACCCCATTTGCCTTTATTCTAAAGCATTATCTTTAAGCCCAGTTGTATAAGGACATAATGAACAATTGCTTAAGTTCAGAGTTCTCCAGCTCATGGCAAGAATCATCTGTGTCCTCCTCTCCTTTATTCATTTCCAATCAACAAACATTTTTTGAGCACCTACTCTGTACCAAACAACTGAGGTAGGTGTCACAGCAGACAAGGACAACTAAGATGGTTTATGATGAACTCACACTTTGGCAAGTTTTGGAAAATACATTCAGAACTCAGTATACTTTATAATTTTTCCAGAATTTCTGCAACTTCCCAGATTCACTGCAGCCTTCTCTAGAATTATATTATGACACCATCACGTGAATGGCTATGTGTGCATTAATGTGTCAGGTTGTATTTTGAGGAGAGTAGCCATGAAAGTTGGGACTCATCGTTTATAGCAGTCATGCTTTTGACTTTTTATTCTAATTCTGAGTTTAAATGAATTGCAGACTATCCATACTACAGAATACAGTATATCTATTGGGAATGCAAATGCAAATGTGTATCTCATGATGTGAGCTATGCCCATGCTTTATTGTTGATTGAAGGAAAGTAAATTACAAAGTGTATTTCAAGATGATTTCATTTGTAAAAAGAATCTATAATCAGTATATGTACATTTATATGCTTATATGTACATGTTTTGGTTTACTAAAAAGAAGTCTAAAATATTATAGATAAAATGTTAATGTTGGTCATCACTGATAGGTAGTATCTCAGAAGATTAGGACTTCTCTTGACATTCTTTCCCAAGAAATTCCTATAATGAACTTTGTTGTTGTGTAATGGAGGCATTAGCAGGACATCGGGTTAAAGATGTGGGGGACATACAGGGGTTTGAGAGGGATTTCATGCTATAAGTAATCTTCTCATATACATATTTCAGTCCTCCTTGGGACCTTTTCTCTAGAGTAAATAAGGAGATTGGCATTTCAAAAATTGGATTTTTTTTTTTTTAGAGAGAATAGAGGGGTGGGAGGGTGAAGGGAAAGAAAGAGAAACATACTTGTAAGAGAGACAAATTGATTGGTTGCCTCTGGGGCCAGGAATCAAGCCTGCAATCGAGGTATATGCCCTTGACTGGGAATCAAACCCATGACCCTTTGGTCCTTGGGCCAATGTTCTAATCACTGAACCAAATGGGCCAGGGCAACTTGGCTCTCTTTAATGAAACAATGATATGTCCAGTCTTTCCCCAGTAATTACCTTTCCTCTAAAATTGACTTTTTAAATTAAGAGAAAATCCACAGTTCTTTCATATTGAAGCCTATGCAAAAATATAAATAGTGGCGTATGAAATGAATAATACAAGGAAATATCTCTGAAGCCCTCCTTGCGAACTTTTGTAGAGATTGTGTCTGTTGCCCTCTGCCTTGATCTCAGCTGGGTCTGCTGTTCTAGTAAACACCAGCCATTATTCTATTTTCTGCAGGATTCCCAGGTTGCCAAAGGTCTTTGAAAGCTGAAAAAACTCACCAGCTCCAACAATGGTGCTAGCAATAGCAAGGTTTATTTTCCCCCGGGACAATATTCCTGGGCTTGCATACATTTTCTCTTTTCAATGAGCCATGTACTCTAAATGTCACCTTGCTTCCATTTAGCATGGCCCGTGTTCTGGCTGTCCAAAGGCCTCTAGGAACAGCCAGCAGATGGATGGCTTCCTGAAATCTCCCTCATTATCTTCCACTGTGAATTCCTTTCATGAGTAACCTCTTGTGCCCTGGATGCACAGCTCCTTTCATACGTGCTGTGAAATAAAATTGCAGATAATGTGTGAGCTAATTTTCTAATGTTCTTCTCACCCCCAACCCCCATTGTCCCCACTATGTGACCTCAGAGCTCTTTATTTAATTAGCAAAGCTCAGTTTAAATGTCAATAATTGGTGAAGAATGAAAATTGAGGATGTTTGCATGTTTAAATAAAGAAAAAGGAGTGTGTATGTGTGTGTGTGTGTGTGCACTCGCACGCCTGTCTGTCTGTCTGTGCATGCGCATGTGTTGATGTATCAAGAAAAGAAAAATTAGGACTGAAAAGTATATAAGAGGCTGCTAACATTTTCCTTTTCCTGGAAAATTGAAAGAAAATTGCTCCTTTCCTATAACTTTTTACCCTAAAATGCTTCTAAGATGCTTGCAGAATTTTTAAAAACATATACAAGTTATAATCACCTCCAGAGCAATTGCTATTTAAATGGAATTCGGTACACTCTTCAGTTACATATGCAAAAGCATTGAGTACATACCAAATCCTTTTCCTATAAACTGACTGTATCCTTCTTTGCAGTAGCATTTAAAGGACACTGCATTCAAAATCTTTAACATTACCCTTTCTCCTTTCTGCCTGTCCACTCCCTTCCTTAATGGTTAAACTCTTCGGATAGCATATTCTGGTCAGCATCAACTGTCTAAGAACAAAGCCTCAGAAACAGAGTTTGGTCAAACTAAAGATAACATCTTGACTTCGGTTGTGTTTCAGCCCCAGGTCCATGAAAGCAGAAGACCCCTAGACCCTAAGGACCACACCTTCATGAAACCAGACAGAATGACTCCATGGCTGACATCAGGACCTGACACAGCATACTCCCTATCCTGGCTCCAGCCAATCAGTAGAGCCCACAACCCAAACTCCTTTAGTCACCATGATTAATGATTCCCCCCTATATAACCCATCCCCTGGAAGCCTTGGGGAGGCAGCCAAGTCACCTATGACTCTGGGCGTGGTGCCATTTCCTTATAAATAAATCTTTACTTTCTTGGCTGCAAACTCCTGTTCAAATTTGATTGGGCTTTGATATATGTAGGTAAACAGGCCCCTTTAGTCCTATAACAAATTTCAAATGGAAAAATAGAAGACCTGGAGGCAATTCCATTTGGGGAAAGATTCACAGGTGGGTGATTGGATACTCCATCTAAATCTCAGATTTTGCTGCTTCTTGCCAAACGATGTTTATTTTTCTTATCAGCCTTTACCAGAATATCAAGATAGGGTGTCCCAAGATGCTAAATGCTCAAGATGCAAAGATAAATTTGATGTCTTTGATTTGTTTTTTTCCTTTAGGAGGTCTGTCCTTTGGGAGTGTCAGATAAATAAACAATCTGTGAAGAATAGTCTGTACTCTGGAGAAGCTGTTCTGCCTGAGGGAGTTCTGAAAGGCTTCTCAGAGGAGGGTGCATTTGAGCTGAGTGTCAATGAATGAGAAGTAAATGGCAGAAGGAGAAAAGTAGAGTAGATCATGTTTTTGTTTTTATGCATGCTGCCTTCATACCCCTCTCACTACCTCTCCCCCTACTCACCCTCACAGTCTCCTATCATAGTCTCCTATCACAATCTCCTATCACAGTCTCCTTGGGTCATAGTTCAAGGTTGCTAATCAGGGAAAGTCAAGTCTTTGGCCCAGCATTTGATGCAGGGGTAGGTATAGAGCTCAAGAAGTGCTAATCAGAATTCACACTAAAATTTAATATAATCATTTTTCTTTCTTAGTATCAGAAGTTATAATCATAACTTGTAGCATAGTTTCCTCTGCATCAGGAAGGCCTGTCTGTGGAATGATGCTTACTGACAGAGCAGAGCAGAGGAATCTCATAATGTAACAGAAAGGGGGTGGGGGAGAGTTTGCTGACATCTTCAAAGCTCTGCATAGTTGTGTCTTAAGCATAAACACTCCCCCAAACACACCTGTTTTAAAAACCTTATTTATTTTGGTTGAGTTTGCATTCCCTATAATCAGGAAGTCTTAACTAATATAAAGGGTTTACAATTTGGAAGATCATCCTGTACATGAGTCTGCAGGCATAAATGACCCTGGGCTTCTTAGGAAATAGAGCTGCACAAGTGACAAGGCGCAGCATAGCAATTGCTTTGATTGAAGTTATGGTTGTGATATGCCCCATCCCTATTATTCTGTTTAGCTTCTTTTGAGCTTTCCACTGAAAGCCACCTTGCAGTTCTGAGTCACTGGAGAGGAGATGTGCCTCATTGCCATGGTTGGATACAAGATCTTCTCCTGCCTAAGACGTGGCTCTTCATGGTGATGGTGGCAACATCTGTGGCAGAAACCCTACTACGTTCTCTGAGTGACATCTAAATGTATATGTTCCTTTCCCTTCAAAGGCAGGATCCAAGAGGGAGCTGACAGGATTTGTCTTCCCCACAAGCAAGCTGAAAGAAGCAAAATATTCTCCCCCCTTATGCGTCTTGGGGAGACTCACATCAGGAGCAGGAAGAACTCAAAGAATTCTCAAATTTCAAATTTCGAAGTCTTTTGCCCTTGTAATCAACCCTGGAGCAAGAAGTCATAGCATATTTTCAGCAAGATCATAGGGAACCTAGGAACCCTCAGAACAAGGTGGTGATAGCATGCCTCTTCAGGTCAGCTGAAGGTGGGACATTCACTCCTTGTACAATCTGAGGGCTCAGATATCTGGTTTCTGGATTTTCCCTGAATGGGGTTTCGGAAGTGCTTTGGATTCTGGGTGGAGATATATAGTTTTTAACCTGGGTTCTTCCATATGGCATCCCCATTTCTTAGTTAAGCTGGTGGTGATAGCTTTCTCATTGATTAGTGAAATGTTGACTAAGAAATGGGTCATCCTTTTCTGTGAAGGGCAGACTCCAGAGACTCCTGGGATTGACCAGTGCTCTTCAAGATTTGCACTGTAGACAGCCTTCATCAGGTTCACTAACATCCTTATTAAACTACAGATTCTTGGGCTTTATCCAAGAACTACTGGAGGTGTGTGATATTGTGATTCATAAGAAATATATATTTCCTCATTGTCAAGTTCCTGGCTCCCAAAAACTCAGAATTTCCTGAGTGATAAAAGTAATGAAAACATCTTTTGTTATAATATTTGGCCTCTTGTCCTCAGTTCCTGAAATCACTTCAGAGCTATAAAGGTAAAATGGTGTCTTGCTATTCACACCAAGCCCCTTTCCACCACAACTGGGTTTATGTTATGAGGTGACTATTGGAAAGCAGCTAAGGATGGGGGCTTGTTGCCAGGGGAACGCACCAGGAATAGAGAGTTGGAACTTTCAGAGCTACACCCCTGACTGGGAAGGGGAGAAGGGCTGGAAGTTGAATCAATAGCCAATGACTAATGATTTAATCAATCATGCCCATGTAATGAAACCTTCATAAAAAAACAAAAGGACAGAGTTTGGAATGCTTCCAGGCAGTATGGTTTCTGCCACAGGTTCTGGGAGAATAGACAGGTGGAGAAAGCATGGAAGCTTGGTGCCCCTGCCCCATACCTTGCCCTATGCATCTCTTCCATTTGGCAGTTCTTGAGTTATATCCTTTATAATAAATTGGTAACTTAACAAGTAAAATACTTTTCTAAGTTCTGTGAGCTACTCTAGCAAAGTAATTAAACCAAAGGAGGGGGTCCCCAGGACCCCCAATCTATATCCAGTCAGTCAGAAGCACAGGCATCTGAAGTTGGTGGGGTGGGGTGCAGACTTGAAGGACTTAACCCTTAACCTGTGTAGTCTGATGCTATCTCTGTGTAGATAATGTCAGGACTGAGTTAAATTGTAAATTAGAACACCTAGCTGATGATGAAGCATTGCTTGGTAGAGCGGCAACAATGCTCTGCACACATCAGAATTGGTGGCACACATTGAAATTGGTGACCAGAATTTTTAGGGTGTATCTGGAAAATATAGATTATAAACAAACTCTCCAGGTGATTCATGTGTACATTAATAGTTGAGAACAACCAAGTGAGACCCTGGTCTGGGCTCATAATTCAGGATAAAGAACTCAAGAGATGTTGCTTTCTGAATAAAATTTACCTTTGTTCACTCACAGAGGGGGATCTCTAGAACCACATCCCTTTCAATCTACAAAGTACAGGAAGTACAGGAAATTGAGGCATCCCCACCACACACCTGTAGAAGGATGGAAAAGGATATATTTTAAAGATAGGATGAAGGGACTAGATTGTTCAGCAAGCTCAGTCACTGCTGGGAGGCAACTGGTGTGGCTCTTAAAAAATGCAGTTGGGATGTTAGCAGCTGGAGAACCTCACAGGCAGCAATGATACAACTATTCTAATACTTCAACTTCAAACCTTAGATTTGTGTGGACATTTGTGAAATTAAAATCGTTACCCCAAACACAAATGCTTCACTTTATTTTTCTCCTTTTCTTATCAGGGAATGTAGATATGCAAAACCAGGAAAACAGTATGCAATGAAATATTATGAAACTCTCTGCTCTCTTATGATTAAGGAGATTCACTGTATTCAAGCTCCTGGGGTGTTTTCTGTCCATTAAACAAATGAAGCCCTCTCCATTAAGGCAATATCTAAACAACAATTATTTTCAGCTTCTCAAACAGACACATACAAGGCAAAGAAACAAACAACTCCCTTCCCCACGAAGCAGCAGCCAAGGTCTGATAATGAAAATGGCACCTGAATGGCTGTCGACACTGCCTTTTCCCTGTAGTTTGCCTGATAATGTGTGTGTGTGTGTGTGTGTGTGTGTGTGTGTGTGTGTGTGTGTGTATGACTAATGGGGAGGCAGCTGCTGAAGCAAATAAAATTCAAAACCCCATTAATATTGGTGACTCATCAACCGTATCCTTTCTTCATGTCTGAAAATGTCAGGAAATTAAATAGGCACTGTGGCATCTCCAGAAGATAAATCCCAAGTCAGAGCTGTAACCACATCTAAATATTCTTGGCCTCATTTGGAAATTGGCTGTCACCTGGGACATGGCCTGGTTTGTAGTCCCTTCTACAGAGGCACGATAGACGATCAATCTCACCAAGTAAAACACTCAGCTCATCCTTTAGCAGAGCTAGAATTGTGAGTTATATTATCAGATGGAGTGAACAGCAGCTACACGTGTCCTGAGTTTGGCTTTCTCAGAGCAGAAGCAAAGAGAGCAGTAGGCAAGGACTGACGCTGCATCGACCCCTCATTTAACTAAACATATTTGTCTTACATCTTGTGTAAGATATAGATAGAAGTGAGTATTTAGAAACATCTGAATAATAATCGTTTTAATTTTTAGTCTGTCCCTGAAGATTTAGTGTAAACAATTAGTGTCTAGTTACTTAAAACATACCCTATAAACTTATTTTAATTCAAATAGCTTTTTCAGTCTATAACATGGGGACCAGTCTTCTAGTGTGGATATGATAAACAAAAATAAATCTTTGGAAAATGAAATTTATAAATCTTTGGAAAATGGAATTTTAAATCCTTATAACAAAACTGGATGATAAAAATACCTAGAATGGTAACGTGGCTTACATGGTTGTTTTGTTCTTTGCTAAAGTTACTCTTGGCTATTATTAATTTAATAAACTTATTCTTTTGATTAGGGTCCCAACCAGGAGCACAGATGACATGAATCATCAAGGTGTGTGGGTCCCTGCTCATCAGGGGAAAAGATTTATATATATATACTAGAGGTCTGACGCATGAAATTCATGCAGGAGTAGGCCTTCCTTTCCCTGGCTGCCGGCACCGGCTTCCCTCTGGCACCCGGGACCCGGGCTGGCTTCCCTCCGGCCACCAGCAGGCACCAGGGACCCGGGCTTTGCTCCACCCCAGCTTCGTCCAGAAGGACATCTGGTCTAATTAGCATAGTACCCTTTTACTTTTATAGATGTACCAGAGCATGGGCTATGGATATCAGTCCATGGAAATGAGAAATAGCAATTCATAGATTCTGAGAAGAAGGAATACTTAGGTAAGGGAGGACCAAGAATAGAGTGGGGTCCTCAACAATCCCATGAGGAAGATTTCATTATTTTCATCATCACCTCTTTAAGAAGTGGGCCCAAATTTACATAGCTTCTAAGTGGCAGTGCTCAGACTCCTAACCATTGTACTTTTCTGCCTCTAGTAGCATTAAAGGTTACCTGCATGGACTGGAAACACACACAAGCATATTAGGTTATAAACAGGTTTTTTATTTCCATAGTCAAAAGCTATTCCCACTATTGGTGAAAAGGAGGACACTCAGTAATCCTGGTGCTACATCAAGGAGGGAGAAGTCATCTGTGCTCACTCGTGTCCGTGGTCAGCTATTACAGGTCCAGGAGCGCCTCATTTAGACAACGCAGATCTGATTCCATATGTTAGCTCAGTCTCCTCTCTCAGATGCAGAGGAGCAACAAGGAGAGCAGAGAATTCAGTCTTTGGAGGCCTTGGCTCAGAACTGGAACCTCCTCTTTTCTTTCACATTCTGTTGAAAAAGCAACTTAAAAGCAAGCCCAGATTCTCCAGCCATGTTATGTTGATTATCTCAACCCTAACCCTAACCATAAACTCTACCCCTTCTTAGGCAAGATCACTTCTGCTGCCAAAATTCAATCTTGCTCTTCCCCCTCCTTAACTCTGATGTGTCTCCACAGCCACCTGGTCCCTCCAGTACCTCTCCCATTTGCCCCAGGGTGGAGGAATGGGAGAGAAGACTTCAGCTCTTGACTGCTGGAGCTTTCAAGTCATCTGGCAATGGGGGTGGACACAGGGAAGAGTGAGACTTTTGGGGCCATTTTTGCAAACCATCTTCACAGAGAATAATCAAACAGTAAGACCCACTTTGCCATACAACTTATGACCACTATTTTTTCTTATGATTTCTATTTACATAGTAAAAAAAAAAAATCCCATAATTTGATTTCAGTTTCTTGCCTTTTTCAGATTTTGAAAGCAAGCAAAAGTCTTCATGTTTTATCAAGTTACTATTTGGTGTTTTCTGTCACTTCTAATTGAGGAGATACTGCATTTAAAACAATCGTGAAGTTTGGGATAACCCAAGGGAAATTTTTGAAGTCCCATTAGGAGCTACATGGAAAACACTTCACAGTTGCAATATAAACGCAGTGGAAAATGTGCACTTTACTCTTTCCCTACTTGGGAAAAACACTATTATTTCCATTTCATTGTTTTCAAGGTAATTGAAAATGGTCAATTTTATATTTCTCTGCAGTAAACATACTGAGTGGAAAATTTCAAACTCAGCCATTTCTCCTGCTTGATAACAAGTCAATGATAGTAAATGAACTGCTTAGACTGTGAAACAGGAGGATTATAGAATATATGTATTTGTCATATATAATTTAAATCCTGACTTTTTTCAAAAAGAGTTTCTACTCATGTATAGTAAAATGAACATATAGTAAATCCTTTAAAATAATTGTAGAAGCATGATGAGGAAGCGATAGTGAAAGTAGAAAATATCTGAACCAACGGAATTACTATAAATTATCATTAAATTAGACTTTATACTTCATCATTAGAAAGAAACAATTAAACTTATAGGTCAGGAAAGTTCAATTTATTCTCTCAAGCAGTGATCTTATCCAAGGATTACTAACACAATAGTGTCATGAGTAATTTGCTGTTAATAACTGGTAAAATTGTTGAATTATTTTCTTTAAAAATATTGATAGGAAATATTTACTTTCACCTGTTTACTTTCTTGAGTGGGAAAAAGAGGTATGTATGTATAATGAGGTTGCTGTTATTTATCTATAGAAGTCTGGATATTTGCAAAATGTAAAAGTCATCTGCTAGAGGTGTCAGAGTGGTGGAAAGACTGAAAGATGCGACTCCAAATGGTGGGGATTCTTTGCTCATGGCCACTTAGTGCATATTGATTCTTTGCATCAATTTGAGATCTTGGGAGAATATTATGAACCCTTAGGATGTCACAGCTGTACAGGAGCCATCTATAAGGGGTAAAGTAATGGCCAGCAGCAGGAGATAGACAAATACTAGTGATATCAATACCATCTTGAATAAAGCATTTAAAAATATAAACTTTATATTTTAGAGTAGTTTTTTTATAGTAAGGTAACATTTATTATGTTCATTTTGTTAAAGGTCTTCGTGTGTTGTACTGGTTTACAAATTAAAATGCATTTCTTACAGAGTTCTGAGGTCACAATTTTTTTTAAATGTCACAGCAAAATAAGAGGAAGGTACAGAGATTTCCCATATATCCTATGCCCCCACACATGCATAGCCTCTCCCATTATCCAAATGCTCCACTTTTGTTAAGATTAATGAAACTACATTGGCACAAATTATCACCAGAATCAAAAGTTTACATTAGGGTCCGGCCGGTATGGCTTAGTGGTTGAGCATCGACCTATGAACCAGGAAGTCATGGTTTGATTCCCAGTCAGGGCATAAGCCCGGGTTGCAGGCTCAATCTCTGGTGTGGGGTGTGTGGGAGGCAGCCGATCAATGATTCTCTCTCATCATTGATGTTTCTATCTCTCTTTCTCCCGTCCTTTCTGAAATCAATAAAAATATATATTTTTAAAAGTTTACATTAGGGTTCACTCTTAGTGTTGTACAGTCCCTGGTTTGAATCTATGACATATATATTCTATTGTATTATCACACAAAGTCGTTTCACTGCCATAAAGATTCTCTGTGAGCACCTGTTCATCTCTCCCCAACCCTTAACTCCTGGTAACCCTGATTTTTTTTTACCATCTCCATAGTGATGCCTTTCCCAGAATGTCCTATAGGTGGAATCATTCAGAGTGTGGCTTTTTTCACTTAGTAATATGAATTTAAAATTCCTCCATGTCTCTTCACAGCTTTTTTTTAGCACTGAATAACATCCCATTATCTAGATAAACCACAGTTCATCCATCAAATACTGAAGTGTATCTTAGTTGCATTCAATTTGGCAATTTTGAACAAAAATGCTATAAACATCTGTATGCAGGTTTTCAGCTCCTCTGGGAAAATAGCATGGAACATAGTTGTTGAATCATATGGTAAGAGTCTGTTTAGTTTTTTAACAAATTGCTCAACTGTCCTTTAAACTGACTACACCATTCTCAGCAATGTATGAATTCCTGTTGCTCCACATCTTCGCCAGCATTTGTTGTTGTCACTGTTTTGGATTTTGGCCATTCTAATAGGTGTGTAGTGGTAGTTTATTATTGTTTTAATTTGCATTTCCCTGATGACATATGATGGGGAACATCTTGTCATAAATGTTTACCATCTGTATATCTTCTTTGGTGAGGTGTCTGTTAAGGTATTCGGCCCATTTTAAAATCTCATCTTTTGTTGAGTTATAAGAGTTTGTTGTGTAGTTTATATAACAGTTCTTTATTGAATGTGTCTTTTGCAAGTATTTTCTCCAAGTCTATGGCTTGTCTTTTTATTCTCTTGACAATGTCTTTTGCAGAGCAGAAAATTTTAATTGTAATGAAGTCCAGCTCATCAATTCTTTCTTTCATGGCTTGTGCCTCTGGTGTTATATCTAAAAACCCCAAGGCCATCTAAATTGTCTCCTATATTATCTGTCAGCACAGCTGGCCATAGCAAGGACCCTCATGGTCCAAGTTGTCTCTCTTCCCAGTGCATTGAACCATTTGTGTAAAAGCCACTAGAGATGTCCTGGGGAGGTGCCGGGATTGGACTACAAGGGGTAAGATCTTTCCCCCAATTCTCAGTCTTACCAAAACAACTAACTCTAAGAAATGGCTGATAATTAAAAGGGACAGCTATCATGTCATAAACTAACTGAGCCTCATTACCGAGATGCCATGAGTTTGTAATGACTGGAGTACAAAGAATCATGGTTTTCATATTGTGTTTTTTCTAATGATTCACTGATCAGATAAGTATTGAATTCAAGGCATTTTTAGAGCTTGAAATGAAAAACTTCATTGGAAACAGCAAAAAGCAAATGGTGTTTGTGCCCAGCAGAAGGAGCTCAGTTAGACACAGCTGCATACCTTTCTCTAGTACCACAAGTTGGATTTGATTATGTCTGTGATTCGTTTTTTAAATGGCATATCCTTAACATCATGGTGCAACACCAAGCTTTTGATAATGATGAAGCAGTTCTTTGTCCTGGAAATTCCACCTTCTACTTCAGGAAATGAATAACAAACTAGAGTGCAATATTCTTAAGAACCAGAGAAAGGCAATGAGAATACTAACAGGATTGTAAAGATGATAATGATGCCAGAATGTCATAATTCTGAGATCCTATCACTATCAGATCTGTTTTTGTACTGGCTTAGAAGATAGCCCTGACATTAGCCATATCTGAATTTCAATTTTTAATTACTCTGTGAGATCAAAAAATTATTTTACTTTTTATTTTTAAAAATTTGATAATAATATTTATCTTAAAGGACAGTTATGAAGATTAAATGAGATTTTATAGAGATTATGAAAGTAAATGTCTCACTACAATATGAGGCATATAATAAGCCCTTAATAGCTTATAGTTAAAAACAACAACAATTAAATGGAGTGAAGGATAGGGACATCTCACTGGGCTTTTCTGATTATCAGAAAAAATTATTGCATAATTTGAAAGATGTTAATTGAAATGCAAGATATTCAGAGCTATCATCAAAAAACAAACAAACAAAAAACAAGAGATAACTGGCAAGGTTGTGGAGAAAAAGGAACCCTTGTACACTGTTGATGGGAGTGTTAGTTGTTACAGCCACTATGGAAAATAAAAGCAAAACATTATTTTAAATAATGTTTACATTATTATAGCAGCATTATTTATAATAGCCAAGACATAGAAATCATCTAAATGTCCATTGACAGATGAATGGATACAGAAGTGCTGATTATATATATCAGCATACAATTGTTTTTGTATCTACATGAGATGATGGTTGTTAACTAAAATTATTGTGGTAAAAAATTATTGTGGTAATAATTTCATAAATCAAGTCATTTTGTTCTATACCTTGGGCTTACACAGTGCTGCATATTAATTATATCTCAAAAACTGGATAAAAATAAAATAAAGAAGCTATTAACCAAAAAAAAAGATATACAACTATTCAGGAATATTGTGATATCTTTGACATTATATGATACCTTAACACCTATATATGTGTTACTTTTAGTAACTTTTGTGGTGCTTTCTTGAGTTAGAAAATATAAATGATAAGGTCAAAATTGGCAATTAGTTCTCTATCTTTCTTTCAGTTTCCTGCTGATGATAAATGGCATCTAATCTACTAGGGCTGCTTGAACAAAATGAACCATCTCCAACCTTTCATCAGTCAAAAGCTAAATCTAAAAAGAGGTGATTAAGCAGCCGAGCTTAGAATTTAAAGTGTGAAGAAAAATTTCCAAGACTTGGCACCTAATGCCTCAGTATTATGATTTTTTTAAAGGTTGCTGTTTGTATGAGGATGGAAGGCTAGTATTTCAACCTACTACTCCATATCAAGATTTTGTCCCCCAATCCTTCCACTGCTAGGAACTGCTTTTTCTGGGTGCTGGAAGTGGTGTTTTAAATCATTACCAGGCAGTTAACAAGGGCAACACAGGCGCCTGATGTCTGCCCGATTCACTGCTCTGTTAGTGGGAAATGTTGGCAGCAACAGAGCTGATGAAATCTTCATGGGGGAAGGAAGCACAATTGTGAAAGTCAGGAATCCTGGTTTATGTTCTGGGCCCAGCCACTCTTGATTTCTGAGGCCCCAGCTTTGAATTCTGAGACCCCCCAGCTTTGTAAAGATGGTTATTTAAAGACGGGAAATTACAGAGCTAGAGTCTCAGAAATCATGAGTGGCAGGGCCCAGAACATAAACCAGGACTCCTGACTTCCACATCTGCATTTGAACATCAAGAAGGTGAAAATCACAACTACAGAAGGAATACACAACGTTAACATGGACAATGAAGCCATTGAAATTGTGAAAGATTTTGCTTATCGTGGTTCAGTCATGCATTAGGTTCTGGGATTGTTCCTTTAGATTAATATAACCAGTGAACCATTCCAAAATTCCAAAACCATCTTAAAATCCTAAGTACAGTTCCTTTATATGAATATAACCAGTGAGTCATTCTAAAATATAACTAGCTATATGGACAATATACTCTTAGGATCAAAGTAGACTGAGATTGAGAGCAAATTTCTAATTACCAGCAAGTTTCCAAACATTGTAGTTATTTAAAATTTTGTAAATTTTTATTTGTCTATAATGATGTTTCTTACCATTAAGTAGCTGGTTCTTCCAGTGTCTGCTTAAATCCCACATTTCTAATGACCCCTACAGATTAAATAGTTCAGAATAATGAGTAATGGTGTGTTATACAATACTGATAAGATTTTTGGTACCTAGGGTAGGTTTTCGGAATTCAACTAAACATAAATGTCTTTAGCTGAAATGCAGATGGATTTTCTTCACTCCAAGCCACTCACTGTTTAATGACACGCTGTCACACCTTGTTAGATATCCTTCCTCTGACCTAGAGATTTGTATTCTTTCTGTCATCCTATCTGTCTGTACCAGACCAAAAGTGAGGTCAACCCAGCCAGATATTGGCAGACAGATTTGAAGAATCACCTCCTATGAAAATGCTTTCTATCAGATATGGAAAGAATATCTCCTTATCTCCATCTCTGAGCATTTCCTTTCTTCTAGGGTGATAAGCTAAGTGTACTTGACTGGCATGAGCTGATGGCAATGAAATGCCAGTGCACAATCTAGGTAGACCCCGGATATCCTCAATTTTAACTCAGAGAGAAAACTTAGTCATAATCTGGTCTAACCTCCTCATATAGAGTTCCAGAAAGGATAATGATTTGTTCAAGGACTCAAGGTGAATCAATGTGCCAGTCAGGAATGAAATACATATTCAAATTTCTTCAGCTATAAAGCAGGAATAATAATAACCCATCTCAGTGAAGAGATCTGATCATCATATGTTTTATTTGTAGCACTGTCACCTGCGGGACATTTTTCCCCCAAAATATTCCATCATAACTGTCAGGTTCCCTCAATAGGAGATTATACCTAAGTGCAAAATATGTACATTCCTAGCCCTGATTATCTGAGCCTCAATTCCTCATTGGTAAAAAATGCCTAATTTGAGTAATCTCATGTGATTTGAGAGTCATATAGCATAATATATGTGAAAAACATTGTAAATTGTAAAGTGATATTTAAATACTGGTTGGTGTTATGCCTGCAAGTACTTGTCTCAATGTTATCTCAAATGCCTTCAAGAGAATATTACTTGTCTGATTTCAAGTTTGGGGTACAATCAAGGAATTCAGTTAGTTATCAGAAATAATGAACCTAAAAATATACTCCTATTGTATGTGGAAAGAGATGTTTTGACAGTGTAGTTAGAACAAAACAATAGTAATGTTGAGCCTTTTTTCAGCTAATGACTTCAATGAGCAATCCTATTGAAGGGTTTTGACATGTCTTAATCTCCATTGGCCACCATGACGTAAAATCCGTCTGCTACAGATTACCAGAAAGTTGTTCTGAGACACAGAACCAGATAGCTTACTACTAAACTGGGATGGGGAAGGCAAAATGAGTTAATTGTCCCAAAATTATTTATATTGAATTTATTCCACATATTAATAGAATTAGAATAATTATTAGTATGTATATGATGAAAGTTTAAATATACTATTGTTTATTTTTATATTTGTAAGATATAACTCAGATAATATCTCTGTAAGTGGCTGGTTAGAGAAAATGTGCATTGAGAAAGTTGGACATTGTTTGCTTTGGCTGGTTTCTTGCTAATCCAAACCTTAGGGAAACTGATGGAAAGGAGCCTGACAGTCGTATAGTCTTGGGAGCTTGTCCAGGTCTGAGGCAACGATCTTTGGGAAATTTACTTTTATATGGAATTAATTGGCTCTGATGGATACTTTTAACCCTTGTTTCCAAAGACAATATAATAAATGGTTCCAATCATACTTTTTGTATAAGGATCCTCATTACTAGTTATAACCATAAAGGCATCACAAATGCTTTCTGGAATGAGGATGGATATAAACAAAGCATAGAGCAAGAAATATACAGTTTTCTTGATTCTTGCATTCACACTACATATACTTTCCACTCCTTGCTTCAAATTATATTTACTGAAAATTACAAATGCCTTCTGGTATGGAAACGTTTATTGAATTCCTATTAGTTCAGAGTAGCAAGCTAAATAAAAAATTAACATTATGGAGACTATCAATAATCTTAATCAATTTTGGCCCCCAACAGTGACTCCATGGAAAGTAACTGCTGATTGAACCAATTGAAACATCAGCTATCTTCCTCTGATTAGTACATGCTAAGGAGACAAAAGAGAGATGACAAAAACAGTAATCTTATTGGCCTTAGATTAGGCTGGTGCTCAAATCCTTTACCCAAATGAACTCTATTTATCAACCTGTATTTTCTGAAGGAATCACAGCATGACATAAAGATAAGAGATGAGCCATAGTCTTGCATGGTGCTGAACCAACTGGTTTAAGTCATGATTCATGAGACAATAGCATTGGAAATGGCAAAGTCTTTCTTCTTATACGTAAGTTAAACAGAAAGAAACTTTGATTCATAATTATGATTCAAAAGAACAACAAAAAAGTGCTTTTATATTGATTCTTTATATTCTGAATTCTATTGAATAGATGACTAAGCTTTATGTATAACTTGTTTTAAATCTAAGAGAGGTAATTTTCTAGCAGCTCTAGAAAATTGTGCTATAACTTAGAAATCCAGAAAGACTTATATATTTGATTTTTACATTTAGTCCCTTTGTTAAAAACCCAAAAATACAAACCCAAAGGCATCATTAAGTATAAAAAATATTTAGGCCAGGAGATGACAGTATTAATACAAAGAAGAAACCAGGCCAGTTGAAAAACAGCACTCAGACAATGGTAGCTCATTAGGACATTGAAGCAGTCAGGTTTTAAAATAAAGATCTAAAACAGAAACTAGGCCACTTGACTCACAGTGGGACAAAGATTATAAAGACAAGCTCCTTCCACAAGAGGAACAATTTGGCTCTATTTCCTTGTATAATAAACAAGCAAAAGAGGTTGCACAGTCACAACTGGAGAAAAATTTGATTTCTGAAGTTGCAAGGATTAAAATTATAGGAGGCCTTAAGTAAATTCAACAAATGGCATCATATGTATAGAGAGAGTATTTGGCATTCTTTGACTGACTGCCCAACATTCAATTCCAATAGTACTACAATTTCTTTTTGGAGGGTTATCTCCTTTTTCCTCATTTTATGTCTTTTGATAGGAGGATAATTCCTTCTATATGCCTCCACCTATAGAGCATTCTTCTTCCTTGAGTTTCAATGGAATGGGGACATGGAGATGCTCTTGTTAGCAGAAATTGGTGAGTAGGACATGGCTTTTGTATGTGGCATCCTTTGATGTAGATCAATGTGATCATCTTCTCTAAAAGCCTTTTTTTTTTCTTTTTCTTTTTTTCTAGGATCCATATCCAACTTCTGCTGGCAAAAGTATCTCCCAGTGGTTCTCTTATCATCTCTAGTTATCTGTAATCCATGGTTGACTCATCATTGTTGCAACTTCAGAGTGGTGAGACCTCTTATCTCCCTGTTTAAACCTTTGAAGTCATCTAACCATCTATCGAATGATGTCAAATTACGTATCTTCTAATTTACATTGGTTATCTTTTAGCCAAATCATCAGTCATTAAAATTTCTCTTTTTGTAGTTAATAATAATATTGATAATAAAATGCCCTAGCCGGTTTGGCTCAGTGGATGGAGCGTCGGCCTGCGGACTGAAGGGTCCCAGGTTTGATTCTGGTCAAGGGCGTGTACCTTGATTGCAGGCACATCCCCAGTGGGGGGTGTGCAGGAGGCAGCTGATGATGTTTCTCTCTCATCGATGTTTCTAACTCTCTATCCCTCTCCCTTCTTCTCTGTAAAAAAATCAATGAAATACATTTTTAAAAAAATAATTAGTCAGAAGTGGGTGCTACACCAGTTTTTCTCTGCTGTCTTAGTTGGGAGAAAGGTATCCAAACTGGAGAAAGAATTGTAGTATGTTCCAATTTCTTCATAAGGAGAAAGTTTTCTACCTTAGAGACTTATTGATGATTTAATTTTAAGCAAGTTATTGCTTTTACAATAGGATCCAAAACATTACAGTATTGCCAATTGGAATACATAAGTATGGGAAAAGATTAGTTGACTCCAACCCTTAAGTGTGACAGACCCAATGTTGCTCATTCTCAAGACCATGCGACTGACTTAGTAAATGATCCCTAAGCCTGTGGCTTGACAGATGCATTTATAAGGAATTCCACATTGTCTTTTATAAGGACCTCCACATTATCTTGAAAGCTAAGAATAACTAAAGCATTCACTTCTACATAAATAAGTGCCCAAGATCTATAACTAAACTGTGTTCATGGTTGTTCCCTCATAATTATTTTAAAAAGTAAAGAAATATTTTTAATCCCTTGGGAAGTGAAAGTGGGGATCAGAATTGAAAATCTTCACCAGCATGTTGTTTAGATGGTCACTACTTGACTTGTTTTGGGGAGAAAAGAGATAAAAGGAGTTAGAGTGATTTCCTTTTTTATCATAAGCCTAAGATAGTATAAAGAATAAAATTTAATTTCATGTAGATTTTTCTCCCCCAAATACACAATAATCAAGTCCCCCTACCCCGCCCCCATTCCCCATGTAGAATGATTGTTATATGAGTAGAAATCAATGAAAACCCTGCTGAACAGAATTATTTGTTGGTTAAAATGTGTTGTTACGCCCTAACCGGTTTGGCTCAGTGGATAGAGCGTCAGCCTGCAGACTCAAGGGTCCCAGGTTTGATTCGGGTCAAGGGCATGTACCTTGGTTGCAGGCACATCCCCAGTAGGGAGTGTGCAGGAGGCAGCTGATCGATGTTTCTCTCTCATCGATGTTTCTAGCTCTCTATCCCTCTCCCGTCCTCTCTGTAAAAAATCAATAAAATATTAAAAAAATAAATAAATAAATTTAAATTCTTTCTATTCTGTTTTCTTCATTTGGAGAGTGGAAGTAGACCATAGACCCTGCCTAATAGAGAGATATGTTATTCGAACTCAGGTACCATAATAAAAGTGAAAAATCTGGAAACTAGAAAGCACAAATAAATATCATGTGGTTTTCTTATTATAAAACAGGTTACCTTCCAAAGGTTCATTTTTTCAGTTAGCTGTTGCTGGGAGCAAATTCCAGTAGTTAGCATAATAAATGAGAGAAGTTCATCAGAAGGCTGATGGACACCTTTAGCAGGGCTGAAGATCTGCATATTATTGCCTACTGCCAGACAGCTGAGGGCAGTTCCTCCAACCTGATGGTCCTTTATTGTTTACTAAACTTTACCTTTGATATGTATATCTGCTTTGCTAAAGGGCAAAATGTGGGAATAAAAAGTCCTGGGTCCAGAGATTTGGGGAGCCCACTTCACTAGAAAGTGGAGCCTCCCCTGGCTCCCCCATGCCTCCCAAATTTATATTTCTTGTCTAGTGTCTAGTTATTAATTTGCATCGCAGCCCCTTCTCCAGATTTCTGAACCCTTGCAGATGCAGAAAGACCCTAGCAGTTGTTTAACACAAAGACAGTATTTCATAGAAAATTAAGTACAGAAAAGATGCTCAAATTTATTCAGGTGGTAGAGCACCAGGAAGACAGAGTGCTTTATGTAAAACACCATGAAATGCTGACATATTTAATTCTCTCATAGAAAATGGTAATATTCAACTAATGGAAAACATGAATTAAATATAGTATTTAATATCAAATCACAACCAAAAGCACATGTGTGTCCATGAAAATAGTTTTTCCATTTACATCACGGGTTCTTTGTTCAATCACCTTGTTATCTGTTAGGCTTAATTGAAGATAAAAAACAATGGTTGGCAAAGATTCAACTTATATTAATGGAAAAATTTTAAATCAAGAATATAAGTAAATTGTTCTATTCCATCTCCCTCCTCCATCTCTCCATAGCCCCATAAATGAGACAGGACTAATTGTGAATCATCAGTCATGTGAGAGAAGATATTGAAAACCACCAATATAAAGGGTGATTCTGTATCCAAGTCAGCCCACAAACATCTATTCAATCCAGAATGTGGTTGTTCTAAAAGCAATAACAACGCAGGTCATTTTATAAACCCAGTGTTTTTAGATTAGAAAATGCTATTTTTTAAAATGATGATGAAGATAAATTCTAATCATCTTTATGGGTACTTTTAGGATTAAAGAAAAGCAGCTTATAAAGCTCTCCTTACATACTAATGAAAAACACTGAGGTTGAAAGCCCCAAGAGAGCTTCTATTGTTGCTCTTGTTACAAAGAAATATTCTTACTAGTCCAGTGAAGACCTGCTTAATATAAAAAACACACCGTGTCTCTTCTTTCCTCTTTCCCCATTTCATCAACATCTAACACTTAAACCTGAAATCACTTATCCAAATAATTCACTGAAACAGAAGAGTCAGACTCACAAATATATCCTTGACTTAAGACAATTTGATAATCTAGACTCTATCTTCTACTGACACATACCAATTAAATACTAAATCATGGAAGTGAGAAGTCAAATTGTTTTATTGGAATTATTTCAGTTTCTATGGTTTGTGCATGAATTTCTCATAAAGCTCTACCACAGTGATGGCGAACCTTTTGAGCTCGGCGTGTCAGCATTTTGAAAACCCTAACTTAACTCTGGTGCCGTGTCACATATAGAAATTTTTTGATATTTGCAACCATAGTAAAACAAAGATTTATATTTTTGATATTGATTTTATTTATTTAAATGCCATTTAACAAAGAAAAATCAACCCAAAAAATGAGTTCGCGTGTCACCTCTGACATGCGTGTCATAGGTTCGTCATCACTGCTCTACCGTCTTCTCCTCATGACTTCAATCTGTCACTCGTGCAAAGGTTATAAAGCCCAGTGACAGGATACTGAATTCTGACTTCAATTCCATACCATTGGACAAATAACTTAACGCTGTAAGTGTTGGCTTCCTTATTTTTAAAATAAGAGGATGAGACTTAGAGACTTTATCACAGTGAGCCAGACCTATGCTCTGCCTTATATAACCACAGAGCCCTGGTCCTGGAAGAGCTTAGATCTCCTTTCATCTATTGTCCCAACTTTCCTAAATAATCTGCTATTCGTGTATCATTCATGAATTTATCTAATTATAATAGACACTAGGCACTTGTGACTTTAGTGTGAAATGGCCAATCACTGGTAATGTGAAATTTATAACAACTATAAAAAAATATCTTATCAGATAGTGATGAGAAGAACAATGAAAGTGATAACCTAGTCATGGACAAATATAGTCATGCTGCTTTCCCCTACATCAACCTATTTAGGGGCTATCAGCAGGATGACTGGCTCTCCTGTGACTTTCTTCAGATGGAAACCAAAGGAGATTAAGAATAGCAAGTTTCAAAATATGGCTATGATATAGCATAAGAAGCTAAGTGTTCAAGATTGAATTATTGTTTCAAATTCTTCATGCCTATTCTGCATCAGAATTATATATACATCCATGTGACTCTGCAGTACCACACACTAGTGTAATAGGGATTTCTTTTCCCAGCCAATGATGTTGGGTTGGATTTTGTGACTTACTTTACTTAATGGAATGTGGGTAGAAGTGATAATGCCAGTCCCAGGCTTTGAAACACCATTCAGAAAGGATATATGCACCCCTACATTCATAGCAGCACAATTCACCATAGCTAAGATTTGGAAACAGCCTAAGTGCCTATCAGCAAATGAGTGGATTAAAAAACTGTGGTACATCTACATAATGGAATAGTACCCTGCGGTAAAAAAGAAGGAATTCTTATCATTTGCAACAGCATGGATTGAACTGGAGAGCATTATGCTAAGTGAATTAAGCCAGTCAGAGAAAGATAAATATCACATGATCTCACTCATTTGTGGAATATAATGAACAACATAAACTGAT
This sequence comes from Myotis lucifugus, assembly GCF_000147115.1. Taxonomy (NCBI): domain Eukaryota; kingdom Metazoa; phylum Chordata; class Mammalia; order Chiroptera; family Vespertilionidae; genus Myotis; species Myotis lucifugus. The sequence continues at coordinate 21,822,578 of NW_005871051.1, read as the reverse complement.
GAACAAAAACAGATCCAGAGACAGAGAAGCATTGATCAGACTGTCAAACCTCAGAGGGAAGGTAGAGGAAGGTGGGGGTAAGGGGGAGAGATTAACCAAAGGACTTATATGCATGCATATAAGCCTAACCAATGGACACAGACACCAGGGGAGTAAGGGCATGAGTGTGTGTGTGTGTGTGTGGGGGGGGGGGGGTAATGGAGGGATAAGGACACATATGTAATACCTTAACCAATAAAGGAAAAAAATCTATATATACCCCTGTTACCATAGAGAATAAAGAGTCATGTGGAGCAGACATGAAGCCAACCTATACTTTTCAATCAAGCTCAGATGACCTGAAGTCAATGCAGAGCTGGTCTAGCCATCCCACATATTCATGAGCAAGGAAAAAAAATGTGTAAGATCTGAAAGCCTTACATTTGGGGTATACTTGTCATCAGCTTTATTGTGGCCATAAGAGAACAAAACACTTAGAAAATTTTATTTAATGTATTAAAAAGAGGAATTAACTGTGAACAATTAGATAATAAGCCTACCCACTCTTTATTTTTTCTTTCCTGTCTTCCTGAGCTTTTTCCTTCCCTTTCATAAATATTTATTTTTAAATATATTTTTTAAAATATATTTTTATTGATTTTGGAGAGAAAGGGAGAAGGAGCAAGAGACAGAAACATCAATGATGAGAGAGAATAATTGATCGGCTGTTTCTTGCATGCCCCCTACTGGGGATCAAGCCCACAACCTAGGCATGTACCCTGACCAGCAATGGAACTGTGACCTCCTGGTTTATAGGTTGATGCTTAACCACTGAGCCACATCGGCCAGGTCATAAATATTTATTGAAAATTTACTAAGTGTCCAAAACTGTGCTGGGCTGAGAAAGAAGGCTGAAACAACCTTTGCTCTTATGAAACCTGACAAATATAGTGTTACGAAGAGGTGCAGTGTGATAGAGAGGCATAAACCTGAGGAAGTTAACCTGCCCGGAGACTTTTGCAGGGAGCAGGAGAGTTCAAGATGAAGGGCAAGTTGAGAAACCCAGATGAGTAAGTGTATGGTGTGTGTGTGGGGGAGGGGTGGGCAGCAAAGAGAGGGTGGGAAGGGGAACTTTCAAATGAGGTATAAAAGCATGCACCAAGATTCTGGGACAGGGAAAAACAGGTTTTAAGAACAAAACAACACCATCAGCAACAAAAACAGAGTACAGTTGCAAGGCAGAGAGTAAGAGGGAAAGTGATGCCAGCCACAGTTAGGAAAGCAGGCAGGTTTGTAGGCCTTGATATGCATTTTGCACTGTTTTCATAGAGACATGAGACTCATTGGAGGATATGAAGCCCAACATACTTCCATCTTTGTATTTTAAAAAGACCCTCTGGCCTTAGAGTAGAGAACCAATTGGAGGAGGAAAGGAGTGGAGCCAGATGGCTGCAGGCTCTTGCAGTGGTGAGAGTGAATGTGTTGGCCTAGGAGAAAGGCAGTAGAAATGGTAAACAGCCATTGAACTTGAGAGTACGTTGGCATGTAAGACGCTTGGATATGGAGGTTGAAGAACAGGAAATAGTTGAGGGTGCTCCTGGTTTGTTAAAGTGACTGGAGTTGGTGCCCTTTCCTGAGTAAGGAAACACCAGGAAAGCAGCAGATAGTGGTGGGCTGTCATAAGTTCATATACAAATTTATGAAGTCTGATGTGCATAGGCGACATCGAGTAGAGTGCTGAGGCCAGAGGCCAGTATGCCCTATATCTATTCCAATAGGTATAAACCCTAGAATTGAATGCTACTCTACTCACCAACCTCTGAGTGATCCCATGTTTAATATAAAAGAAAACCAACAACTAATGAATACTAGGACTAAATAGACAAAAATGTGATAAATAATTGAAGTGTTCACAATTTTTTTTTATTAAAAAATCAGTTGTTTGATGTGGTGGTCATGTGGAAAAGTTTTCTAAGGAAGTTGACAGAGTAAATTAAGAAAGAAGATAAGGGATCTAGAAAACAGGGGCTCCAATGAAGAGAAAGGCAAATGGAATTTCAAGGTGAATGGTTAAGATGATACCTATGAGGAAGCTAGGAGAGAAATTGGAGCAGAAGGCTCCACCCTGAGGAACATGTCTCTAAAGGGAAATAAAAGAAAAGAAACGGACAGAATATTAGTGAGTTTGAACATATTGAAAAGAGATTTTTGTGTGTGTGTCTAGCAGAGAGTTGAAATTAATTAACAAAAGTACTTAAAGTTCAGCTTTCAACAACAACAAAAAGTAGTGACTAAATCTTTCAGAGGAAAAAGTGCTGATAGCATACTTTATGACTTAACTGGGAATACAACTTAAGTAGTTATAATTATGTGATCACGGAGACTCAGTTTAATCCAAAAGGATGATTTAACTATTCGGGAGGATGAAAGTTGGTAGAAGGACTTGTATGGGAGTTAAAGTTCCTTTTTTTAAAAGAGAGAATTTTTTATTTTATTTTAATGATTTTTTAGAGAGAGGAAGGGAGAGGGATAGAAAGTTAGAAACATCGATGAGAGAGAAACATTGATCAGCTGCCTCCTGCACACCCCTTACTGGGAATGTGCCCACAACCAAGGTACATGCCCTTGACTGGAATCCAACCTGGGACCCCTCAGTCTGCAGGCCGACGCTCTATCCACTGAGCCAAACCAGTTAAGGCATAAAAGAGAGAATTTAATAGGTAGTATATAAGACTGGGAAAACACACAAATAGCTTTGTAATCATATTATTTGAAACTCTTGAAGTACAGAACAAAATAGCTAAAAGAAGTGATAATAAATACGAACAAAAAAAGAGTAGAAAGAGAATATGTGAAGCAATTCTTCCTTCAGACATAAACAGGTAATATTTGGCTTTAGAAATTATGTGCCTGTATTATTTTTAAAGTACGTTTTAAAAACAAAGATAAAAGCAATTGCTAGGCTTTTATTGGGCACACTTTCTTTTACTGGAATATTTTGTGTGAGCCTAAATTTGTAATTTAAACATTCCAACAATCTATGTTTCAACTATTAAAAACTTCACTTTGGGAAACAGCTTCTATTTCAGAAGGGCAAGTATGATAGTCAATAAACTGGATCATCCTTAAAAGCAGTCAAGAGCCCTAAACGGTTTGGCTCAGTGGATAGAGCATCAGCCTGTGGACTGAAGGGTCCCAGGTTCGAATCTAGTCTAGGGCGTGTACCTTGGTTGTGGGCACATCCCCAGTAGGGGGTGTGCAGGAGGCAGCTGATCAATGTTTCTCTCTCATCGATGTTTCTAATTTTCTATCCTCCTCCCTTCCTCTCTGTAAAAAATCAATAAAATATATATTTTTTAAAAAAGCAGTCAAGAAACCTGCCAGAGAAAAACTGCTGTCAGTCAAACCCTGAAGCTCATACTACTTCCTTGGCCAGCTCTAATTTTCTCCTCTTTTTTTTTTTAACCACACCCTGGGAATTTAGTACAACTTGTTCCCTCACTGCCACCACCCACTTCTCCACGTATGTCCCACCAACACCCACTACTGCTGTGAGACATAGAAACCTTTTCCAGCTTCTTGTCTCCCTGCTGTCTCTGGATTGTGCAAGCAAACCCCTTTTGGCTTGTTATGGGATTTTTATGTCTCCCTTCTACAGGGAGTGACAAAAATAACAAATGTCAGGCAATGACTGGGCTCTAAGCATCTCGCAGAGTAAGTTCCAGCCCATGTTATCTTGGTGTTCATTAAACAGTAACAACACTAGGCTTGTTCTCCTACCACTTCCCAAGTTCACATTCTGAGAAGGTCCTAAGGCTGCCTTCCCTGAAAACTCTTCAGTAAATTTGTGTCATTCTCAGTTTTATCATGAAATGAATGAACTCTTATCATTTAACACCTATTAAGGTATTCATGTGCTTCCAAGCACACTGATCCCCTGACTGTCACTAAAACACATCAGACACCCTCCCACTACAGGGTCCTCTCTACCTGGACCACTCCTCTCATGGATGTCCACTTGGCACAAAATCTCACTTCCTTCAGATCTTTTTCCAACCTTCCTCTTGTGCATGAGGTCTTTCCTGACTACTCTATTTAAAATTGCAACTCTCTCTGAGCACTCCTTAGACCCCACTCTGCCTCACATGTCCCCATAACACTTCCTGCCACTTAAAATACTCTATTTCAATTATTTGTTTATAGCCTGGCTTTCCCTTCTAAAAGGAAAACTCATAACAACAGGAAATTTTGTGTTTTGTATCCCAAGTGCCTAGAACAATTTCTGGCATATAAATTCAGTAAATATTTTTTGAATGAGTGAAATAATATCAATTAACAATAGATCTTAAGGCCAGGTCCAGTGAATAGTGTCACTTTTTGAGTATTTTCAACAAATAAGACTATAAATGTGAGAAATGCCTTAGATTAATTCAAAATATGAATACTTTTAATCTCAGGTCCAAATATTGAGGGTATTTGCCCATATTTACAAGAGGGTAAAGGCCCATATTTATTGGGTGACACCATTGAAAGTAGAGGACATATTTGAATGTAAAAATATAGTCTCATGTTGCCTCAAAGAGTAATATGATTCATTGCAAACAACAAGTCTTAGAAGTGGAAGGTGAGAGAGTGTGAGGAGTGAGGTAGAAGCCAAGTAGCTGGCAACAGATTCCAGGTAGTTCTCTCAGCCATGTGCAATGTCTGCAGTATTTAACATGGAGTGATTTGGTCAATTTTGTTTTTTACAAGGAAATCTCCTTTCTGGAAGGGGGGCGGGTGGTGGTGAATTGGGAAGGTTTGGAACATTTACTAGGCCAATCAGGTGATCAGCATAGTCTAGCTGTAAGATGACCTGAACTGAGACATTGATAGTGGGTTAGAGAGGAGGGTACTGAGACCTAAGTGTTCAGCAAGTCAAATCCTCAGATATTTCTGGTGGGATTTAAAAATGACACACTGACTATGAAAAACTGTCCAGCAGTTCTTCACAATGTTAAGCTTAGCACTACTCTATGACCCAGAAATTCCACTCCTGGGCATCCACCCAATGGAATTAAAGCATATGTCCACACAAAAACTGGTACATGAATGTTCACCATAATAGCCCTGAAGTGGAAGCTGCCCAAATGTCTATCAACTAATGGATGGATAAACCAACCGGGAAATATCCATACATTGGAATGTATTTGGCCATAAAAAGGAATAAAGTACTAATACATGCTTGAATACATTTTGCTAAGTAAAAGAAGTCAGCAACAAAAGATGACATATTGTATGATTTCATTTACATGAAATATATAGAATAGGCAAATCCATAGAGTCATAAAATAGATGAATGGTTCCCAGTCACTAGGGGGAAGAAGTATAGGAAGTAACTGCTTATGGATATGGAATTTCCTTTTGGGGAAATAAAAGTGTTCTGGTTAGAGCATGGTGATGTTGTTCAACTCTACAAATACACTAAAAGCAACTGAATTGTACACTTTAAAGGGGTAACTTTATAGTATATAAATTATATCTCAATAAAGTTGTTTAAAAGGTACAGACTTTGGGAGCATATTAAATGTGGAGGATGAATGCCAGAGTGGAGTAAAAGAAACTTGAGCCTTTCAGTTTGTATAATTGATTATTAAAGGATGATGCTTTTTTCCCCAAAGAAACTTTAGGAATAAAAGGGGGATAGGAGGGAGATGCCAAGAAACAAATGGACAACTGGATGAAGGATGCCCGTGGGAAGCAAATCTGTGAATGCAGGGAACAGGGGAACCTCCTTTGTTTTGTTAAAATAATTTTAAAAGTTAGTTCAAGAGGGGTATAAATGATGCAAAGAGTACACTGCTCTTTAAAAATATCATCAAATGAGTCAAATTTGATTAAGAAGACAAGTACAAATTGTCCAACCAAGAAATATAAAAATAGAGTAACAAAAAATGTCACTTAGCAGGAACAGGTTTGAACTGGTACCACTTCAGCACAGAGAATTATTTTGGCCCATGGAACTCGGTTTATATTTTTTTGATATTCCACTGAATAAACTGGATTGCCAAAATTAAAAAAAAATGAGTTAAGTAAAATCTGATCTTTGAAGACTTTATGGGTTAGAGACCTGGAAGAAATATACTGACAAAAACATACAAATCTTGTATTTGGTGTCGATACTATCAACTCTGGAACCTGATAAAAGTACAGGTACTTTGTATAAAATTGACATCAAGGTCCATGGTTGCCTCTACTGCCTGTTCCTAACTCAGCTCACTGCTATTTTTCTTTGTATTTTTTGTTTCCTTATAGTGGACATTCAATATTATATTAGTTTCAGATATATGACAAGGTGGTTAGACATTTATGTAACTTACAAAATGATTTCCCATTGATTCTAGTACCCACCTGGCACTATACATGGTTATTACAATATTACTGACAGTAGTTCACTGCTATTTGTATCTCTGCAGGGATGGAGCAAAGAGGTTTGAGCTCAGCCTCTCTCCAGTTCTGGACTCTGAAGCCAATCCCTCCTTCATATTCAGATGGTGATTTTGAGTGCCAGTATCGCCCCTCAATTCCTTATAGCACAGGATTATTTGTGTCAGAAGTTGGAGATGACATTCCTATTTGGGGGCAAGAAATTGTGCCCCCTTCCACTGAAGTGAACTGTGTCATGCACTACATCTCAATCCATATTAGAGAACCAGATGACTTCAAACCATTGCTCTATGTACTGAAGACCTATTTTAAGGCAATATTAGCAGTTGTTACTGCTTAGGTATCCACTGTGTGTGACGTAGAACATAAAACTGAACTTCAGTTACTCAACCTGTGCAAGCCACATGGCTGGTAAGAAGTACAATCAGAATTGGACACAGAGACACTCATAATGAAATCATACTATTTTCACTGCATCAAGCTGTTTTACACTGGGAATTCCCTTCAGTAATAATAAACATCTTGGTTTCCCCAGCATATTTTTACCAGAACATTATACCAAAATAGAACTGTTATTCTACTAGAAAACCCAGTGTTCCATGCTGCCCAGAAACACACTATTAGGCCCACAGCCCATTAACACTGCTGCCTCTAAGCACTGTAGCACCCAGACCATCTAAAACAGAATTCCATTCAGAGATAGATCTCATCCATCTTTAGAGAAATAGTTTTCTTTTCTTTCCCAGCTGCCCTGCAACAACCCAGTCTTGCATGTCTAACACCCTTGATGTTTGGCAAATGGCTGGTAGAACCAAATTCATGTTTCATTTAGGGATTATTTTACTCGGAAGCATTTGAACTCAACTTTGTGACTTCAGGAGACATGGATCACAAAGAAGATAACTTGAAGCAACACCTGATTAACGCTGAATAATTCAGAATTAGTTAAAGTGTATTTTAAGCAGAATGTCTAAGCTAACACATTCAGAATATGAGCCTTATGATTACGCAGGGGGGAAAAAATAGAAGTTTTTAAGTTCAAACAGATTTAGAATCAGCATTTGAATTGTAGCAACACTTCACAGTCTTCTCACTTCCTTTGTCTCCCACAGATGTATTTCCTCCCAAATCCTTATATTTTAATGTTTCTTTATGATAGTACTTATTTTAAGCTGTCCTATCAAGCAATCACTTCTCATTTCTTCACATCAACAGAGAGGTGTGTGTAGCACAAACCTACAGAGTTACGGGTGGGACCAGAAGCAGAGTGAGTGGCCATTTCTAGTAACAGGAGGTTGTGCAAAAGAAATGCAGTTCTAGAAATGTGAGTGGAAGACTGGGAAAGCAACAGGGTGATGTCACCCAATAAAAGTCGGGGCCCCATGAAGCCTGTCTCTGAAAGGCTTTACATACCATCACGCAAGTAATAATAATAAAGGTGACGTCGTATATTAGGGGTCAAAATGAGGTTCACAGTTGAGAGTATGGGAACTTGAGTTTATTCTTACAGTATTACTTATTAATTATGTATTATTTTCCATACAAACAACTGTAAACCTACTTTTGCTCTACCCTATATATAAATATATATTTATAAATGTATATACTTTAAAAATGTTTTTATTGATTTTAGAGAGAGAGGAATGGAGAAGGATAGAGAGATAGAAGTGATGAGAGAGAAATGTCATTCAGTTGCCTCCTGCACACCCCCTACTGAATCAAGCCCCCAACCTCGGCATGCCCTGCCCAGGAATCAAACCCATGACCTCTTGGTTTATGGGTTGACACTCAACTACTGAACTACACCAGCCAGGCTACATATTTACTTTTTTAAAAATAATGACAAAGGGGACTAATTTGTAATCCATAACAATACTAAGATACTGCCCGCTTTTTCACATTATTTTTCATTCTAGAATCCTCTCATCTCTTTCAACTGTACAAACACCTCGATTTCTCCCACTGTTAATTTTTAACTCCCCTCCCAATACCCAAAGTGTTTGTCAAATGGTGCTTGTTCTTTATTTTATTTCACTTCCCTCTCACTTTCTAATCCTCTTTTTCTCCCCTTTTCCGATTGTCCTCCACTTGCATCATTTGTCTACTACAGAAAACACCTGTGATTCCTTGAGGCCTGGGTATAAAGTTCTTACTCCGTGGGAGCTGCCAAGGCTTGAGGTGCCTGATACTGTGGGTAGGTCTGCTTTATCCTTTCTATCTAATGGGCAAGGCTTTGTCTGCATAGAATCAATAACTCAGGTACTTCCCATAATACATTACAGAGTGCCCACTTATGCTGTATAGAAATGAAGTTCAAAGTCGCTTCATTCATGTGATTGCCTGAATTCATAGCTCATTTATCTGGTTTGAAGCAGAGTGGGACCTCGAGTGAGAAATGTACCTGAATATGATTATAGAAGCTGAAGCTTTTCCTACATTTTCTGGTGACCCATCTTAGCCAAACCTCATATGAAAAAACTCAGTAATGAGGTGAATTGAGACTGAAACCACACATTTTACCCGTTATGAGCTCATAATCTTCCAATCTATTAAAATGTTAATAAATCCATTAAAAATATCTCACATATGTTAAAATAATATTATAGAAGCTGATGAATATGACTAGGAACTTACTTTGCAACTGTGGTCAGGCCCTGAGGCAAGTAGGGTAAAATCAGTATTGGTGAACAGATGAGCCATCTGTTAGTTGTGCAGACTTGAGCAATTAATTTCTCTGAGTATTCATTTCTTTAACTTTAAAATGAGGGATTAGATAATCTGGTCTTTTCAGCTCTCACATTTTATGACTTTAAGTTATCTAAATTGTTTTCATCTCTTATTTTCATGTCATCTTTGATAAACTTCTAAAGTTTTCCTAATTATTTTTCTCTATATTTTGATTTTAAGAGACAAAGAGAATCAAATCTACATTTATTATGCCAGAGAGACCCACAGGCAACTCTGAGATCAATATTATTATTTCAAATGACTTTAACAAGTGCTGATTTCTCTTACTATTTTTCTGGACTATTTCTAGCTTTTTATATTTCCAATACAATTTAATTATGAAGCACCTGACATTTTCTAAACCTTTGAAGGTTATCTTTTCTGTCTGTGTTTGTCTTTAAGAGTTATTTTTGTTTTCATTAGGTGTTCATGTGACTCATTTAAAGGCTTGTTGTTGGCATTACCAACATCTTAACTTTGTATGTTTATGAGGCCTCTTTCAAAGCATTTGACCATATCATCTCTAGACTGATAGATGTGGTTGCTAAAATGCTGAAATTCTAAAAATAAACCTTAGTAAGATTTATAATACAATTATGTAACCCAAAAAGTGAGACTTCTAATGTGCCTCACTATACTGTATTAATAGATTATACTGTATTAATAGATTAATATGTGAAATTACTGACACTTTTCTCCTCTCAACCCTCTCTGATGTGGAGAAAAGTTGATGAAAAGTTCTCTCACAGTTGACCAAAGAGAAGCAACAACATTATGCACATCATTTGTTAACCAATTTTTTTAAAGAATTATTAATTTTCCCTTCATAGTAGCAAAATAAAGAATTTCTTGACTCTCTAGTCACATGGATTGAATCAGAGTGAACCATATATTCATGCTTGTTGTGGTCTGACAAGTAATTCCACTTACACAAAATCTTGCTTTATATTAGACATTAGAATTCAACCAGGTGCCAGAAAAATAGAAAGGATATTTTAAGGCTATGGGGGGGGGGGGGTCTTAGCCAATTTGCAAAATGGGTTTTGATGCTCTCCTATTTATGGGACCCTATTTTTTTTTTTTGGTCTTCAACACTCTTCCATGATATAGAAATGACATTGGCTGCCTGTAGTATATTTCCAAAATGACCTCAAAGTCTGTCCTTGCCTCTATCCTTACCCTTTGTGATGTGACTTTGCAGCTCCTTCCATCTAGTGGTGGACTCTATTCCTTCAATCCTTGAACCTGGGCTGACCTGTGACTCACTTTTGCCAAAGGAATGTTCTGGAAGCAACATTGTTCCAGTGCTCAGTCTAGAACCAAATATAGGTTTTATGCTTCCACTTGTTCTTGGACTACTGTGTGCCTCATTTGAACACACTTGGGCTAGCCTGCTCTAGGATGAGTATTCCTATGGAGAATTTAGCCCAATTGTTCCAGCCAAGGCCCCAGAAATGTGACCTAAAGCAGCAGAAAATGTCCACAACTAGACCAGACCAGAAGAATCACCCAGATGAATTCAATGTACTTTGTCACCCATAGAAATATGACCTCAGCTAATGGTTGTTTTTTCATGCTTATAAGTGTCACACTTATAGGTGTCACACTGAGATCTTCTCCCAAAGTTTATTTCATCTACAGCTTCCCATTATACAAATTTATAGTTCATATTCTTTGACAACACTAACTCTCTGAATAGGTTAAAAACCAAACAAACAAACAAAAAACCTAAGCAGGTAAACTAAATTCCTGTAAGATGTTAATGACTCTCTTAGAGACAAGTGCATTTAAAAATGGAACTTGCTCAAATTAATCTTCATTGTTAGAATTTAGGGATGGTACCTAGATCATTCCTTCTTCATTAAAAAACTAGGACAGTGATAAGTGAGAAATAGAAGATATTGGCATCTCTACCATCTTAGTTCTTATTTCCCTTCATATTTACCTTCTCTTTTAGAGAAGGTAAAGGATTTTTACCTCCTATGACCTCTTTCACACTTTTTGAAGCTAAAGCATCCTCTCTAATCAGTGCATTAGCTTTTAATGAAACAAGTCTTAAGTTTTTTTATTAAAAAGTGTAATATGTTCTCAACCATGAAAAGCTAACTGACACTGATTCCTTTTGCAAACTTCATCAAGCACTTACTTTAGGCTATGTATTGTTCTAAACTCATATATATTGACTAGGTTCATTGTTACAGCAATATTATGCAGGATATAATATTATTTTTATGTTTTGTAAATGAGTAAACTGAGGCACAGAAAAATCTAGGTAACTTGCCTAAGGTTACACAGGCCTCAGAGTGTAAATTTCATCCCCAGGTTTCTGCTGAGTACCGTAAGGGAATACCCAGCAGCATACTAAGCAACGATCACAGCTGTTAACAGCCTATATTTATGAACTTTGGGTTTTTTAATATATAGTAAAAAGTTTCAGAAAGGCACAATTAATATATTTGGGATATAACCAATATTTGGTACATAACCTTATTTTATAAAACAAAGACATGTATATAATCTTGGACCTAGGTACCTCTCCCATAATATTTATATATCCTTTAATAAATACAGTTTTGTGTGACCTATATAGTTTCTAGAGCCATTCTCTATCTAACTTAGAGCTCGATCATACCTTGAATCGATAAGAGATTAATACATCTTTGCTGTGTGTATCTTGGAGGGTTGATGGGATGATTTTGCATAGAGTTCTCAAGAACAGAGAAATATACTGTTATATTTCAACACATCTTATTCTTCATACTATTTTTATCCCTGAAATTGAGCAGCAGGCAGATAATGAACTCTCCCAAAATGATGAAACTCAATCATATATTTTAGACAATGCATCGGTCATTCTGTAATGTTTAATGGGCAATTTAAATGCAGAGTTTGCCATAGAAGGAAACCTTCTCTGCCTCTATGAAAGCAAAAACATTTACCAGTAAAATGGACCTTTTATGCAAGAACTGTAAGGCAGAGATTCACCACTGTTGCAACATCATAGCATTCCTCATGAGAAAAATTATATTCAGCTAATCGGTGGCACTTACAGCCCATGAAGCATCTGCACTTGAATTATTAAGCATCACTAATGTTCTAGAATCCCCCCAGAAATTCAGGAACCAGGCTGTCTTACAGGCTCTGAGTGATGATTCATCTTAGACAAAATGACAGAGACACAGAAGGCAAAAACCTGGTCTCATTGTACCTGTTCTGAGTCCTGCTGCTGGAGTGATCTGTCTCATAGCAGCATCTGGGTTAAAAGTGACATCCATCACAAAGATTTGCAGAAACTGAAGGCCTTGGCAAATGCCATCCACATTTTCTTGTCAGAAGAGTTTTGGGGAATTTGGAACATGTTCTAAGATTAAAACTAGACTCTATGTGACATTGGTATTTAGAGCTGGCCACATTATATAGCTATTGCATAACGCCACCGACTTGCTAAACACCATACCAGCCAAACCACGGGACTGGCACTAGATAGCATTGGTCTAGTTTTGCTTTAAGAGATTTAAATTTATTTTACTGATCCGTTGGTTAGAATGGAAGGGATGTGATTGAAGTCACTTCTCATTTGATACCTCAGGTTCTAAGGCCATGGGTTCTCATACATAGAATATAAAATATTTCCCTTGACTTTACTATGCTTCCAGTACCTTAGTGACCAGCTGTATTTAAAAGTAAGGGCTTTGCCCAGTCAGTATGGCTCAGTGGTTGAGTGTTGACCTATGAACCGGGAGGTTGTGGTTTGATTCCTGGCATATGCCCAGGTTGAGAGCTTGATCCCCAGTGTGGGGCATGCAGGAGGCAGCCTATCAATGATTCTCTCATCATTGATATTTCTATCTCTCTCTCCTTCTCCCTCTCCCTTCTTCTCTGAAATCAATAAAAATATATTTTAAAAAATTTTAAAGCGAGGTCCCTGGTGCCAGAATTCCTGAGTTGAATCTTGGATCTGCCACTTACTAACTGTATGGGCTTGGGAATGAAAAGTAAGCTGTGTTTCTACCTCTTTATCTGTAAAGTGGAGATAATACCAGTACTTACCTCGTAGGGTTGCTTGTGATATTAGTGCATATAAAGTGCTGAGAATAGTACTGAGAATGTAGAAATTGTCCAATAAGTTTTATCATACTTATTCTTATAGACAGAATAAGAATGAAAACGCCTGCACTACCATGCCATTTTTAGGGTTAAATGTGACAATGTATGTCAAATGTTAAGCACCTTGCTGAACATAAACTAGGCACCCAAAAAGTATTATTACTATCAGCTACCAAATGCTGTGAGTTTGCTGCATGTCAGGCATTATTAACATACTGCACACACATCTTCCCAACAACTCTTTGAGGTATTAGTAATATCCTAATTTTACGAAGGGAAAAAAAATAGGCATAGTAAAGTTAAGTAATTTGAACAAAGTCAGAGAAAAACTGGACATATCATGTGAACTTCTACAAAGGATAAACCTTATAGCTTAGTGGCTTACAATAATAGGATATTATTTCTCATGTAAAATCCGAAATGGGTATTCCTGATTGGTGGGAAGCCCTCCTCCAGCAGTGATCCAAAGGTCCAGGTTCTTTCTGTGTTGTGGTTCTATCTTTTGCATGTAGTTTTCAAAGTCCATGCTTCTCTGCCTCAAGGAGGCAGAAGAGAAAAAAACATGAATAACTCAAGTTTCATGGGCCAGGCCAAGGAGCATAGCACTCATGTTCATGTCTCATTGCTAGACTTTTGTAATGACCACACTTAACTGCAAGCGAGGCCACGACATATAGTCTAGTTGTGTTTTAAGAAGGCATAAGGTTCTGTGATAAGCCAGTCTTTTTGCCTTGGTGACAAAGATGGGACTCAAACCCAGGGATTGTGACCCAAGCAATTGACCAGTACACGCTCTGTCTTCCTGTTCTCTCTTTTCCCAAAAAGCGACATGGAATCTATAAAACATCATCCGAATGCAAGTTGTTCTCCTTATCTTTAGCTCAGCTTCCACAAAGCTGAAGCTTTTGACCTCATTATGTAATATAATTTGAATTCAAAATGCTTTCCTAGAGCTGGTATCACAACAGAACAACTTTAATGATCTAATTTATAAATACTTTATCTGTTTGGCTTCTAACACTCCTTAGTATTAGATCAACATCTTTCATTCACCAACATTTACTTTTTGGATTTGTCACCTACTGGGCATTTCTATATTTTTCACATTATGTCTATTAACTCCTAAATTAATAGAGTCAACCTCATGTAAAATTCCATATTTTAAGGCCTTTAACTGAAAGAATAGCTAACAACCAATAGTGACTGAATTTTTTATTATACATTTTAGAGGCTTGTAATTCCAGCCTGTGACATTTAGGTTTGCCCAGAATTAGATTGTCCTTCCACTGAAATTACTTTTTGGAAAGTGTTTTGGCCCCAGGCTGCATTAAGCTGTTTGAGCATGCAAAAATGTCTAAAATATCATGGGCAAATGATGTCAGAAATCCAATAAGAACACAGTATCCTGCTGTATCTAGTGCCAAATCTTCATAAATGAGATTTATACTTAACAAGACTCTGAAAGACATTTGGGTTCTTGAGGGTGAATTTTCAGTTGTCTGATTTCCCTAACTTGTCTATATTACTTTGTGGTAAGAATCAGGATTATCAGGTTATTTTGTTTTTGGTTACCATTCAACATAAAAGGAGACCTTGAGAACATTAAAATTTCTCCTCTTTCAGTGTTTGACATTTTGGAAAAGTTTATTCCATATGTCACAATACAGTATAACATTTTCTCAAGGAAGAACAAGCTTAAAACGCCATCTAAATAACAAATAAAATTGCAAACCAAGAGAGGCTTGGTTAATCCTAATCGCTGTAGTTTATGATTTTTTTAGAAAAAGAAACACTCTCAGGCAGCATTCAGTTCCATTAAGAAAAGAGATGGAATCACATGAAGTTAGGGGGATTGTCTCCCACTACAAGGTAGACCAATTGTTTACCCTCAGTGCTACAAGATGTTCACACTCCTATAGGATGGGAGGGAATCAAACCAATATTAGTTTTCTTTCCCTCATAGATTAGCCATTTGACTCCTGTCCAAACATAGAAAATTTGTCCTTAGGAATGCTGAGGGGAAAAAATCAATGTGAGAATCAAGGATAATTTTCAGATATGCCATTTTTCATCTCCAATTGTTGCTACTTTTTAGAATTACTCAAAAGTGGTGTTGGTGGCAATCTTCTGGAAAGACCAATATATCACACTGTCATCTAGCCTGGAGATTCTGACATGCTCTCCCAAATTGGGCTCACCTTGCCTACTCTTATCATTGCCTTCCCATACCCTCCAACACAGTCACAGTTACTACATGTCCCTCAGGAAAATAGAAAAGAGGTAAAGACCAGTATAGGTGGCTTTCATTCTACTTGCTAATTCAGAATTTTTCATTGTTTCCCATTCAAATAATAACATTCTTCAATAGCTCATGTAAGGAAACAATATACTGTGTCTTCTCAGTCAGGTCTAATCCTTAGCAGCATCAGGTGGAATGAAAAATAAATGTGTTCATTCCTTTATTTCCCTTCCTTCACTTTGTCCAGTTCCTTGCCCGGATTATCAGACAGACAACCAGTCTATTTTCAGTAATGGCTACAGGACTATGTTACCTAAGTGCCATAAAAGTCCAGTGAAGGGTGGCATTGATGCACAAGTACTTGTGGAAAACATTAGGAAGGAGGGCTAGAGATTGCAATATTTGGAGCAGGAGGGCATCTCAAATTCACTCTTCAAATTCATCTCAAATCCATTCATCTTCATGGTTATTGGCCATAATCTTGAATGGATAGTCAACTGATTACTCTCAGATTAAAGTGGTGAGAAGCTTTATAATGGTATCTGAAACTAATACTTAGTCATTAAAAACACAAGTGTAACAATTTCATTTTTATATTTCATAAATGTCATTCTTGTCTTGTTTATGGAAAAGAAAGCAATTTATGTCATTATGCAAATACCACCGGGTAAAGATAATTAAGCCAAGCTCTGATTCTCTTTTATTCCAGTGTTCTATAGAACTAAAGAGATTAAAATGAAAGCTCCAAATGCAAAGGTCTGATACTTTCATATTTTTTATTAAGATTCAATGATCATTTTCTGAGTGTACAACTAAATCATACTGAAAATAAGAGTGTATCAAAGTACGTTCTTAAAGTAGAATGGGGGAAATAGAAATCATTGGTATCTCTCTCACTCTTAGAAATGACCACCTGTGATAGATACTGTGGTATTCTACTCAGATGTCTACTTCTGGGACTATGGCTGCTGACAGCTCATGGTTTTGCTTCTCATTGGAAATTGTATTCAGCTGCCAGAAATTGCTTTGGCGAGGTTACATCACTTTGTGGGCCCAAGCCAATGACTGATTGACCAGTTGTACAAAATTCTGGCTCCACCGCCTGACTTCAGAATGACTCTGAAGTGCCTTTCCAGTCCTAAAACACCCTATGGGTTGACAGAAGCCCACAATGCAATCATGTCTCAGGTCAGCTTCTCACTCTACCCAATCCTGTTTTCCTCATTTCCATGAAGGTGTATTTGAGAGCACACCCCAATAAACTTTGTGCAGGTAGTTTCTAGGAACTCAGTGTAAGAAAACATCCTTTAACATTTATATATTTTCTCAGCGTATAGTTTACAAAATCAAGATCACATTAAACATATGATTATGTATTTTTAATTTAATGTTATATCTTGAGCATTTTTTATTTTGTTGATTCCTTTTTAAGTAGATGTTATCTAGTAATTACATCCTATTTCAATATATAGACGTGCCATAATTTACTTAATCTCTCTTTAACTGTTCAATATTTATGTTGTTTTCAATTTTCC
This sequence comes from Myotis lucifugus, assembly GCF_000147115.1. Taxonomy (NCBI): domain Eukaryota; kingdom Metazoa; phylum Chordata; class Mammalia; order Chiroptera; family Vespertilionidae; genus Myotis; species Myotis lucifugus. The sequence continues at coordinate 21,805,565 of NW_005871051.1, read as the reverse complement.
CATGTTACAAATAATACTATAATGGCATAAAATAGTTTTATACATAAATTTTTGAACATTTCAACTTATACCATGAGGATACAACTCCTGAAGAGGCATTACTGAGTCCAAGAATATGAACTCTGTCAAGAATCCCATCCTATGTTGCTAAATTGCTTTCCAGAAATATTTTAAAATATATTTTAATGGATTTAAATTTCCACCACTACTTAGAATAGTATTAGTCTTACTGTGCTCTTGTTAGAGTTGAATATTACTTTACTTAATTCAATGTTGGGCAGTATTCTTTAGCACCAAATGCTACTCCTGGGTTGAAGTCTAAAATTGACCTTTTCATCTGGCTGTACCTTCTTTTCTCAGACTCCAGCAAACTTGCCACCCCCACTGTTTCAGTCCTCTACTGTGGGTCCATCTCATAAAGTCTGTATATCAGGGCCATGCTAAGCAGTTCCCTTTACAATATATTAGAGTTATTTGTGGAGACTTTGATTATTGATTTCTTACTCTTATTAATCTCTATACCTTCCCTAGAACTTAGTGTGGGCCCTTGTACATAACAAGTGTGCAGTAAAAATGCTTTGTAAAATAATTCATTGTCAGTGGCCTTCATTAGTTTGGACACTATATAACTTGTTCACTTTGTGGCTCATAAAACCAGTTAAATCACCAAAGTATCCAATTAGGGTATTACTAGTCTTTATTATTATAGATGCAACAAAGGTAACTATAACCCATTTTGATGGGTAAGTCCTTTGATGCTAATGTATTTTGTTTTCTACTTTTGGCTCTGAGGCCAGTTGACTTTTGGTGCTTAAGTATTTAAAACAGAAGCCACAAAAATATGATTTTCTTATTTATTTATTTATTTATTTATTTATTTATTTATTTAAATATATTTATTTCAGTAAATTTATTATCCTAAAGTTATGGTCTTGGACTTATAGTTTAGTAGTAATTGATATATTGCTAACATAGTTGTATAAATATGTAGTAATATTTGTTGAACAACTAAGTAAAATCCATTTTAAGCAACTCAAATCTGCAATTTACACCTACATAAGATTAATGAATTAACTAAACTGTGGTGGCTGTGTTCTTCAGGCCACATGGAACTGCATTTTAAATAGCTTAGACCAGATTCTCCCCAAATGTGTTTCTCATGCAAGCAGAAAATCTGTAAATCTGTTCTTTTTACAAGAGTGTCAAATTGCAATTTCCCACCCTCACTCAGATCGCCAGTTTCTAGGCACTTATTGAGTTCTTTGTAGAAAATTCCTGTTGGCTAAAATCAATGAAGCAATTCTAAAACTCCTATGCAATATCTTTGCTACAAAAACAATTAACTTAGGGCTGTAATTTTTCTGTGGGTAAGCAGCCCAATTTTTTTTAATCCAATACTCTGAAGGTCTAAAAGTGTTGGGTAGTAGAAATTCATTTTTAAAACCCAGTGCTGGATCTAGGGTATTTTTATTTACAAGTTTAGCAGTGGTTATATGGTAGTAAAATAAATTTATAGAGTAAGGATTTTCTACTCTCTCCAGTCCATGAGGAATGTAAAAATGTCATGGGCAATTTTGTGATAAATTTAAGATAGGTCGGCATTTAAAAGCAAAAGGGAAGTGAGAAAATTCAAGGAAAGGAATCTTAATAATTTCCTCAAAAATGACTTCTGTGAGGCTGCAAGCATCAAGATTAAATGCCTTTACTGTGAACCCTGTAAGGCTCTCTTTCTTGATTCCCATGTGTGTAGAAACACAGGCAAAGAGAGAAATGAGTTGCCTTCAATAATCAAAACAAATCAAAGTGCTACTGAGATAAGGTAGAAAATATAGACATCACTTCCATCTCAGGAATGTAAATGAATGAGATCATCCATCAAAATATTCTTGCACTTTTTAAATCTAGGCACATCAGTAAAAATCTCTCAATATCAGACACCTGCAGTTTAGTAAGATAAGGCTTAATACTTCAAACTCTTGCAATGAAAGGTGAGAGGTAAATCCAAGATTGCATTATAAATGATTATGTATTTCCTCACATTGTTGAGATTATTAAAAGATGCTTAAAATGAGACTGTGACATAATTATAAATATAAGTTGACTTGCTCTTAGAATTAGAAGAGTAGGTAAAAACTTGTATAAACACTACTACAAAGCCATGTAGTATCCTGTTGGGATATACCTAAACAAGAAATGGTAGATTAAAAGATTGAGTGATTTATTAAAGCTTTGGCAATTAAGAAATAACTGCTGACTTCATATGAAGAATTTATTATGTTACTCAAACATCTTCTAAAATTACCAAACTTATTTATAACATGCTAGGTCAGAATACGTGAACAAAATTATGATGGGAGGAAATTAGTCCTAAATTTTAGGCTAAGTCACTAGAACCTGTATGACAAATTTGGCTCCAGTTGACTATCACCCATTCTAAACCTAACACATTCTGAATTTATGAACTTTTGCATTATAGGTAATTCTTTAATATTGTACTGCCTTTAAAAAGTCCATTGTTTTTAAGTGTTTCGAGTAGAGTAGAACAAAAATAAATTAAAGACATTTTAGGAAAAAAATCTTTATTCTCTCTTGACTTACCAAAATTACAAGAAGTATCCACCATTCCCCAGGAGGTGTGAATCCCCATGACATACACAGGAAACCCACAAGTTTCTTGAGAAAGGAATGATAGTAATACTAATAATAACTGCCTGCATATTATGACCCAACTACTGGACCAAGGGCTTCTGATACTTTACCTTGTTTAATCTTCACTCACAAGGGATCCTACTTTACAAGAGGAAGAAACTAAACTGATGCCTAGAAAGCTTATCAATCAGCTTGAGGTCACAGACCTGGTTACTGCCTTATGGATAGCTACTTATGTGGATTTTTGCATAGGAAAAATTTTGGCAGGTTAAACAACCTGCTCATTTTTTGTTCTACTTAAATGTTGGGTGGGATTCAAGAAGGGAAAAATTTAATCTCAAAGCATGGGGAGGACATGAACATTTTATGCCTGAAATACCCTTTGGCATATCAAGACATGTTCCAGATGGCTCCAGATGGGCTATCACCACATAATCTTTTAATGGGGGATAGGTTTTCCTCGCCTCATTTGTTGGAGCCACCTTAAAATCCTGGGACAGTTTTCCCTCATCCATTTCCAACAGGTCACTATTGCTGTTTCCCCAGTCTGCTATATCAGAGTGCAGCTGGTGCCTCTGCTTTGTGTGGGCCCCTGAGTCATAAAGAGTGGGTACCTAGCAACCAGATCAGATAAGCACACATTGTTCCATCTTTAATGACCTGGTTTACAATTGAATATGTACTTCCATATCATTTGTTAACATTTTAGTCTGTAAACTGATCTAAAAACAGTTTAGATTAGGGAATAGACAGGGAAATCATTTCTAATCATAGTCCATCTGACAAATGTTATGGTCTGAAATTTACCCTAAAATTTTAGTGTGAAATTTGTTCCCCTTCCTGTACTGGAAGTGACTTTTGCTGCATAATTACACATTTCAAAGGTTGGCTCAATATTTTCCTGTTCTCTTTTTCTTCTCCGGGTTGAGGGAAACAAGAAATGAGTTGTTGCTAGGAAAATACTAATAGCCACCAACTGGTTCCCTGACATTTGAGCAAGCTTAGAAGTCCATCAGTAGTACATAATGAATCAAAACTGGTTCCGATAATTTTGCAGCCACATCAATCATTGACTATTCTTGACAGATTACAAAGAGGAAAATGACTCGTAATATTCTACAATATACCTCCCAGTCTCCCACCTAGAGAATCAGAATTTCCATTTGCTTAAATGCTACTGATGTGCACTCATAGAAGAGAGACCATGAGAAAAAATGTCAATATACATCAAAACTGACCTTTTGAAAAGAAGGTTGTCTCATAACCAATAGGCAGATTGGTCAACTTTCTACATAGTTGAATAAAAATGACACACATCAGAGAGATCCTTGTCCCAAATTCTTTTCCACAGTTTTGACCACAAAGTGTACAACTTCCATATTTCTTTTTTAAAAATTTGTCTTTATTGTTAAAAGTATTACAGATGAACCCCTTCCCGCCTCCTCCATTGGCCCTGTCTATCCCATTCCTGCCCCCTCCCCAGGCCTTCACTGCATTATTGTCTGTGTCCATGGGATATGCATATATACATATCTAATCCCATATTTATTACTTTGTATTAGATATAAAAGTTTTTTGTTAAAATGTAAAGATCTGGTAATACCTGATGTCATGTAATGACAAATATCTAGGGAGAGAGCAAGTTTTCAAGGGAAGAAGATCCAAGACTGGTAACAGAATCAGGGAGAGATGACATAGGGAAGTGGGGATGGAGGAGGAACCAAAGATTGGTCTGAAATCAGTGGGTAACTGGAGGCAAGAAAATGGACTGAGTTAAGGTGAGAAATGAAGAGAGATGAAACAATAGAGGAAGAGACAGGCAGAGGATAAGAGTTTTGAAAGAAACATTAGACATACTGGCAACTTCAAAATTTTGCCAAGAGTTGACCTTAAGTATATACACATAGAGTTGTCAGGTTGGCAATATTTATCAAGAAGCTTACACTTGTTTATGCCTTTGGTTTAGTAATTCTATTTTAAAGATTTAAATCCAGGAAAATAATCCTAAATATAGAAAATTCACATCATTATTTATAATACCAAAAACTTGGCAGTCATCGAAGTGTCCAACTATAGACTAATTATTGCGTAAACCATGTCTATATACTCAATTAAACATTGAAAATACTTTCAAAGTTATGTTTTAAAGAATATGTAACAAACATGTTCATGATATAAATTTGAGTTACATAAAAATATACACAATTTAGAGTGATTGTTATATTAAAAATGCATTAACATGTTGACTGGGCATATCAGACTGTGAATGTGTTTTGGTGATAGGTGATTCATCCCCCACTCCCACCCCACCTCTACACCATTGATTATTTCTTTTGATAATTTGTATTTTCCAAATGCTCTTTAATAAGCCAGTATTTTAAAAAAAATAAGCCAGTATTATTTTTGTAATGGAAACTATTTGAGTATCAGCATCACTATGATCCCAAAGCTAGACCCCAAGGCCAGCTAGGTATGTTTTCCTTTCCTCTGAAAGTTTTGGGTTTAATCAGTGATAACAATCCAAGAGAGAAGAGAGATCCTTTGGATCAAGGACATAGGATTAATTATTCTTTCCTAGCAGTCTCTAAACAAAAATTAAAAATTTACCACCAGCCTAGGAAAAAAATAATAGATTCATATCATTGTATCAGGTAAATTAGTTGTGTGCTATCTGTCACATAAAAAAATGTAAGTAAGTTTTGGTGGAAATTATCTCCAGGATTCAAAGTTTGCTTAAAAGTTACCCAGAAAGACAGGCCGTGTTGTAATGGTGATGCAGAGACAGGTGAATCATCTGTCATCTTGAAAGTCCAATACCGGCCGATCTTGATAGTAAGCAGATGAGCAGTTATTGCTGCCATAATTGGATTTTGTCATAATAGGAGACAGATATAGAGATAGATCTATTTTCTTCCCTTAGAGATTTGACATTTTAAAAGATATCCCTGCCAGTGGAGAATTTGGTGAAGGCTGCTCTTTTATAGTGGAAATCTTAAAACATGTTGCATGATGATTCATGTGATGGTGCTAGCCTATTTAAATGAAGATAGGGTATTATTTTAATGCTAAAAGGAGCCTATATGTATATTTGATATTTCAGAGAAAAGCAGTTTATATTTTTAAATTCAATTTTTCTTTTCAATACTCATAGGTGGGTTGGGCCATCACTAAAACAGGGGGCACATGCAGAGTATAATGGACTTTTGAATTAGGCAGAGTTGGGTTTAAATCCCTATCCACTCTGCCTTGAGGAACATATTTCATATGTCTGATCCTCAATTTGTTTATCTATAAAAAGTAAATAATAGTAATAATGACTAGGCATTATTCTAAATATATTAACTTACTTAATTCTTACATTGACTCTATGAGGCATTATTCTAAATATATTAACTTACTTAATTCTTACATTGACTCTATGAAGAAAGTACCATTAGGAATAAATAAAACCACATGTAGGAGGCACATTCCATAGCACATATAGATTGGCACAATAAAAATTTGGTCATTTTCTCTTAACAAGAAGATTCACAATCCTGGCCCATAACCTACTAATACATGAATAGTTAGTGGTTGTTAGAGTGCACAGCTTTTGCTGTTTTTTATCCATTTGAACAAATTGGAATAATTTTGGTTTTACTAAAAGGAGATCGTAAGACAAGGCTTTGGATGCAAGGAGTTTATATGGGGAGTGGATAAGTAATAAAAGGAAAAGGGAAAATTCATGAAAGGGTAGATTAATAAGTGAGATACTACTTTGGACATTTAGGGCTCAGTCTTACTGGGACCCTTCTGGGAGACTGTTTAAAAAATACCTGAACATCTTTTTCTAGGAAGTGAGGGAGCTGGGGAATTTATGTCACTGCTTGAGGCTCACCCCTGGGCCATTGGATCCCCCAGCTTCTGATTTTCTCCATGTTCACTTTGACTGAGCATGGTCCTACTCCCAGGCAGCTTAGCCTGAAGAGTGAGCAGAGAGGAAACTCACAGCTTCTGCTATAGTTTAACAATAACCTATGTGATAGAAAAATGTCAGGTTTACTCCGGAAGGAAAGGGTTACCGAATTTTAGTAATTCTACATTTTCTTCATTTGAATAGCTCAGATTTCTAAAAGTGTATGCCTTGCACAGACTCAACAGAAATGGCATCACATCTTTGGATTTACATGAAACATAGAGGCACAGAGAGACCATTTAACAAATTATTCTAGCTGTTCAGAACAAACAATTAAACAAATAGAACCCGTTTTTACTTGCTCCCAGGCGTGCACTCCAACCAAGGACATAGCTATGAAATATTAGACAAGGGTGTAATCAGAAGGGAACATCAGCAGAAAGATGGGAAGGGGAGGGAGAGAAATAAACTTGCCACTTAAGACCTCAAAGGCAAACAGAATTCCGAAACCTAGAAGAACCCAGAATAGGCTCTCCTACTAGCATAACCATCAAGCAACAAAGTCACTTTCCAAGTAATGCAATGGCCTAAAGATAACAAGTATTTGGAATGAGGTAGGTGACCAAGATGAAAACAATCACCCTTGAAGTCTGACAAACCTTGTGCTGCCTCAGGGTAAATGTTGCAAGTAATTTGCCAAGATTTTTCCCAGCAGGAGAGTCAAACATAATACTCATTATGCTGGCCTTCCAGCAAATTGGACATAAAGGGCAGACCCAATGTGGGGGATTGAGAAGCAGTAAAGAGGACAATTAAGGGGCGGTATAGGTGTTGAGGAATGAATTAGCAGCCCAATTCATTCATCCGCTCTAAAAAGAGATGAAGACATCATCTTTGCTTTTAAGAAGCTCATGTTCTAGTAGGGGAGATAGGTGTATAAGTAGATAGTTTGAATCCTTTCTGATAAAAGCCACAATCCAATTAAAAAGAGGACACTTTAGTATGACAGAGAAAGAAGAGTTAATCAGGGCTATGGGAGGTTTGAGAAAGCACCCTCTTGTTGCTAATGCCTTATCAGAGATTAGAAGATTCAGCATAAATATTTAAGCTGGAGATGGGATGGATGGGTAAGCTTGGGAATAGAGAGGTTATCAAAGGTATGGTGAGATATCAAATATTCCATCCACAGGGAAAGTGAGAACAAGAGCGGGGTGTGGCAAAGTTCAATAAACCAACATGTGGTATCACATCCCAGAGATGTAAAATAAACCCATTTTTAATAACAAAATTTCTTTATTCTAAGACCTCATAGTACATTTCAAAAATTGTAAACATTGTCTAGTGAAGAAAGAAGTTTACTATTAATTTTTTTTCATATTTTATATGCTTGGTCAAGCTTCAAAGCTATGAGAATACTCATATACTAACCCTCTGTGACCAAAGGATGTGGATTCAGAATGAGAAGGACACTTGAGGGAAACATCATTCTCTGTCTTGAGTGAACCTGGTGTGTGTGTGTGTGTGTGTGTGTGTGTGTGTGTGTGTGTGTGTGTGTACGGAACTTCCTATCAATTTCTCTTTCATTGAAAAACTTTCCTCTCCACACTCCCAGGACAACAAACATGTCTTTATTTAGTCAGGCCTATTTTCCTAATCAGAGTGATGTAAGCGAAGCTCTTTTTGCTGTACACGGGGGGGGAGAGACACATTGGCCCCCTGTTTTAATAAATTGCATCATCTTATGAGTGTTAGGGTATATTCCAGTCATCTGGCTGGAGCATTGGGACCCAGAATTTTTAACCACAACCACACAGATCAAGTATTAAGGAATCAGGAAACAGCCTGCTTATACTAGGTTGAATGCCTTCTGGTGCTATCGCCCATTACATGGGGCCGACAGAATTATATCTCACTTCCCTTAGATTCTGGGTGGAGGTGGAGAGTGATCACTCACTCCTTGGCACTGAGAAACAGAGCACCCTGAGGAACTATTATTATACATTAGGAAGAGCTGAGATGGGACTAGAACAGTGAGAAGGCTGACAATATTGATTTAAGGATAACATAAAACTACCAGTAATTTGATAAGCTTTAGCTCGTGGTAATTTTCCCCAAGTCAATTTAGACCTGTGTTTTGGCTGCACTTTATTATTAGATATTGTGGTCTTGGATGCTCTAAATATGGATTTGGAGGGAAAAAATGCTTAAAATGTAATTGTTTAAAATTTTTTTTAAATATAAAAAAGCCAATAATAAGTGAAGTCAACTCCTTCCTTTTCTGGAAAATGTTCAAAAACTTGAAACACCGTATTAGTTGCTAGAATAAATGAATTCTATTATTAAAACAATAGAAGAATATACAGAGGCACTAAATTATCTTGGAGAAAAATTCAAATGCAACTGAACTCACTTGGAGACCCTATGTGGATAGAGAAGGGATCTAGAAGTCTTAAGCTGTGCTTCTCAAACCTTAGTTTGTATATGAACTACCTAGAAATCTTGCTAGCTGAAGATGGTGATTTAATGGGTCTTGGATAGGGCACAAGAATCTGTATTTATAACATGGTTGATTTGTAACATTTCTAACAGGCTAATGCTATTGGAGAGAGACCACACTTCGAGTATCAAGGGTATAAGGTGAGAACTGGTTTATGCCTCCCTACCATACACTTTCATTTGCTGTGTCATTCAGAGAATGTGACTTTGTACAGATTTGTCTATTAAAGGTAAATAACTTTGACATTATTGTGCTAACAGCAATCTCTGGAAAATAAATAAATAAATAAATAAATAAATAAATAAATAAATAAAATCAATAGAAGATAATATAAGGGACTTGGCATTTGTAAGGTCTGAGATTGATTCCAAGCTCTTTAATTATTAATTGTGTGACTCTGAATGAGTCATTTAACCTTGCTGAGACTCAGTTTTCTTAGCTGCAAAATGTGTATAACAATCTCTGACTTCCTAAATCTAAAGAGGCTAATATTAACTGTGTGCTTAGTATTTGTAATTATGATAAACTTTTTAAATATATTAATTAACTTAATCTTTATAACAATCCAATAAAGTAAATACTATTAATGGAGCCTTCCTGCAGGTGTGTAGAACCCTGTAAATGTTTACAATTTGAGTGAGAGAGAATAAGTCAGAAAACCCATTTCAGAGGAAACATCCAAGGTAAAGAGTTTGGCCAGAATTCAATATCAGACAAAGTGAATTCATTGATCAAGGAGCAGTTTCCAGAAAGGTGGTGCCTGCATGAAATTTCAGAGTATAGGAGATAGACAAGCGATTAAGATAATTATGGCTGATATTTTTTCTTGCTTTCATAAAAAAAGTAACACATTTCAAGAAACTCAAACAATCCCAATTAGGGTAAGTAAAATTAAACCCATGCTTAGTCAAGTCATAGGCAAACTACTAAAAATGAGTGACATAAAGAAAATCTTGAAGATATTAAGATATTAATAAGAAAAAAGACATCACAAATTTGAGAATAATGATAAGAATATAGGTGATATCTCATCAGAAACACTGATAGGTAAAAGACAATGGAACAATAGGTATAAAAAGAAAATGGCATCAACCTAGAGTTCAGTATCTAGCAAAGATATCCTTCAGAAATTTATGTCAATAAAGACATTTTCAGGTAAACAGAAACTGAGAGAATTATTTGCCAACACAAATTTACTTTAAAAGTGATACTAAAGAAATTTAGACTAACTAATCATCCGAGAGATGCAAATCAAAACAACAATGAGGTACCATCTCACACCTGTCAGAATGGCTATCATGAACAAATCAACAAACGACAAGTGCTGGAGAGGATGTGGAGAAAAAGGAACACTTGTGCACTGCTGGTGGGAATGCAGACTGGTGCAGCCACTATGGAAGACAGTATGGAGTTTCCTCAAAAAACTGGAAATGGAACTCCCATTTGACCCTGTGATCCCACTTCTAGGAATATATCCCAAGAAACCAGAAACACCAATCAGAAAGGAATGTGCACCCATATATTCATAGCAGCACAATTCACGATAGCTAAGATCTGGAAACAGCCTAAGTGTCAATCAGTAGATGAATGGATTAGAAAACTGCGGTATATCTACATGATGGAATACTATGCTGCTGTAAAAAAGGAGGAACTCTTACCATTTGCAACAGCATGGATGGAACTGGAGAGCATTATGCTAAGTGAAACAAGCCAGTCAATGAAGGAAAAATACCACATGATCTCACTCATTCATGGATAATAAAGACCATTACAAACTTTTGAACAATAATAGATACAGAGGCAGAGCTGCCTCAAACTGATTGTCAAACTGCAGTGGGAAGGCCAGAGAGGGTTGGGGGGCAGGAGGGAGGGGAGTAAGAGATCAACCGAAGGACTTGTATGCATGCATATAAGCATAACTAATGGACATAAGACACTGGGGGGTAAGGGAGGGCAGGGGATTGTCAAGGGCGGGGGGGGAGAAAAAGGACACATATGTAATACCCTTTGTAATACTTTTAGCAAAAAAAAAATAAAAATAAAAATAAAATAAATTTTAAAAAAAAGAAATTTAGACTAAATGGAAATAACACCAAATGGAAACTCAGATATACATAAATAAATGAAGGACACAATAAATCATATGCATGTAGAAAGAAAAAAAATTTTTCTTTTTAAAAGTTTTCAAAAAGAAACTGAGTATTTATTGCAAAAATTATAACATTGTGTTTGAGATTTTTAGCAAATGTTTATATAAAATATGACAATTACAATTTAAATTATGGGAGAGTATATGGAATGAATTATACTGCAAGGTTTTGATATTTTATGTGAAATGCTACAATATTATTTCTTGGTAAAATGTGATTAAGGATATATATTTTTACTCTTGAAGCAACTACTAAATAAATAAGACAATAGTTATTGTGAAAAATTCAATAGAAAAATTAAAATTGAATACAAAAATATATACAATTAAACGAGAACAAGTCAGAAAAAAAGAGTAATAGAAGTAAAAAATAGATTGGACTAATAGATTTAGATTTAAATACAACAATATCAACAATTGCATTAAATATATATGTTCCACTTAAAATGCAGAAATTGCCAGACCAAATAAAAAAAAAGCAAGACAATATTATCATGTTAAAAAATGTACTTTAATTATAATCACACAGATAGTTTAAAACTTAACAAGTGAAAATTGGTATTTCATGCAAAGAATAGTCATTAAAAAAGGTGGAATGGTTATATTAATATGAAACAAAGTAGGCTTTAAAACAAGAATGTTATCAGAGATTAAGAGAGACATTTCAATAATAAAAGTCTAATTTACAAAAGCACACATAAATCCTAAATGTTTAAGTCCTAGTAACAGAGTTTCAAGTACAAAAAGAAAAAAAAAAGACAAACATAAAAGAAGAACTAAGTCTACAATAGTTGGGGATTTTCAATATTACTTTCTTGTGACAAACTAGGAAAAACATATCTGCAAGGATATAGGAAGAACTTATGTTATTTACTTTAATGAAGTAACTGAAACCAAACTCACCTTTGCCTTATCAACTAGAAAACTGGACAAAATATATCAAACAACTGTTTTAAGAAAATGAACAAGAGGCAACATGAAACTGATCCCAGAGAGATTTAAATGTGGTGAGACGTAACAATCATCGCTTTCTGCCTAGAGGCAATTCTGAATCCTAATGCCAGGTGGGCTAGGTGAAGCATATTATAATGGTCTCTCTGAGTAGAAGAGAGAGAGTAGTTCGGAGCTTATGTTGTTTGAATTTGTGGGTCAGAGTCCCAAAGGAGAGAAAAACACAAAGAATGAACTATAGAAATTGGAATGGGGTTTTCCTTGAATCTGTAGCTGAATACTAAGCCACACTGGCGAAGGATGAAATACCTTCAGGACAGGTAAAGAATGCCTGGGAGCTCCAAACTAAACTATTCCTCAAATTCACCCTAATCTAGGAGCTACTGAGCTATGACTAGCTAGAGCGGAGTGTTCTCACTGATCACCGCATTCAGTGGGAACACCAGGGCATCATGCCTTAGGACTAAAGCTATACTTGCCTCCAGAGTAAACACTGACCCAGGAACCACCCTAACAAAGCTAAAATCAAAACTTGAAACAACCAAGCTAGTCAGGAAGAAACTTATTCGCTGGCCACAACAAAGTTAATTAAGACCGAATCAAGACAAGGATGTCAAATATCACCACTTCTATTCAACACGACCTTGGACATCATAGCATCTATAATAATAAAAGCATAATATGCTAATTAGACCAGAGGTCCTTCCAGACAAAGCTGGGGCTGCAAGGGAAGCCCAGTTCCTGGGTGCCTGCCAGCAGCCGGAGGGAAGCCCGGGTCCCGGGTGCCAAAGGGAAGCTGATGCAGGCAGCCGGGGGTAGGAAGGCCTACTCTTGCACGAATTTTGTGCATCAGGCCTCTAGTATGAAATAAGTAAATAATGATTGGTGAAGTCTGTGACTTACTCTTGCACTGCAGCTCCCACTGGTTCATAGTAAGTACCAAAAAGTCATGGTATCTTCCATCTAGACACAGATGACCATGAATTCCAACCCTCTCTTCCTGTGAATGGGGAATGTCAGATGTGTCTCATCTCTTTGAGGAAACATGGATCATACATGTTAGGAATATAATGGTTTTAAACATATTATAATGTTCTTTTCTTTTTCTGTTAATGTCAGTGAGACTTTCTCCTCCTCCATCTCCATTCTTTCTGGGGCATCCATTTGCCATGGGAGGATTAGGATCAATGAAGCAGGGAAACAAAGAGAAAGAGGAGTCATTCCGCTCTTGCATACAAAGTAGAATTTTTGAGTCTGCAACAATAAAATTGTCTTAGAAGCCAGGCTTCATAAAAAAAAGAAAGTAATTTTAAAATTCCTTTAGATATCATTAACATAACATGAAATTGGCCTGACAGATTAGATCACAGAGTTCCTGTGTGGAGACAAGATTGATTCTGCCATTAAGACTGCACTGTGAGGCTTCATGTTCCCAGGAAGATGAATGGCAATCGGTGAAATACTTAAGTACAGTCCATGACAGAAAGGGAGAAGAGATGAAAACCTACCTTTATGTACTGGGGAAGTATGGGAAGAAGGAGACAGTGAGAGATGAGTTAGCATTTGCTACAGAATAAGCCATCTCAAATTTACTGCCTTAAAACAATAATTATTTAGTTCATGATTCTGTCTGTCATCTAATCTGATAGAGCTCAGTGAGGTAGTTCTAGTCTTGGCTGGACTCGCTCCTAAGTCTGTGATCAGCTACTAGGTAGTCTGGCTGGTCTACATTGTTTAAAAACTAACACTATTATGAGGCTGATAATTTAAAATAGAAGTCTCATTTTATAGCCAGCCTGGTTAGTATGTACCTGAGAGCTATCCAAGCAGGGTCTGGGGTGTCTAGCTCTTTGGTAGTCAAATTTTCATTCATTACCCTGTTTTCCATCCTGTGACTCACTGCTCCCTCAGCCTCCCTTTCCAAAAGAGTTACCTAATTCAGTGTCTGGGGTGTGAATTTTGGAATATGAGTACTCAGTCAACCAGATGACCACACTCTATTTTCGGCTTCACTCCATTTCCTGGACTTCATTTAGAAGATTCTAGTCCCTTCAATCACGGTTCCTTTGAGGATTCTACAGCATGAATCAGCCTACCTATTATTTTCATTCCCTCCTTTTCCAACAGGCAGTTGGATTTCAGCATCTCTGCTCTGCTAAATCAGTTATGACTCATCCATCTATTTTTCAACCTTCAAAATTCTGTTGACAAACTCGCCTGCTGTCATCTTTTCTCCTGCTCTCTTGTCTTGTATAAAGGCACAAAATTGGATACTTTATACCCTTTTACTGTTATTGAAGGGGTTCTAGGATGGAACAAGATACTCATATGTGATCCATCTGTCTTATACACGTACAAATCTCCTTCCTTTGTTTTTTAAAACCTCAAGTCATGTATAAATATTGCCTGCACTAAACAGTGCAAACATAATTCTACTTCTTTGGATAAAAAAGAAGCTATTTCTCCCGTTTTAAATTCCTTCAAGAAAATAACTAAGGCAATTCAACAAATCTATAAAGCTTGTGTGTTTCCAGTGGCAATTTAGATAAAGTGGTAAATGTGTCCTCCATTGGGGTCAGTTTGCAGCACCTGGTTGCCATGGTCACCAGCTTTATAAAAATGGAGGAAATAATGAAATACTGTATCCTTCCTTCTTCTCAGCACCAGACATTTATAGTATTCAAATATTTACAGGCATACTGGACTTACTGAGCTTTCAAAAATATTAAAATAAGCCTGCTTCCTAAAGGGCATACCTCTGCCACTGTCAGTTAAAGGAACATAAATAAATCAAATTCTTGATCTTGAGAATCAGGTACTAAAAAAAATAACAATTTTAGTTTTTATTTTATTTTGATAAAAATACTTAAATAAGATTTACCCCTTAGGAGACTTTTAAGTCTACAATATAATATTCTTAATAATGGAAACAGTATTGCACAGCAGATCTCTAAACATATTCATAGTTTTAAGTGTATTTTATTGATTTTTGAAGAGAGAGAGGAAGAGAGAGAGATATAGAGAGATTTGTTGTTCCACCTATTTATACATTCATTGCTCTGACCAGGCATGGAACCCACAACCTTGGCATATCAGGATGATACTCTAACCAATTGAGCTACCTGGTCAGGGCTAGAATTTATTCATCTTACGTTACTGAAACTGTATCCTTAATGATTAGCAATTTATTTCATTCAGCCAATCAGCCAATCATTTTTCTCCACAGATCCTTCCTCTGTATTTTAACTCAAAGAGCATAGAAAATTTTGATGTGATGATGCTTTTTCAGAAAAATGTAATAAAATTTAAATCAGAGCATATGAAAGAGAATGAATCTCAAGGTTTTAAAGAGTTTCATGCAGAAAATGTGATTCTACAGCGAGGTTCATTTTTGCTCTAGTTTTCAATTCGGGGAAGTAGTGAGGAGGTGATAAATTAGAGAACAAATTTGTGGTTGATTAAAGTTTCTCTGCTGCTTTCTGAGTCAACTAGAATAACATAAATCTAAATAAACACTTCAACATATATCTTGGGCAGAAATTACATAATACATTCATAATATGGAAATCACAAGAAAAGTCATTGCTACTTTGGAGTGTGTTGGTCTCTAGATGGAGGGGATAGATGAGCTCCCTGGGCTGGAGATTTTAACAATAATAATAATTGAACAAGTGTTATTGTTTAATCCAAAGGCTAGACAGAATTTAAAGGATCTTTGAATTGTCAGCATGTGTGCCTTTCCAAATTACTATTTAGATTTTTTTCCCAGGTCCTGGACTAGGGAAATAGACCAGCATAGAATATTTATTCATTTATTTTGCTTGTCATCTGGTACTTAAAGTGATATTGTTTTGTCATCTAGAGCCTCTCTGGAAATTTGTGCAATTAATCATTCACTCACTCAATGAGTGTCTCTTATGGAGTAATATTGGGGATCATATGGGATGGGGCTGTGGTGCTGAGGAACAGACATATACATGTACACAGTGTCTTTGTGGTAGTTGGAGACAAGATTTACTGCTATCAAATTCTCTTCTATTATTGCAGCAATAGGATTTTATCCTATTCTTTCATCTTTGTTTTTCTTGTGGGATTTTGTTTAATTTTCTTTTTGTTGTTGTTGTTGTTGTTAATCCTACATGGAGGATATTTTTCCATTGATTTTTAGGGAGAATAGAAGAGAGAGGGAAAGACAGAAAGAAACATCGATGTGTGAGAAACACATTGATTGGTTGCCTCCTGCACGTGCTCTGACAAGGGCCAGAGATCAAGCCTGCAACCGAGATACGTGCCCCTGACCAGAATCGAACGCAGGATTCTTTGGTCCATAGGTCAATATTCTATCCACTGAGCCAAACTGGCTAGGGTTTATTCTTTTGTCTTTGTATAAAGACATAAAATGGTATAACATATTCATTACTGTTATTGAAGGGGGTTCTGGGACTGAGTGGAGATAAGCATAAATGATCACTCTGCCCCGTATATCTTCTCTCTCCATTTTATTTAAAAGTGTATTGCCATAGGTATTGCAATGTGGCCTAGGTTTGTTACATACCTTATATTTTGCTTTGAAAAGCTTGAAACATCTAATATGGGTATCCTTACAAAGAAATTGTCTATGGTAGGTGCTCCCTCAGTTTTCCTTGTTTAGTCCCAAATTCAGAACCTTGAATGCAGGTTCAGTCATTCAGTCTCCATATACATAAAAAACACACTAGAATGGAGACCCCAAATTCAGCATTGCTCAGTAATCAATCATTTAATAGCCCCTTGGTTAAGTTATTTAATTCACCCTAAAAATGTAGTTATTAAAATAATTCTTACTGTATCATTGAAAGGAAAAGAGCAAAAATCTTAAATTCCAACATTTTTCTAAAACAAAATGTCATTGCAGGGTGATGGTGTGCACATGATAAACAGGCAATAAATGGGCTTCATTGTTTTTAGATTCAAACAGCAAAAACAGTCTGGACCACCTTGATGTTTCTCTTTTTCAAAATGCCATTGTTTAAAATAGATCCAGAAACATGGAAGCATGGAACAGACTGACAAATCTCAGAGGGAAGGGGGGAGGGGAGAAAGAGATTAGCCAAAGATCTTGTATGCATAGACGTATAACCCATGGATACAGACAATAGTGCAGTGAAGGCCTGGGGCCAGGGGGTGGGGGGTGGGGGAAGTTAGGGGGATGGAGTCAATGAGAAAAAAAGGGACATCTGTAATACTTTCAAGAATGAAGATAATTTTTTAAGAAATGTCATTGTTTATGCTACAATTTGATCCTGTCAATATAAGTCAAACAAAAAAGATTGGTTTTGGTATCACTGTGATGTGAAGACAAAGTTAATTCCATAAAACTAATTCAGACACATATGGAATGAAATCATTCTCTCAGAACTACAGAAAAAATAAAATTCTTTAGATGAGAATCAAAACATATTCTTCCCTTTATTTTCCCCCTTTTAGATCAAGAAAAAGATAGAGAAGTATATAATAAAAATTTTACATTTTACATCATATATAAGAGAAATGTAATCAGGACTTGAAGCTGAATTAAATGCTTTTAAGACATGGTTGTGCATCAAAATAATCTGGGGAGTTTATTGAATTTATAGAATCCTGAGACTATCCCCTGGAGATTCTAATTCAGCAAGTCTGGGTGAGGCCAAGCTATCTATCTATGCATTTGACAAGTCTACTCCAATAATTCTGAAGCAGTGGGTCCACTGGGCAATATTTAAGAACCATTCCTCTCCATGGCTAACCCTTCTTGACTGTATTGTTATTGCTACTTTGTCAGGAAGCCCTTCCCTGACCATCCTGGCTGAGGAGCAGTCCCCCATCACTCTCCTGTGTGGCAGTCAGGACCTGCTTGGCTATGCTGTGGTGAAAAACAGCTCCGATTTTTTTATTGACTCTAAACAGCAAAAGTTGTTGTTCTTACTCACATACATTTTTCAGGTAAGGTCCAGGCAACGTTTCAGCTAAGTCACCTTCTATGTGATAGATAGCTCAGTCTCCTGTCTCATGATGCCTCCATGTCAATATGCGTTTACCTGGTTGCCACATCAAAGGGAGAAAGAGCTACTAGCAATCCTTCAGTGTGTCAATCACATTACCACTTTACTCACTTTATCAGCCAGAACTAGTCACAGGGCCATGCATAATTTCAAGAGGGTGGAGAAGTACAACAAACATAGACTCAGAAGTACGGGAGAACCAGGTATCTATTACTAATGTTTAGCATATAATACTTAATTTTTTGCCTATTATACTCACATTTTCTGATAATATCATTATGTATTTTTATGCTTATATGGTTCTTGTCTGCTCCCATTAGAATTAAAAATTTTGAGATTTTTTTTTATCACCAGTGATAATTACTGTGCCAGGTTTATAGAAAACAAAGAAATTATTGGCTGAATGAATAGATGAAGACAGGGGGCTGTCTAGTAGGATTCAGACAGCGAGTCCTTTAAATTAACACATGCAATACATTGATGATGTATTATAGAATAGTATGCTTGAAACCTTTGTAATTTTATTAACCAATGTCACCCCAATAAATTTAATAAAATTAAAAAGAAAGTTTGTAGAACCTACAGGGTTATAGCCATGCTGCCAATATCTGTGGAAATAAATTATTAGTTCAAAAAATAAATAAATTAGCTTAGTAAAGTAAAACAAAAACACACACAGTAACTGCTTATTCCATTAGCCTGGGAGAATTACACTATTAAGCATTTATTTAATACCTGTATTTTTTAAGGTTTACAAAATGGATTATACCAATATAAGCACACCTCAAGTTTACAGTATATGCTGGTAAATAAGATAATAAAATACTACATTCTTTGTATCTAATGATAAACTGGAAGTAATTTTCTGCTTTATGACAGACTCAATTTTTTTTAGAGACAATTCACAGTAGGGTTCTTCTCAATAACAATCTCTCCAGGATAACGTAAAATATGATTCAATTTACACACAAGCTCTTAGGAATATATCAGCAAAGTCAACCGTGGTTGTAGTAATGCCTTAGTTCTATAGAGACTTGCAATAGGAGTGAGGAGCTTCAGCCACAGACCTTAGAAGCCATTTTGGTTCTTCAATGTATTTTATCTCATTTCTAATCTCCCTCTAGTGTCCAAAAAAGGATAATGTCCATTGAGAGTGGTAGTGAATACTACAACCCTCATTTTGAAAGTAGCAAATGAAACATTTTGAATATGATTTGAATAAGATAGGAGAAATCTTTTACTTGTAAACTATGTGTTAAAAATAACCTAGCCCTAGCCAGTTTTGCTCGGTGGATAGAGTGTCAGCCTGCAGACTGAAAGGTCTCAGGTTCGATTCCAGTTAAGGGCACATGCTTGGGTTGTGGGCTCGATCCCCAGAATGGGGCGTGTTGGAGGCAGCCCATCAATGATTCTCTCATCATTGATGTTTCTATCTCTCTCTCCCTCTCCCCTCCTCTCTGAAATCAATTAAACAATACAACAAAAAAATAACTTATCTAATATTTTTTCTTCTATTCTTTCAGCTTTATTCAGATATAATAAATTGACAAATATTGACAAATAAAATTGGAATATATTTAAAGTGGTTCATTGATATACATTAATATTGTGAAAGGATTTCCCCCCATCAAGTTAATTAACACTACCATCACCTCACATATTTATCATTTGTGTATGAGAACATTTAAGTTCTATGCTATTTGTTTTTTTTCTTGAAAAAAAAATTTATCTGAAAGGATACATACACAGTGGCTTTTTAGCTGATTAATTCTATACAATTTATATGCTTAGTTAGAAATTCAAAAACGTGGAAAGGCAGGCACAAAACAAAGGCAGCCTCCCTTCTTTCTGCCTTCAGCCTACTCTTCTAAAGGAATTCCTATTAAAGTCTCCCGATCAAGTAGAGGAAAAGCAAACAAAATAATATGCACCTTCCTGCGTGTACATATCTATATAGAATGCTGCCTTTGCTCTTTTCACTGCTCTCAGGAATATTTTCAAAACACCACCTAATTTTTTGACAGGGACATAGTATTTCTGATTTGTTTATGCCTAAATTTTGACAGTTACTAGTATTCTGCCATTTGGTTGCACACTAATTTATTCTTCTAGTCCCATATTAATAGAATTTTAACATAATAAATGACATTGCATTGTACATTTTTGTATATTTACTTCTTGAAAAACATGTTGGGTATATGCAAGGATAAATAGAAATTTCTGGGTCAAAGTGTATAAAAACTCATAGTTATTAAAATGTTATTAAATTCTCCACCAAAGTAGCAATACTAATTTTTTCTTATTAGATTTTTATTACTAATTTTGTTATGTTAGAAAGAAACTATCAGTAATGGAGAAATAAAGAAATACCTAGTTAATTTGAAATCTCAAGTCCAGGACTTTTATTTACAACAGATTTCATCTGAAGTTTTAATAAGAGAAGTCTCAGTTTAGAGCATTTGTTTATAATTTAGGTACTATAGCCTATATAATACTGAGTGGTCTATTGATATGATTAGATATATGATTGTCTTTATTATTGCAAGGTATGGAATTTTTAAATATTAAAAGAAGTTATTTTTAAGTTTTCAATAAATAAAGATTTGACATTAATTTAACTACCAACATGTTTAGTGATAAGACACACAGTTTCCAAATATAATGGTTTTCTTCTTTGCATTTTACATTGAATACTAGTCAAACTAAAAGTATATTGGCCCTGACCGGTTTGGCTCAGTGGATAGAGTGTAGGCCTGTGGACTGAAAGGTCCCAGGTTTGAGTCCAGTCAAGGGCATGTACCTTAGTTGCGGGGACATCCCCAGTAGGAGGTGTGTAGGAGGCAGCTGATCGAAGTTTCTCTCTCATCGATGTTTCTAATCTATCCCTCTCCCTCTCCCTTCTTCTCTTAAAAAAAGTATATTGACTAGAAGGCACATATACTTCGGGAAATCTTATTTTAGTAGAAAAAAAAAGATTATTTAATTGTCACCAAATGAATGTTTTATAGGTCATATCAATTTAAGTGCATTTACAATTGATGCTTCTTTGAAAAAAAAAGTAAGCCACATCTCACTGTTGCATGTATATATTTTTTTGTTAAAATAAAACACAGATATAAACTGTCTAATCACCACATTAGCTAAGTCAACTATCAAAATTTACAAGTGATGCCTGGCCAGTGTAGCTCAGTGGTTGACATCAACCTATGAACCTGGGGGTCAGGGTTTGTTTCGATTCCTGGTCGGAGTCAAGTTGCAGGCTCGATCCTCAGTAGGAGGCATGCAGAAGGCAGCTAATCAATGATTCCCTCTCATCATTGATGTTTCTATCTCTCCCACTCCCTTCCTCTCTGAAATTAATAAAAATATATTTTTTAAAAAATTCACAAGTGAAATGGACACAAGTTTTATTTTAAACACCTTATAAATTTTTGTTCACAAATGTTATTATTACATACCTAATATATTTGTCTACTACTATACATATTGGAAGCCAGTCCCTGAAATAGAATAATGGCTATTGCTAGAAATTTATACAGATAATACACACATGCTTGCACTCACATACACCAACCAATCAAAATCATCAGGCAAAAAGCACTATACTTATTCAACAGAAACTCATTTTTATGGGCTGCATCTCTGAAACTGAAAAATTTTTTAAAATTTTTATAAGCATTTATAATGGATCTATTTACCCCCAATATGTGTACCAATTTTATTTATCTGCTAGGGCTGCCTAAAAAAATATCACAGACTGGGGGGCTTAAACAATTGATATTTGTTTTCTCACATTTTGGGAAGTTGAAAGTCCAAGATCAAAGTTTTGGCAGGTTTGATTTCTCTTGAGGCCTCTCTCCTTGGCTTGCAGATGGCCACCTTCTTTCTGTGTCCACAAATGACCATTTTTTCTCTGTGTGATTATATTCCCGATATCTCTCCATAACGGTCACCAGGGCTTTACCTAATGTCAATGAGCAAAAGTGAGCAAGTGTGTGCATAGGACAGGAATCACTCATACTGTTCTTTAGTGTACATACAGTATCGTGCAGTACCGTACACTATACTTTCAACAGTGCCTGAAAGGCCAGGTTCTGAAGCCAGAGTTATGAGTGTGAGTCTCAGTTTCACTATATATTAACTGTGATCTTAAGGAAAAACACCACACAAAACTCTTTCTGCCTCAGTTTCCTCCCCTCTACAATTGGAGTAAAAATAATGCCTCCTCATAAGAATTGTATAGCATTAAATGAATTTGTCCATGTAAAATGCTTAAAACAGTGTCTGGCACATATTTGCTAATTATTTTATGGTTGATAAGAATAAGTTAACCACACTTGGACACTTTCTAGAGATCAAAGAGTGACTTCAGTGGAAATGATGACCAGGGATGCTAAAGACCAAGGTAGTATATGTGAGACAAGTTTTGTTTTTATCAGGAGTGTGGTGATATTTGAGGGTGAAATAGTGAAATCTTGAAACCAGAACAGTGTGACATGCAGCAAGACATCTTGACTAGGTCATTTTGGCATGACATTTTGACAGCAGTGATATTTTGATGTGATCATTTTATCTTGACAGCAGGAAGTAGCTGCTTCAAAATGTGAAAGCTCCGTTTTATTACCAAATAAAGGATACAGAGCAGGCATCCCTGACCCCTCCCCACCTTTGAGCAGTATTACCCCCGAGGGAATCCCCTTCCTTTCCTCGAATGTGCATTTCAATGTTGTGTATATTTTTATACTTTACAATTTATCTGTAATATGTACTTTTGCCATCGTAATGAAAATAGAAGGATGTGGTAAAGATTCTTGGCATGCTTTCTGTATGTTTTCACACAATATACTTGGAGAAGGGCCATTGCTAAATGTATACAGTGATTCCCACCCCCACCCGCATATTACCTGAAACCTTTTAAAACAAGGTATTTGAATGGAGTTGTAGTGTGGTGAGCTGCAGCTCAATTCAAATGCAGTAAAGCTCTGAACCAAAGATTAATGCTGGACCTAGCCATAAATCAAAACCAAAGACAACTGTGGTACCTTTCGTAGCAAATTGTCTATTATAAGTTGGTGCTAGCAAAATCATTAAATCACTATTCTGTCTATGAAGAAAATATAATAAAACACAACTTCAGGAAATGGTACTCATTTGAAATTGGACAAAAGATTGGTAGACAGAATTTATTTAATGACTGATCTTTAGAAAAGCTTCCATATCATTTCCATGAATTTTTACAGAAAACTGTATAGATTTACTAGTACAGTGTGAATTGTATACACACAGGATGGCATTTTGGGAATTGTGCACAGAGTTATCCTAATGCAAGATCTCTACACAATGGGCCTTATTACTAGATATTTGAAGTCTGTCTGCAGACCCTCTCCTTCCTCACTCAAGTTCCCTCTCCCTTCTCAGTACAGTGTTTGATATGGACAAATCTGAGAAGAAAAATACATAGTAAAACTGAAAGTCTCTAGTTTAAGGTGCTGGCAACCCTTCATGTGCCAAGATTTTTCTTTTATGGGTTTAACTAAATGGAAAATTTTAAAAATAAACGAATGCTAGAGTAGTGTTCCTTGATAGCCCATTTTGTGTGTGTGTGTGTGTGTGTGTGTGTGTGTGTGTGTGTGTGTTTCCTTTTTATTAAATTTATTGGAGTGACACCAGTTAACAAAATTTTACAGGTTTTAGGTGCACATCATCTGTACACTGAATTGTGTGTTTTCCACCCCAAGTCAAGTCTCTGTCCATCACCATTTATACCTCCTATAACCCATTTTTTTAAAAATCAGTTGATTTAAGGGCCATAATGTCTTTAAAAATGGAAACACATCTCAGGACATTTATTTCTGCTTCTGGAAGGCAAAGGGCTTGAAAAGAGAGAGAGAAGAAGGAGAAGGAAGGGGTGGAGGAGAAAGAGAGGGAGGAAGGAAGGGAGAAAAGAAAGGTAAGAAGGAAGGGAAGGAGAAAGGGAAAAAGGAAGGAAGGAAGGAAGGAAGGAAGGAAGGAAGGAAGGAAGGAAGGAAGGAAAGAAGGAGAGAAGAAATGGGTGTTAGTAGTTTAGACTTTGATCATTGCTCTGTTGTCTCTGAACATTTTCTCATCACCATTCTTCACCAGGAAGTTTAATTCTACTCAGGGCAGGTAGTCTTCCTTGCTTAGATTCAAGTCCCACAAGTGACCAGCCTTGATCAGCCTAGACCTAGACCCACTGTTTCTCTACTCTCTTGCCATACCGTAAGTCTTCTTGAAACGATGCCATGTCTTCATTGTTTCTTTTCTTGCAGCCCCACCTCTCCTGCCCCTTTAAGATGTTAATAGGGTCCAGGGAAATTCTCACAGCTTTTCCATGGCCCCTGATGAAGTCAGAGCCTCTGCTCCAAATCTGCAATTGCAGGTGGCATGTTCCCTCACTCTGACACACTTAGTTGTCCACTTTCTTTTGTGTGGTTTGGGGTTATGGGTGCTTTATATGTTTAATGAGGAAACCTTTTGTCCTATTCTATTCTATCCTATTCTATTCTATTCTATTCTATTCTATTCTATTCTATTCTATTCTATTCTTCTGTTTGCTTTTCGCTGAATTCAGAAAGGAGATGTGAGAAGAGGTGTCTTTATACTACTATCTAAAACTGGGATACCCTGTCATTGTTTTAGCAACCTAGGACTGTAAGGAATAAGAATCTTATACTCTGTAAATCTGCACCGAAGTCATTTGTCAAAGAGAGTTGGTGTCAGAAATTTCACCATTTGTTTAATTTAAGAACTAATTTAAGAAATAAGTCCACTAGAATATGAGTTAGAGCTGAGTGTATATTATGACTCTTTTGTTAAAGTGAGTTTAGAGCCAGACCAAAATGTTCTTGTAGCTGAGTGAAAACAGCCTCCTCACAATGTCCTTGACATTAAAACAGCCAATCAAAATAAGGAAGCATCAAAGGCCATGTGCCTGCTGATAAAGCGCCGAGTAGAGACTGTAGGGGGAATGAGCTTTATTCTTTAATGATCATGAATACTCCTGATCTATGACATCTAAAAAGTGTGGCATTTCTAGCTTTCCCTCTCTCTTTAAAGTTTAAGTCAAAGAAAAAGGAAGGATATACAGGGAAGCCAATCTGAAACAAGACGAGCTTGTATGAATGGCTCATGAGTCAATAGAATGTATTCAGGAAAGAAGTTTTTTTTTTTTCATTTCAGATAAACTACCACTTCCGTGGTATTTAACAGTACACTGGCAACCTGAAAGCTGAATTCTACCTTTCCTGTGAATAACCAGGTCATCACATTTCCTGGCATTGCTTAAAAACAAATGCATATTGCCCTGACCGGTTTGGCTCAGTGGATAGAGTGTCAGTCTTTAGACTAAAGGCCAAGGGCATGTACCTGGGTGGCGGGCACATCCCCAGTAGGAGGTGTGCAGGAGGCAGCTGATCGATGTTTCTCTCTCATCGATGTTTCTAACTCTCTATCCCTCTCCCTTCCTCTCTGTAAAAAAAATCAATAAAAATATATTAAATACAAAAAAAATACATATGCATATTTACAACACATGCTTATATGCAACATGACCTATATCATAATTCTACCCTTGAAATACATGTCTTATAGATGTGACTCTATACATTCAGAATTATTTTATAATGTACACTTTTCCCTATGATTCAGGATTCTCGTCATATTCTAGGCTTGAAAATGACTAGTCAAATCACTCTCCTTCTGTGCTTGTTCATTTCTTTGTATTTAAAGTGAGGTATCTAAGGTTATGATTCCCTACCATCAATTTTTGCACCCTCCAAGGCTGAACTTTATAGAGAGTTATGCATGTTAACTCTGGTTAGCCATGAAAACAAAAGCACAATCACATGCTTACACAGTTAAGAGCATAAGCTGTCATGTTGCTATAGTAATACCAAGGTCTACAAACACAACTTATGTCAGCAAAACATTTTGACATGGTTATACATTACTTTGAATAATCAAGTTGACATCTGAAGGTTCTTTGATCAAAATTATTTAATAAAAAAGGTCTCATTTTTATCAGAATAGCATCAGGTCCTCCAGCTGTTCAATGGACAATGATTCAAATTTTCCAATTTTCATCACATTGTGGCAAATATGAAATAGATTATGTACATCTTGTTGCCTTTGCCTAGAAAAATTTTTTTAGTAGAACCAAAAGAGTGAAACTTTGAAGTTTGAAATGAGGCTTTCAAAGAAATCAACTTTCATCATAATTAATTTCCTGTGATATGAGATTTTTTTTGCCAAATACATATTCTTTACTTCAAAGAGCTTACATTATATATTGGTAGGAACATGAAGTTCCGGGCATATTTAATATACCTAGAGTGATGACTACCACTTCTTGGGTATTTAGCAAATATTATTTCCTTTTCTTAGACCATTTCACCTTATTACTTGTAGTTTACATTGTTCAGATTAGAATTTTTGAATTAAATAGAAAAGAAAGTTTAGGAATTTAATGTCCTGGACATATGTTTTTGTTGTTTTCCTTAGGATTAACATTTGCCTATGAAGATCTTTCTAAAAGATCTATGCTAACATCTTAGTAAAAACAGTAATGTAAACTTAATTGAATTTTAAAATTAAATTGAATTTTGACTTCTCAAGCCACAGTACATCATTTCAATCTTTATGACAGTACCTTTTATAATAGAAATATGAGAGATGAGGATAAGTGTTAAGTAATGTCAGAAAACTTAAAAGCAATAAGTTTTTTTAAAATTAATATCCTATGCTTTCTTCTTTGTTCTAAAAGTTATGATGAATTAAAAATAAAGTTAACCCAGCCTGTGTGGCTCAGTGGTTGAGCATTCACTTATGAACCAGGAGGTTATGGTGCAATTCCCAGTCAGGGCACATGTCCGAGTTTTGGCTCAATCCCCAGTGGATGTGCAAGAGGCAGCCAAGCAATGATTCTTTGTCATTATTGATGTTTCAATCTCTCTCTTCCTCTTCTTTTCTCTCTCTGAAATCAATAAAAACATATTAAATATGAATTTAAAAGATTGAAGGCTCTAATTAATTCATCGGATTTTAGTTAATTGATTTTGACTACATCTTAAAGCAAAATATCTGTTTCATTGGTAGGCATGGCAAAAATAGTAGATAGAAAATGCCGAGTAAATCTAAAATAAATTTGTTTTTTAGTCATCAAAAATACTTAAGTATTGACTGTAGTTTCTGAAAAAGGAAACTAACTTTGATGTAAAAAGAGTTATGTTTATTCAGTTTATGTATTATTTTTTATTTTCTTATACCTCTGGTAGCACTTATATGTAAACACAAAATGAGAATTCACTAGGACTGATCCAAGTGTCCAAATAGTATTTATAAATATCCACTAGGATTTTAAGTTAACGGCAAAATAGATCTCTAAGTTACACACACACACACACACACACACACACACAATACACACACACACACACATACACAGACAATACACACCCCTAAGAAGCTGAATTATGGATGACTCAATTAACTAATTATTTTTTTTAAATATATTTTATTGTTTTTTTACAGAGAGGAAGGGAGAGAGATAGAGATTTAGAAACATCGATCAGCTGCCTCCTGCACATCTCCTACTGGGGATGTGCCCACAACCCAGGTACATGCCCTTGACCGGAATCGAACCTGGGACCTTTCAGTCCGCAGGCTGACGCTCTATCCACTGAGCCAAACCGGTTTCGGCTAACTAATTATTTTTTAAAGAGTCAATTTGTTAAGATTAGAAATATTAGCTATTTTTTTCTGTCAGAAGAATTTATATTATCTGGAAACATTTCTGGCTATGGCTAAATAAATGTTGCTAAAGATGCTGAAACACCACAGTACATTAAAGTAAATAAGCTTTAACACTCTTCTTGTAAGACATTTCAGAAAATAATAATTTACAAAATGTAATTGGAAGTTTTATTAGAATTGAGAGTGTCTTATTAAGGAGGCAGGAACGGCTTTATCAGTCAAGGTCTATTTAATTAAACAGACTCATCCATGGTCAGGGAGGATTTCAAAGTGGTTATAGCAGCATCTCGCCATATGTCACTTCTTTAATAATGTCAATTATCTAAACATAGATATGAACTAGAAAAATGCATTAAATTTTTTTAATATATGTTTTTATTGATTTCAGAGAGGACGAGAGAGGTAGAGAGAGATAGAAACATCAATGATAAGAAAGAATCATTGATTGGCTGCCTCCTATACAACCCCCACTGGGGACTGAGCACCAAACTCAGGCATGTGCCCTGACCAGGAATTGAACCATGACCTCCTAGTTCATAGGTTGATGCTCAACTACTGAGCCATACCAGCTGGCCTAGAAAATACAGTTTTAAAATACTAGGGACAAGAAATTAAAACAGAAATCACAAAGTACTCTCAATGAAACTCACACATCTTACTATAGAAAAAGCCCCTCGGACCCTATTATTTATTTTCAATTTGAACGAAATTCTAAAAATTTTCAAATTATATACCATAGGAATTTCAGTGGTTAAATGTAATTGATTTAGAGTGGGATTAATAATAACAACATCAAGACCACTATGACCACAATGACAATGATGATGATGATGTTTTCCATCTTTAATCTACTCAAAGTTTGCAAATTAAGCTTAGAGCACTGGTACGTTCCCAAGGTTACTCAATCAATATGTACTGAGCATCTACCCCATGGGAGTTACATTTCTGGCTGCTGGGATTACTTCAGTGAACAAAACAGACAAAAACCCCCGCTGTCATGGACCTTACAATTTAGAGAAAACAAAAAATAAATAAGAATATAATAAATAAATAAAAATATTTGGTATACTGGAAGGCTGAAAGTTATATTTTTAAAAAGAAAAAGCAGAGCAAGATAAGGGGGGAGGTCATGTGTGTTGGGAAGGGTTGTGATTTTAAATGGAATATTCATGGTGGGCTTCAGGGGTAAAAGTGACATTTGGGCACACTTGAAATTCATGAAGGAGTTGGTCACATTAAGTTAGGGAGGGAGAGATACAGTCTGAGGAAATAGCCATGGCAAACACCACAGACTGAAATGTATCTTAAATATTCTATAAAAAAGAAAAAGGAAGCTTTAGCTGGCATGGATTGTGAAGAAGGTGGAGGAATGGTAGAAGTGAGGTCAAAAGGTAATGGACCGTGTCAGGGGAAGCTTTCCAGGCCATTGCAAGAACTGTGGCTTTTATTCTGAGTAAATAGGTTTGTGGGGAAAGATGAGGAGTTCAGTTTTAAGCATGTCAAATTGAGATGTTTCCAAGATACACAGTGGGAATGAAGATAGAAAACAGTGTATGTGAATCTAGAATTAGACATAGAGGTCTGGACTACAATAAAAATTTGGGGATCATAAATTTGGGGGCACATTTTGTCACTCACTACGTAGTAAATTGAACAAGGATTTGTGGTGGGTGGCCATTAGTTTCTCATAATTCATAATATTTTTTCAATTAATAAATAATTCAAATGAAGGATTTGTTAACTCTTTGGATATTAATTACCATCTCCCCTCTGATAGCTGTCAATCTGTTCTCTATCTATGAACTGGCTATTTTAGAATTGTAAAGAGGTTAGGGTCGATGAGTCTGCTTGCTAGAATTCAAATTCTGATTTATAGTTTTTAATTTTAAGCAAAATCTAAAGATGCCTGCACAGAAGCGTACTGTTTGGCTGACAGCCTGCAGGCATAGGAGTTATGTCTCTGTCCTACCTTACTTAAAACCAGGCACTGATTGATGAATTTGTAGAAGCATCTGAGAAGTACATCTTAACAGAACCATCAGGCATTGTTCAGAGTCCCCATCCTGGTGAAAGCATCTTTATTTATAGAGGAGAGCCCTGCCCTGTGGATACGTTGTGGGGAAAATCACTAGCTCGCTTATACCACACAGGCCATGGTCAACATTTATTTTTATTAAGAGGAAAGATGAAAGAAAAACATAACAGGTATTGGTAGCTGTTTTTCTCACCTCAAGAGAGACCAGTAAAGGCTTCTAAGGGCTTAGAGAAGAGATGTCCTGCCAGAGCAGGCCAAAAGGAGAGAGAACATAGCACCATGTCCCCACTGGGAAGTGATTGAACCCAAGAAAGGTTAATTCCCCCAAGATGGGAAAGGCAGCAGGAGTCTGTAATTTTTCTTTGGGTATAAGGGCCTTTGAGTCCCCTGAATGACCATAAGAAGAGGCATTTAAGCCTGAGAGTGGGATAGAAGCAGCAGAGCCACCACCATTCTAATTATAAGAAGACTGTGTATTAGATTGTACGTTAGAATGCATGTGTCATTAGCTACAGAATGCTAATCAAGGAAATCAAAGATTGACATCCATTTGGAGAGACACATTGGTTCATGAACTGGGAGACTCAACAAAGTAAACATTTCAATCCTCCCAAATTGATGTGTAGGTTTGATACAATTCTATCAAAATTCCAGGAAAAATTTTGTAGATATATACAAAGGTATTCAAAATTTTATATGGAAATAAGAGAAAAATAATTTAAAAAGAATAAATCTTAAGGGATTAGATTACCTGGTTTTAGGACTTGTAAAACTATAGCCATCAGGACAGTGTACTGTTGGCAGAGGAATAGACACATAAGTCAATAGAACAGATAGAGGATCCAGAACAGATCCACCCACAAGGAAGATGTACAGATGGCAAAGTCAGTACATGAACATGTATTCAACATCATTAGCTATAAGGGAAATGCAGACCAAAACCCCAGGGAGATACCAATACACACCTGCTAGAATGGCTAAGATTAAAAATGATGAAAAAAAAGTTAAATTTTAAAAAATGCTGGCAAGAAACTATATCCCATCCCTCATTGCTGTTGAGTGTATAAGTGGTGCAGCCACCTTGGAAAATAGTTTGGCAGTTTCTTAAAAAACAAAGTATGCACTTACCATGCCACTCAACAATCACACTTTTTGGTATTTATCTTAAAGAAATAAAAACTTAGATTTACACAAAAATCTGTACATAAATTTTCATAGCAACATTAAGCCAAAAACTAACAATTAGTCCAATGTTCTTCAATAAATGAATAAATGAATAAATAAATAAATAAATAAATAAATAAATAAATAATGGTACTTCTATGCAACAAAATCTTACTCAGTAATAAATATGAAAAACAACTGATATACACGACACGTGGATAAATCTCAAAGATATTATATTGAGTGCAAGAAACCAGTCTCAAAGAGTTATATATTGCATGATTCCATTTGTAAAGCATTCTCCAAGTGACAAAACTATAGTGATGGAAAAGAGATAAGTAGTTGCCAACCATTAAGGATGGGAAAACAGTGGGACTATTAAGAGGTAATGTGAGGGAGATTGTGTGTGTGTGTGTGTGTGTGTGTGTGTGTGTGTGCGCGCGCGTGTAGGGGGTAATGAAATGGTTCTATATTCTGTATTGAAGATTACCTAAATCTATACATACAATAAACTAAACATGGGACTAAACACTTTTTTTAAAGAGTATATGTAAAATCTGGTAAAATAAGTTCTGAACCTGAGTTAACAATATTGTACCAACATTAATTTCCTAGTTTTAATAATATACTACAGTTATGGTTATGTAAGATACTATCATTAAAAGGAGCTGGGTGAAAAGTATGTGAGAACTTTTTGTACTATTTTCAAACTTCCTTTAAATCTTAAAATATTTAAAAATAGAAACTTCCTTTTTGAAAGTTCGCAAAGGTGAGGAGGTATATGAGAACTCACTGTAGTTCCTGGTCAAGTTTTCTGTGATCCTCAAAGTATTCTAAAAAATAAAAGTCTATTTTGGAAAAAATAAAATAAAGGCAAAAATAAAGCTCCATCAACAATTAAAAAGGAAGTTTATAAAGGACCTCCTTCCCTTGCAATCGTAAATGTCAATAGCAACATATTTGTCCTTTATAATTCTCTAAGAAAAGGCTCAAATTACACACGAATGTGTGTCATAGAAATAAAAGATTGTGTTTTGATACCAACTCATCCACAACAGCTGAACATAAAACTCTTGTCAACATAGCGAGTGTTTCATATTGGAATTGCATTTTCCAGAATATCTGTTGATCCATTCAGAAAATTGGCCTCTGCATGGGTTAAAGACTCAGTGATATAGTGTGTGGATTCCAAAGCTCAAATAAGCCTTAAGAAAGTATACCTTTCAAATCCATTCAGATGAAGTCCAAGAATTAGTGCAGCTATTCACATAACCTAGAATTAGGAGATCTTAGTTATTTGTGTGCCTGTGAAATTAAAATTTATATCACCTTTAGTCAAGGATTCTTCATAATTTACAGTAACCCCTGAGAAATGGCCACAATTACAAGATTGAAGATATATCACTAATGAATAAAGTTATCTTTTAAAATATGTTCTCAAGAGAACTTTTGCCAAAGTTGTTTAGCTTTCCGTGAATCTTTCTTGATCACACTGTTCACAGGGCTACTGGTATAAGAAACTGTGAGTGCTCAGTTTGGCTTCTTTTCAGAAAGTTTTCCCTAGTTAACACAAGAGGTAATAAATGCCTCTCGTCAAATATCTAGCTAGCAAGACATATTTATAACACTATAGAAGCTGCCCATTCATTTTGCAAGGGACCTGTCAAAGCTTCTCAGATCTAACTCAGAGAAGTAAGTAAAATTCCACCCAGATCCAGCCAGTGAATCAATTCATTTGAAAGCCAGAACTGTAACTTCACTTGGAGAGAAAATATTGAAGAACAATTTAAGGGCATTTATTATGTGAGTTGCCCTTAAGTTCTTATGCAGACCTAAAGTTGCTATACAAATCATGCTGATGCTGAAGCTTAGTTTTAAAGAGAAACATTGTGGGAACAACTAAAAACAATATTCATATCAAGTGTCCATAGTCAATCAATACTCTGCTGGGAAGAAAGTCTTAAAAAGCTTAACCTTGCCCTTGTCATTAATTGTTCCCTATAAAAATGGCAAGAAATCCAAAAATACATTTTAATGCTGTTATAATAAAAATGACATATACCATGTAAATATATTACTTGAGTAAATATATTCTCATGCGTATTTAGGAAAGGCATTTATTTATAAACATTAAATAGTTCATTAAATGAAGGCATTTGATTTGGGAGAATAAGACAAATCATATAATTTCAAGAATATCTGATTTTCACTAAATCATTACAATTCTATGAATATAATTTTCTGGTCCAGTTTACTAATAGTAAGTGATTCATATAAATACCAGTATATTTATGGCTATAACTTAAGAAGCTAAATTTTAAGATTTCTTCAAAAATTGCTCTCAAATTTCTACAAACACAAGCTAGGAATTTCAATAGAAGCCAGTTTAACAACAGCTAAAATCTTACAAGACATTTTCAGTAGTTTTGTTTGAGGCTTTCTGAGTGTCACCTTTAAGATTAAATTTTTACTGAAAGATTTTATCAAACAATGCAGAAAGTCAACACCTGTAAAATAAAGATATACTGCATTCATCCATTTCTCTGTAACTGGGACACTAAAGAGAAAAATATATTTTTATATACTTTTATATTACATATATTCTATCTATCTATTTATCTATCTAAATATGACAATCCTAAAATCAGCGAGGAAAAACATGACACATTATTTAGAGAGCAAAGAGTGTTTGAATTGAGGTCAACTTCTCATCAGAAATATAATAGGAAAAAATAATAGAATTACTACGTTAAAACACTGAAAGAAAAAAATTCAACCCAGAATTCTATAGTCAAATTAGTGGAACTATACTACATGATTTCAAGACTTACTATAAAGCCTCAGTAGTCAAGGAAGTATGATATTTACATGAAGTTATACAATTAGATTACTGGAACAAAATCAACAGTCTGAAAATAGACCCTCACATACATGATTAATTGATGTTGACAAAAGTGTCAAAGCAGTTCAATGGGGAAAGAAAAATCTCATCAACAAATGGTGATACAACTGAATATCCCTCAAGGAAAAAAAAAGAGCCTCATCCTCTACTCACACACAAAAAAATAATTCAAGATTAATCATAGACCTATAGGTAAAAGTTAAACTATAAACCTTCCAAAAGAAAATAAGAAAAAAAATCTGTAATCTTGATGAAGGTGAGTATAGATAAACAATAAATGCACTAAACATAGAAACAAAGAAAAATTCATAAGTTGGACTTTGTCACAAGTAAAATCTCCTGCTCATCAAAAATACTAAGAATAGAAAGGCAAGACACAAATTAGAAGAAAATACTTGCAATACATATATCTCACAAAGCCCTTGTATCCAGAATGAATGTATTAAGAACTCTTACAATTCAAAAGTTTGTTTTGTGAATACCTTTTACAAAATAAATTATATAAATGGTTATTAAGGACATGACACAATGCTCAACATCACTTGCCATTAGAAAAGTCCATATGTAACCACAATAAATGCATCACACATATTAGAATAATCAAAATTCTAAAGATTAACAACATCAAATGTTGATGAAGATGTGGAATATCTGGAAATCTTACATATCTGGCAGAAGTGAAGATGATAAAACTATTACTGAAGAACTCTAATCTATTTCTTATGAAGCTAAACATAAATTATCTTGTGCCTCAGAATTTTCACCTCTAGGTATTTGCCCAAAAGAAATGAATATGTATGTTCACAAGAAAGCCTTTACATGCATATTAATTGTAACTTTATTATTATCCTAAACTGAAAACAACTCAAATATCCCTCAATAGGTAAGTGGATAGACAAGTTTTAGTATGTTTATGTAATAGACACCTCTCAGCAATAAAACTTGCTTATATGTGAAACAACATGGATGAATTTCACAGACGTTATGTTGAGCTAAAGAAATATAAAACCAATCAGTACCTATTATATAATTTCATTATTATGAAGTATTAGGACAAGTGAAAATCATCTATAGTGATAGAATTTATATTAGTGGCTCTTGGGGCAAAGGATGAGGGTGAAGAGGTAGTAATTAAGGCAAAGAGTTGTGAGAGGACTGTCTGGATTAAATAAATGGTCTATATGTTGATGTGTTGGGGGCTACATCTCAAATCTCATAAAACCTTGTACTTAAAATATTAAGGTACAATTTACTATATCTCAATGTAGTTCAACAAACCAAAAATTAATCAAATGATACTCAGTCAGCACAGTAATTGGCACATAGTGTTAATAAATAGTTATTAATTTAACTAATGCCTTGGCCTTTGCTAAAGGCTTGGGAGATAAAAAGAAGAAAAGAACCAATTTCCAACAGGAAATTCTTTCAAGTCTTTTCAGTTCTAAAAGTTTTGGGTACAAAATGTTGTCACAGATCCATGTTGTTATTCTCATAATATAGAGAATTATAGAGACCAAAAGAAAAAGAGGAGTCAGGAAAGTTGCCAGAACAACTAATCCAAATTTCATTGAGAAACACTACCAAAAGCATTAAGGATAATGTTTGATTCACCCTGTATCCCCGGCACAGGTCAGCATAAGGTTTATGAATTTTAGTGAAAGAATGAATGAAGGATAGTCCATACAGCTAATATTAACTTCTGATCTAGTAAAGCAAAACCTAGTTAAGCTGAATTTCCAAACCCAGTTGGGGCACGCCTCCCAGGCTTTGATCAATTTGGCTGTGCTCCTCACTGTTCTTGTCTATGACAACATACAACTGAGGGCAAGACCTACTTTTCCTCTGGGAGGTTGTCATGGCCTATTAAATAGGGTCCCCATAGAGTATTATTATATCACATTTGTCCTTGTGACCAGCTTGTTTTCAGTAATAACTTTTCGGATTTAGAAAAGACCTCAGAGACTAATTCAACTCCTTTATTTACAGATAAAATTCTTGGCTTCAAAAAGTGACTTGCTCTGGATGACAGAGAATGTTGATTTTTTAAAAAAAATCTAATTATGTTAAATTCCTAGTTTGGTATTTTTACTGGCTAAGACACTCACGAATTAAGAAAAATTGAAAAAAAAGAAAGAAAAACTGGATTACCATCATTTAGAAAGAGAAAGAGGAGGGAAGCAGGGCAAAGGAAAGAAGAAAGGCAGGAGAGGGAAGGGAAAGAAAAAGCAAGCAAGTAAATTCTTCCTTGACTTGCCAAAGCCCTTTCAGAGAGAGAGTCAAAGACCCAAGGACAGGAACGCAATGGCCACACCAGAGTCTAGTTTTCATAGTGTTTCCTTGCTTCCAGCTGCTTTCCTTTCAGACTAGTCCAAATGCCTTTCAGTTCTGTGTGACTGTGCTAATTAATTGTTAACTTGAGCCTTCTATTAGCAATCTGCAGGGCTGAAAGCCAAAAGAGGAGTATTAAAATATTTAAAAGCCCTTAAGCCTGGGGCACAAGCTGATCAGCAGCAGGAGGCAGAAAGACTATTTCCCCGGTGCTGAGTGACTAAATTAAAGAACCTGAGTTTGCTGCACTCCTTTAGAAACCCTCCTATGACTTGTTTGCATTTTCAAAGGCTGGACATCAAAGAATCGCCATTTTAGATCATCCTGGAGAATGCCATGATTGTTTCCAAATGAGACGAAGATTCATCAGATTAAGTGAAACTTGTGGGGTGAAGTTGATTCAATGTCACTCTTTGCCCTCAGCTAAAGTATAGTTGAATCCCCAGGAAAAACCAACAAAACAGGCTCAATCAAATGTGGTCACTCTGTAACCAGTGGTGGATTACTAAATGACAATGGATAGAGCTTGATTAATTAACTAGGAATATCATCTGTCTTCCTGCCGGCTGATAAGCTATGAATCAGAGGGAATTGGGGTAGAGGGAGAGAAGCAGAAAATGATTTAGCAAAGACAGTTTGATGCTCTTTGTTCTCATTGACTCACATGTTTTGAAAATTGTGTTGGGGACTAAGGGAGATATTTCAATAATATTAAAATGTTGACTTGGGTGAATCATTCTTTTCTGCATGTCATTAAGAGCCAGTGGGTGGAAATATAAAATGCGCCTCTTGCCAGAGACAAAAGACTTAGAAGAGAGAGATTAGTATGCTCCACTTGTTCTAAAATGGAAGAGAAAAAAATATATTAGAGGCCCTTACGCAAGTATGTGCTATGTTCTCAAAAAGGGTTTCTATGAGAATTTTCACCTCCCCTTCGATAATAACTCTCTAATCATGTTCTGAGTGTATTATTAAATATCCAGTGAAAGAAAGCTGGTTTATTTGTCAAGTGGAAATGGATTCCCTTTGATTTCTGTCACTGAGATAGAAGGACGCAATTTTCTTATAAAACAAATCAATCCAGTCACAGCAAGCCACAAGGAATTCTAGGACACATTTCTGAGAAAAAGTAACATCTTTAAAGCATTGTATATATTAGTCTCTTGGAAATAGGTCATTAGCTCTTTACTGGTCCATGGAATAATCCATGGTTTGTCACACGATGTGTGCTGGAACTGTTTTATGAAGAGTAAGTTATTTAATTTTCATAACATCCCTATGAGGAAAGGACCACTATCATTCCCATTTCACAGAGTACAGTGAGCCTTGCTGTGGATAATAAACTTGCTCAGTTGCATAGCTAGTAAGGACGGAAATTTAGATTTGACCAGTCTGACTGACTCCAGAGCCCATGTTCTTAAGTATAATATCTTCCCATTGTCATCTTGACAGGTTAGGAAAGTAGGTTGGAAAGGACGATGCTCCTTGCATTGACAAAATTTGACCCCTGAATGGCGGGGTATCTACTTATGTTTAGAATCACTCGGAGATCTGGATTACTAAGTGCTTGAGCTCATGTTTACCCTCCAGTAAAATAAGGTATAACATCTGTGCTACAGTGCTATTGAGATTAAATATTGTGCATGCAAAGGGCCCGAAACTTAGTTTATCAAACCTTTATTGTTAGTTGTGCTCCTATTAGACGTCAGAAATACAAAGACCAGTAAGACATGTCCTTGAGGACCTTGGTTTCAAAGTGATCCTTAGATCAGCATCATCAGCTGATGATGTGGGAGGGACTTGTTAGAAACCCACAATCTCAAGCACTACCCCAGACCTACAAAATCAAAATCTGCACTTTAACACCATTCCCAGTGATTCGTGTGCACATGAACTCTGAGAAGTACTACATGATTCACTACCTGCCAGTTTGGTTCCCCTTTTCTCTCTAACCTCTGTGTACAATGACCTCTCAAACAGGGTTCTCTGGGAAAGTCCTCGCTCTGATTATTTCTTCCTTTTGTCACACTATGAGCATGTCAGACCATGTGTTCTGGTCTTATGTTTGGAAAAAAATGATCTCTGTATATGTTTTGCGGCTCAACATTTTCCAATTTTTCTAGGCTACAAAAATGCCTTTCATCTTAACTAATAATTTCATCCTCTGCTCCATCTGTCTTGGTCCACATTCCTGAGGGGTTGTGCTGGGGGAGGCTGGCTGCTGGATGGGGTGCCAGATCTCAAGGAGGAGTTACTAGTACACAATGCAACATTCTTTGGAGTACTTATCTCCACCTCCCAGAGCCCCTCAAGGGGGGCAAGGAAGCCTCAGATGAAATACCTGTTCATATCATTTTTAAAAAATATAGTTGACTAAGAAATCAAGAGGTAAAAAAAGGGAGGGAACCCTAGAAATATATAGGCAATGTGGAAAGGGATTTGGAATCATCAGAGAAAGGACTCCAGAAGGCACGGCTTCTTAGGAAAAGGAAATAAATTCTGTTTCCTGGTGGACGGTGGTATAAATCAGAACAAAATAAAAACCACAAGGTATTTCTTGAAGCTGAAATTGCCCCATGGATGGGACTGCATTTGGGGTACCTTAATTAAAGAAAATATCTGAAAATTACTCTTGCTAATGAATTGCAATGAATGACAGGTCCACAGCAAATGCACCTAATCCTATTGTCCACCCATGCCACATCCCTCCTCTTGTACCTATAAAGTGCAGCTAAACACAGCAGTTTGATGTGCAAAGAGCACTGTTCTTGGAGCTAGAAGACCCTGATTCATATTCATGGCACTGTCTTCACCAGGAATTTAACTGCTAGGTTTGTGTTGTCATCTCCTAAATGTGGTAGAGTGGCATTTGATCTCCAACTTCCTTCAATTCTAAGGTTCTCAGATTTAAAGATTCCTCAGGGTGCCCCAGGCCTATGAGCCAGGAGTGTTTGCTGTGCATGAGCCACACCTTTTGTCCATGAGCCACACCTGTTGCCCATTTCTGCTCATTTCGGGTTCAGTATTCAACACACAGCACAGAACCACCACACTTCTTTGCATTTTTAGTTTGTTAAAAGACTCTAGTTCCTGTAGCAAAGAGAGAGTGAGGAGATATGTCAGGACTTTGGGGGGAAAGAGAGAATTGGCATTAGGAGAAAAAAATAAGGGGAGAACAGAGGAAACCCAGGCATTCTCAAGGAGTTTGCCCCTGATCAGGGAACAGAATTACCATTGGAAAGGAAGAGAGGGACTGAGGGAGGGAGAAAAGGTGGGAGGGAAGAAGAAAAGAAGAAAGAAAAGAGGGAGGGAGGGAGGAAGCAAGGAAAGAGGGAGGGAGGAAGGGAGAAGGAAGGAAAGAGAGAGGAAGGAAGGAAAGTCCCAAAGTGGCAAAGAGAGGCATGGAATGCAGAGTCAGGAGCATGGCCAGCTACATACCCAGTAAAGGGAGCACCATTTAATTTCTTCTACTCTCATTTCCACCTTTATAGCAAACTTCTCCAAACCCCAAAAGAAAATGATAATAACACAAAAAAAGGAAGAAAAAAAAGAAAAAAGTTGTTAGAAGACAGTGACTCAAGTAATGATGTTGTTCCATGCAGACAAAATTGGTGTTTCATGGCTAAAGTTCTGTGTAGTGAACGGGTTCAATTTTGCTTTTGAAGAGAATGCCAACTTCCCCTCTCCTTCCCCAGAGAATTTGCTGATTTAATTTGGTATCTTGAATGGTCCTTGCTGCTACAAAAGACAGAGTTCACATTTACTTAAGAAAAGTGCTTATTTCATGTGGTTTGACACAAGAACGGTATTTTAGCTGGAAGCCCACGGCCTCCATCGATTTCAAAGAAACCTGGTGCTATTGACAGATGCTTCCTGCTGTGCTTTCCAGAAGCAAGAAATTCAACTGAACACAAGATACGCCAGCATCTATCAAAGGAGCAGGTGGCAAAGAAAGTGAAAAATGACGGGGAAAGCCAAGAT
The DNA here is from genome assembly GCF_000147115.1 of Myotis lucifugus. Taxonomy (NCBI): domain Eukaryota; kingdom Metazoa; phylum Chordata; class Mammalia; order Chiroptera; family Vespertilionidae; genus Myotis; species Myotis lucifugus. The sequence goes on along the minus strand of NW_005871051.1, from coordinate 21,765,223 downwards.
CTGAGTTCCAGCCCAGGCTTAGATGGAGTTATTGTTTGATTCTCAGAAAGGCAGACTCTCTGAGCATTAGTTTTCATACAAAGAGATAAAGAAACACCAAGACTTATTTTCTCAAGGATGTTGTAAGTTCCCATCAATCTCCTTAGAAATACACATTGTTTTAGTACTTTTGACTTTCTCCTTCCTGATATTCCTCATCACAAAAGAAAAAAGACTTTCCTTTCACTTTCAAAGGCTTCAACATTGCATTACCTTGATATGTCATTTCCAATTCAATTTGAAGAAAATAAAATACATTTCAATAATACAAGGAAAAATCTTACTGAATAGGAAATAGAAAGAAAAATCACTTTGAAACTTTACTTGAGAGAGATATTCAGAATTAATACAAATGTTACGTTATAGAATATCAGAGAGAGAAAACTGGTTTCTTTCTTTTATATTTAACTGTAATTAGGATTTGCCCAATAGAATATTCAATTGGCATAACCATTTTGTACATATATTGGTACTTGCAAAATCTTTAAATGTAGGTGATTTCCTTTAAATCTTAGTTTACATTAAGTTTTATTTGGAAAATCTTTTTGTTGTTGTTCAGAGTAAAAGCAGCAGAAGAATATCAGACAGTAGTTTTGGAAAATTTTACAAATTTTGAATGTGGAGTTCAAATTTCTAAGGTTTCTCACCAAGTCTTATAACTAGAGTGGGAAGAATCTTAGACAACATCTTTTCTCAAATCTTTATTTCACAAAGAGAAGAATTTTAATCCATGAAGCCAAGTGAAGTGCCTTCAGTTATATGAACAATTAGTGGAAGGGTCCATATTTGAACCCAATTTTCACTAGACCATCCAGTCTTTCTCATTCAAAGACAATCATTGCTGCTACTGAGAAAAATTGATATTTCCATTGACAGTTCCAAGATGGGTTGGAGATTATAATGTCATAGTTGATAATTGGCATCAACCAGGAGAGCATTGTAGGTTACTTTGCATTGGTCAAGGATAAAACTGAAGAAAAATTGTCTAACAATGAGAAGAGAGGAGACATCATTGACTCTGATTCTCATTGCTTTCTGTTCCTTTCCTTTCTACACTAACAATGTGGGCACTTTTACTCTGGACCTCTGATTGCCATTCCCTTGATGTAGGCAATGTCTTCTCCAGCTGGCTACTTTCTCCCTTATCACCCAGGACTTGCTGCAACCAACTCTTTTGGAGTGAACTCTTCCAGGTCATCTTTTTGGAAAAAGTTTAATTTAGGATGACCCTAGGCAGCTCTATTCTAGGGTCTGTATATGATGGGAGGAAATCGTGCATCTTTGGTCCACATTCAGTAGAACAGCTCACTCCAAATACAGCCTTGTCTTTCTTCACTCGGCCAACTCCAACCAGTCTCTCATCTTTTCCATCTAAAGTGGAAACATTACTACCTGTATCCTCCGAACTCAAAGTCACACTCTCTGAGCAGTTCTCTTGAAGCTGTCTCTCTCACTTGGCATAAGGTGAAAGGGATGCATGCCCTCCTCTCCCTGGAGTGAGGTTGCATAGCACAGCAAAAACCCCCTCTGTAAAGTCCTCATTGCAAGCTGCTTCCACCTTTTAATTCATCTGAGCTTCAGGCTTCTGGTTTATAAAATGGAAACAACCATATCATCACACCTTTAGGAATGTGAGAATCACATGAGATTAATAATGTAACAGTGCTTTGGAAATTGTAATGTGTGACACACATTTCAATAATTTCTATAACATTAATTATTTCTCATTGTAGACTCATCCAAAAATTCAATGAATTTTAAATTAAGTATAGGGTCAATATTTGCCCCCAAGCCTCTCTCCATCTCTTTATTGACTTTTTTCTTTTATTCTTCTCTGGAATTCAATTCCACTAAATGCACTAGTGGTTGAAATATAAAGATATGAACATACGTAAATAGTCTGCCATTTGCAAATCCCTGCGTAAATCTTTGATTTCAAGGTTTTCCAACCAAGCCAACAAAATTAGCATACTTACTTGGCACAGTCAAGCTCAGCCTGAAACTAATCACTATTCCTTCTTTATATAACATTGATGTGCTCTGAGAATAGAAAAAAATGTTATTAGGATTTCACATGTTACAGATGGTGTTTTCTTCACTGTTTCAAAATAATTTTCGTTTTGGATTTAAAAACTATATATAGCATTACCCAACATGGCACAATAAAGAAGAAATCTAGTAAAATGCATGTGTTTTCTCACGTGAGGTAATAGGAAGGCCAAGGAAATTGAAGAGGAAAGCCAACAGTTAAATAATGCATTACTACCTTGTTTTCAAAGAAAATACAGATACATAAGAGAAATGTGCTTTATGTTCACAGACAAACCAGTATTTATCTATACAGAGCCATTAAGATATAAATTGAGTGCCTTATGCAGCATCTTATCCACTGAGCCCCTGCAGAATAGCTTGTAGAAAGCAGCTGCTATTTATTTCTTGTTGACCATCAGAGCTACAGGACCAAAGTGGTTATCATTGTCCAGTTGGCAGAAGGACTCATTATTTTATTTCTCTTTGTGTAGTGGCTAATAGACTGGGTTCCAAACTCAGCACTCCTCAGCCCCAAGACCCCCATGCTTCCCATCAATCCACACTGCATGTTATTGCACCTTAAAAACACTCTAGATCAAGTAAGTGAAAAAAAACCAACAAAAAATTATTTAAACTACAGTGTGTGTAGACCATTTGAATGTATAATCAGAAGAATATGTGATTTCCTTTTCATGGCCTAACTACACAAATACATACATTAAGTAAAATGTATAGTGACCCTGAAAATCCCTTAATGAGGTTAACAAGGTAACTTTGATGGTTTCTGTTTTTACCAGTTTTATTTCATAGTAAAATCATAAGGGAGAGACACATTGCTAAAAGAAAAACAAACTAAGAGCAGCTAAGAAAAATAGCAGCTGTGTTTAGAACCGACAGACAATTCCTAGAAGAGCATAAATTGCTAAATAATAATAGTAATAATGGTAAAAATCATAGTAATAAATGTGAGGAAAAATTGGAAATTTTAAATAAAAAGTAAACTGGTAAGTAAGAGAGCAGGTAAATCTTTATTCCATGTGTTTTGTGCCCTCGCAGAACCTGCCTTTCTTGTCAGGTGTATAGAAACTGGGACTTGCATTTAGCTGCTCTATATAAAACCCAAAAGATGCAAATCATATTGTCAAACTAACATCTGATTTGAATACATATCTTGAAAGCTAAAATTATCAGCTACATTCTCTACCTGATTGTATTTGTAGTTTAAATTAGAGGAAATATTTTGTCCATTTCCAGTTACCATGCCTGCAGGAAGAAAAAAAAAATCAGGAAAAATCCAATTTGTTTTGCTTCTATTTTTGTAAATGAAAACGTTACCAAGTAAAAGACAGAAGAGGATGGGAGATTCACCAATTGCTATCCAAAATCAGTTGGATTAGTGGGGATGAAATATTTCCTTTTATAAATCTGTGCAAGTCCATAGCTCAGTCCACGAAGGAGACTGCCCAAAACTTCGCCTCATGAAGATAAAGGTTTTGTCAGAGAAAATGCAATACAGGGCTAAAAATATCTAAAGGTAACTTTTTTGTCACAGCAAATACCAGTTCAAAAAAAGATTTCTGCCAATAAACATTTTTTTCTTCCTTTTTCAAGTTCTATACCTTGAAGAAGGTGAGAAAGGAACTAACATTTGTTTGAGTTTTTTCTTTGTTCCAGTTACTGCAACTCCTAGTTCATTCCTCATTTATAGATAAGAAAACTGAGTCTTAGGTTATATGACTTGTTCAAGTTATATGACTCACCATCAGAAGTGCTGAAAATTGAACTAAGGTCTAGATCAGTGGTTCTCAACCTTCCTAATGCCGCGACCCTTTAATACAGTTCCTCATGTTGTGCTGACCCCCAATTTCATTGTTACAAATTAAACATAATTAAAGCATAGTGATTAATCACAAAAACAATATGTAATTATGTATGTGTTTTCTGATGGTCTTAGGCAACCCCTGTGAAAGGGTCGTTCAACCCCCAAAGGGGTCACTACCTACAGGTTGAGAACTGCTGGTCTAGATGATTCCAAACCATTTCGTATAAACCAGTCTATTAGAGTTCACAACTTTCACTGGGAGAGGTAGAGAAGCAAATGTTAGATGGATAAGGTTGAATAAGGCTGTGGGGTAGGAAGAATAAGAGCTACCTAAGGACCCATAGTCAGAGATGTCTGGACAGAAATCAGAACTCTGGACAGCTCTGGGCTGCTTTTGAAGTCCCTTTCAGACTCCACTTTTCTCTCCACCTCACTGTTTTTTTTATCTTTTTATACAATAATTCTCACTATTGCTTAACTTCTTCTAATACTATTTATACATACTGGTATACACATATATATGCGAAATAATTGCAACATAGGAAGGCAACATGGAGTATTAGATATGGAATGAGATATTAGGCAAATCACATCACCTATTTTTCTCTCCCCTATATATAGAACAAATATTAATTAATGAAATGAGTGTCTAGTTTTATGTCCAGCACATTGCAGTAGTTACTTAGAACAATATTACTTTCACTTCCTGCAACCATGTCCCCTTCTATGCAACAGTCAGGGCCTATTTGGTTTCAAGTGATGAAAAAATAGAAAGACAGCTCAAACTAGATGAAGCGAAATAAGAAACTTCATTGGTTTATGTAACTCAAAAATCAAAAGTGAATATTTTTCTTGAGGCATAGCTTAGCCCAGGGATTTATGGCTCTGTGCTCTCCGTCTCTCAAACAGAAACATTCCACCTGAGGAAGCTTTTATGGCTGCTCCAGCAGAAAAGGCAGGACTATAATTGGGATTCCTTCCATTTCTACATGCCCACGCCTTGGAGAAGTTGATGGCTAGTAGCCATTCTTTTTCTCATTATCCACCCGTGATCAAATATTTCCACCAGAAATGTTTCTTATGGTAGTTTTGATCCCTGTTCAAGAATGGGAACCACAAAGGAAGAAACGGGAGTGGGATTTCACTTTTCAAAGAAATAGAAAGGGATGCTGGGCAGATAGAAACTGATCACTGTGAAGTCCCAGAGCCCAAAAGCACACTGCAGTTTCCACGAAGCCAGGCTCCAGAGAAGGAAGATCTGAACTGGGTAGGAACAGCACAGCAGGGCTCTTATCCCTGACGTGCCATCTCTCCTTTAAGGTCAAGTCCAGGTCCTGCAAAGAGTCAAGCCCAAATGACCCCTAACCAACCCGTCTACAGCAAGTGCTCAGCAACAGCCTTCTGGAATGCAATTGCTTTCCATAATAAACTTAACACTGTGCTGTCACTTTGGCCATGTTCCATGGCAGGAGAAAGCTCATGCTAAAGCAGTCTAAGGTGAACTGGGATAATGCATAAAACGTTAAGCTCGGTATCTGGCATATAGTAAAGGCTCATTACACGTTAGCTCCTTCTTCCACAAAGCTATAAGATTGTCATAATTTACTCTCGGTGAGCAGTTTGACTTTATGACATCATGGCTAGTGCAGGTTGTGAACTGTGCCTTTGCTATCACCACCTTGAGTGTAAAGTCTCTTGCTGGTAGAGGGAGTCTTGAGAACAACGCTCTCACTACTAATTCTTATTTTGCTGCTATACTGCATCCACTGTACCAATGACTAATCATAGCAAGAATATATTCTTTATTTTTGAATTTTTGTCTTATTTTCTCTTTATGTACTGTTTTGTATTTTTAATCTTATGCTTTACCTAAATTAGCCAAGCTCATAGAAGCGGAGAATAGAATGGTGGTTACCTGGGATTGAGGAGAGGGCAAAAATGCAGAATTTTTCCATTGGTATAAACACTCAGTCATGAGTTAAGTTTAGAGACCTGAATAGGGCCTATAGTTAACACTACTGTACTGTGCACTTAAAGGCCTGGGCGGGAAGGGGGGCTAGAAGAGGTCAATGGGGGGAAAAATAAGACACATGTAATACTTTCAAAAATAAAGATTAAATAAATAAAATGCAAAAAAGTTAAGAGAATAGAGATTTAATGTTAACTATTCTTCCCCCCACACGCACACACAACAAAATAAGGACAACAAAAAGCCAACAACAAAGGCACACAAGAAAAGATTTGGAAGTGATGGATATATCTATGAACTTGGTTATGGTGATGTTTTATGGCTTTTTATATATATGTCCAAACTCTTCAAATTGCATACATTAAATATGCACAGTTTTTTTCATATCAAATTATACCTCAATAAAAAATAAAATAAATTAAGATATCTGTTTAAAAAAGAAGAGAGTTAAGTACATAGGATTATATATAGATCCCAAGACTGAATTTCTACTTTTAAAATCCAACATTATTTTAGATATATTTTTCACCTAGTTTTATATTGGACTTGCCTTTCGGTGAGTTCCCAAAATATCTACCTGTTTTCAGGTACTCTTCTTGTGAACTCTTTTCTAGGTTCCTGATTCATTCTCAATTCCACTGTCCTCCAAATCTCAGAAATTCTGTCCAGTTCTCACCACCAATCAGTTTGTCAGCAGTGTACCTCTATCCACTGGAAACAAATGAATATAACGCTTACAAACAGCACAGCATTAGCTGTAGGAAGTTGGGAGCATTCCACACTCTCTTCAATGCCCCTTTATTCCATTCAGGCTGGCTATTGGCAGGAAGATCTGCAATGTGCTCTCCTAGCCTTCTTTAGCTATGAGGCAGGTAGTCAGCAGGTGGTCTACAGCTGTCAGCTCCTTCAGCTTCTCCTTTACCTTAGAGAGCCTTTTGCCCAAGGCCATGCTTTTCAAAACCACCGTTATCTGGCCCAATGCAGGATATTCTGATGGTCAGCACATGTCCAGAGCTCCCCATCTGCTTGTGAAGACTTCCTTAGGCCTGCATCAGGGTTCAGCTTCATCCTCTGCCCTATTCTTCTTTCTCAACCTCCCTTTCTCAGATTTTCATGCCTAGTTTCTTCACCCCTTACTCTATCTCAATGTCTGTATCCGTTGAACTCAAATGAGGCAAACCTCAGTCTTCTTAACCACCTGACCAAAACAGCATGCCTAAACAATGCTTGTAATTTCTAATAATAGATACATTTAACAAAATTTCATTATTTTAAAAAGGGCAGGTGAGTAAATCCTACAGAATTGGCATTATAGAAACTTTATCCATATTTGGCAGTATAGTGTCTGTTTTATAAGTCAATTCTAATTTTTCATTGTAGGAATCCTAAAAGATAAAGCATAAGGGATAGTATAGCTGCACCTGCCATGGACTCACACCCAATCAGTCCTCATTGGGAGAGGCTCACCAGCTGTGAGCCCCGCATCTGGTGCCCCTCCCGAGGGGGGTGAGAGGGCCAAGACGTGATTGGTCCTCCAGGCAGGTGGTGGGACACCCTTGCCAGCCTGGGATCTGGATCCTTCCCAACATTTGCGCTGGTTGTCAGGAGCCATCTGGCAGCTGCTTTTATATCATTTCATCTTTGGGGAGTCTCTAGGGAGGGGAAGCAGCCACGGTTCGACTCCTAGGAGGCCGGTGGTGCTGTCAGAATCATGCCATCAGCACCAGGTCCATTGGTGCCTGGCCTGTTCTCCAGAGATTAGACATGCAGGGCTACTGAGGGAGTGAGTGGCTGTTGCCAGGCTGGTGGGCCACTGGGATGGGTGGGTTAGCTGAGTGGCACTCCCACTGTGGGAGCACACTGACCACCTCTCTCAGGATCTATAATCAGATTACATGTCTGTCTGTCTCTCAAGGCATTTAAGAGGGTAAAATGGTCATTTTCAATTCAATAAGCATTTACACTGCCAAGTGCTAGTGATGCCAATCCAAGATGCTGCTCTGCCAATCTAAGATGCTGCTCTGCCTTCAGTGAGGTCACATGCAGTGAAAGAAGACACAATCTCAGCTCCGTAGTTAGCAAGACTGCCAGTGCAAAGAGAGAAGTCTGAGAACTACTAAAAGTTAGCTCAAGAAGTTCAAAGGCATGTTATCACCCATGAAAAACTGTTAAACTATTTCTTTTATAAACCTAAAACTTGTTTGTCCATGTTCAAATGAATAGTTGGAGAAAGAATATCCATTTGTAGTTCTATTTGTAGCCTCCTTGACTCATGCCCTTGGGAGAACTTTCCCTTTAAACCACAAAGGTCACACATGTCCCAGGCCCCAGAGCACCTAGAGAGCAAACTGAAAGTTCAAAGTCACACCAGAGGTCATAGATACACAACATCTATCCCAGCTTCAAATTTTTATTCTTTACAACACCGACTTCCATGTAAACATTGATTGTTGTAACAATGATTGTCCCACTAGGATTAGATTTAGCAAGACAGTTTGATTCTGGAAGTAGCCAAAAGGATTCCATATATTTACTTCCTTACCCTTCCATAATGCCTGACAATTCATAATGTGTGACTCTTTCCCATGCACTGAGCTCATTCCTCTTGAGGCCTCCACTCTCAGACACAAGTGTAAGCTTTTTATTTTCTTCAACTTAAGGTGAGACCCTGGACAAAGGAAGAGTCACAGGTTCCTGGCTCAAGACATGAAAAAAGAGAAGAATAAGGGGTCACAGTAGGAAGAGTTAAGGGGCAGATTATCATCAAGGGGTAATTGGGGAAACCAAAGGTCAACATCTCCTCATCTCATTTCTGAGGGTCTCATTTCCATCTGAATTGAAATTCTGATTTATCCACAATAAAACTTCTTCAGGCTTTGAATTAGTAAGAGCATATATTCTCATAAGCAACTGAAGTGGAAACAAAGAGATATTGATTCTAGCTTCATATCATGAAGTAGAAAAAAAATCAGTAAGAGAATCAACTACAAGATCTCTAAAATATTCATTGCTAACAGAGCAAAGGGAAGAAGCTGGGATAACCATAGCAACACTGAAACATGTAAGCCATAACTACTGCAAAATAGATAAACCAGCAGCAGCATTACAGTGGAGGCAATAAAACCATTATTTCAAATTATATACTTAGCATGAAATTCTGGTATCAATTTTTTTAACATAGTGATTAATTTCAAAAGTAATCAGGTAGGGTATTTATTATATGATTTTTTTTCACAAAGTAAAGACTTTATCACCTATGTGGCTTAAGGAAAGACATGTAAATTAGCCACTTAGGATACATTTATTTTCTCAGCTAAATAAAGAGGCTGCAATTAGAAATTGAGAACACAGTTTAATAAATTCATCTTCTCTATGTCCTTCCAGATTGGAGACTGTGGGAGAAACAAACCTTATGCAATGATTAGAATGAAGGAGAAATTGTAAACATTAAGTTACTTTCCTGTGAATCAAGTTTTTATATTCTATGCTGAAATATGTCTTGCGCATTTCCCCATGCCTTTTAAAATATTTTTTTACCTTTCATTGGCCAAAATCCTATCTCTTCCATGAAACTTTCCCCAATTCATCAACCAAACTGAAGTCTCTTCTTTCTAAAACTCATAACAAACAGAGCCCACTCAACCCAAGGCAGCATTAATTACACCATACTTTGGGTTGGAGAGGCCTGCAAAAAAAATGGAATGAGGGTGCTTGATTACTTGGAGTAAAGGATTCAGAGGATAGTCCAACACTCCTCTAATCCCACCCTCACCCCAGACTCTCAGTTTGGCCAGCATTCTTCTTCCCTTTTGTTCCCAAGAAAAGAATCTTTTGGGATAGTTAAAAGTTTCTCCAGCACCCTATACTCAGTAAAATTCTGCATCCTGTTTGAAATGAGCCTTATGTGTGATAAGCACAGAGGCAGAAATGGAATTTCTGACCTCCTTTGCTCAGTCAGGACTATGTAACTAAGGTGTTTGTCTTGTGTATTAGTGCTAAGTATTGGGGCTGGAGATATGTCTAGTGAGGAAGATTATCAGTACCAAGGTGTTAGTGGCACTTGGATTCAGATGAAGGATTCTTAAATCTGATTGGCTAGAATAACAGGTCTCCTATCAGGGGAACTTTATATATTCTGTATAAAAATTCTAAGGTTTACAGATCAGTAGGGATGTTGTATGTTTTATTACCTTAATCCCGTGACTAGAAAATTACCATTAGTAGAGATGGTGGTAGAGATGGGAATGATGAGGGTCCTGTGATTCACAGCCTTTTGTACCATTTTATAAATGTTCCTATTGTGTTTCTTATGAATGCTATACCTTAGTACCATGATCATAAGCTTTAAGGATAGGAATACTATCTCTGTTAATTTAGCAAGGTCTTATCCAATGTGATAAAGGGTGAAATGGTAAATTCTTAACATCAACAATAAAATTTTAATATGATCTCCAAGTTCTCACTTTGAGTTTTTCATATACTACACTTAAAATTTTGAAATGTTTAAAATTTTGATGTGGGCCTATATAGGAAATGGTCATAGTAGGGAACTCTTTCCCATTATCTCCCAAAATGGTTCTGGTTTTATCATAAGGAATAGAACAATCTCTACATGAAGATAAACTATTAAAAGAGAATGGTGATGTGAAAAGGTAATGATTAGTAGAAAATCTTGTCATAATCCATGTATTTGTGGAGATCAAATACATAGGGTAATTTCTTCACCAGACCTCAAGGAATAGAACTTGATAATGTACTCCCAGTGCATTTGAAAAAAATGGGGTTTCAGAAACAAACGCAGAAAATTTTTATTTTGCAGCATGAATAGTAAATGGAACAGAAGGTTTGATATTTTTTAAATGCTTCATAAATTTTCTCATTTAATTGCATAGCAGTCCAAAAGAGTGCAGAAATTATTTTTTCCATTCAGGAATAAGACAACAGGGATTCATAAAGGTTAAAAGACTCATCAAAGTCGATGTGAAAAACAATTTTGTACCTTGATTTCAAGTTTAATTTGTTTGTGACATTCACTACTACCAAAAATTATCCAAAAGATGGTTTACCTTAAAAACATCATGTGCAAAGAGATTTTGAATAATTTTCTAAAAAATAATTCCAAAATGGATTCTTAAGAATACAGCATTAATATGTGTCCGTATGATGTCACAGAAAGAAGCCACAGATTCCTATAGAGCAGGCCTTTTGCTACTGAGAAAGACTGAGGAACATGACTCCATTGGCCCACCACAAGGTGACATTGCTAATGCTCTTAGACAGGGTCATGAGAATGCCCTTTAGAACTTTCTCTAGAGGAAGTCAGAAATCACCTCAATATTACTTGAAACAGTTTGCATGCATAAGTCTATTATCAGAAGAAAGGGCAGGAAGGCAGCACAGTGAGGAAGGACTTGGGAAGGACCCTTTCTGCTAATAGTCATTTGTGTTTGCCCTTTAAGGCAACATGGTTTGGGAGAACCCTTCCTAATATATATAGTAGGCTTCTAGATTCCACATTTTGTTACCATTTCTATGATACGTTCTATAGCCTCCTGAGGCCATGCACTTTGCAATCATCTTATTTCCACACTTACCATGTATCTTTGATGTTTTCTTTTTTAAAACATTCAGTCTCAGTCTTGCACAGCCTTGAATGTGTTATATTTGGAAAATCCTGACAGATGGCATTATAAAAACTAATGTAATGGAGTCAACAGTTGTTTCATTATTTACTTAGCATTCACAATATTGCGTTGGGGTTTCCTTCCTGTTCTGAGCTACCCTCCACCCCCAGCTGCTGTTCAAAGAACACTCTAGTCAGAAATAACCTTGGGGTTACTCAGCTTAGAGGCTGGAGGAGGCCTGGGAGTGCCTGAATCAGCCCCTGAATGGAGCCTACCTCCCACAGGACCCAAGGGAATAATGTCTCCTACTCACAAGCCTCTGGGGGTCATAAAATGCCATATCTCATTTAGCACTATTTTCTGTTGATTTTTTTTATTATTGTAGAAGTAATGCATATTCATGAGGACATTTTGGAAATGCTGAAAATTAAAATTAAAATAAAATTAAAACCATGCATAATCTCACCCCTAGAGATAATCACTAAGAGGTTTGTTAATAGGTGTTTTCTGTATTTATATTACATATAGTGTTTTTTCTGAATTAAAATTCATCTCACATATCATTCAATATCCTCTACAATATGAATTTCAGCAGTATGTAACATTACATTATATAGAAAACACATGTAGTTCATGTAATCAAGCTACCTAGTACATGACATTTGATTGGTATGGCAGGATGCTGTCTTAACTCTGACCTTTCCCAGCAAGGGTTTGCCAGACCAGAGAACAAGTGTCATTTTGAGATGACATTTCAAAAGCCTCAGCCTGATTATAGAGACTGCATGGGAGATGCTGAATAAATTCTTGTTGAGCCAGTTTTTATTTCCCTTCGACCCCCTTAAGCCTCCGTCTCACCCCCAAAAAACAAAATACTCTTTTAGATCAGAGAAGGAAGTGGAGTGTTGGATGCTGGTGAAAGTTGAGGAGAAGGGCTTATGTCCGCTGCCCCTACCTCACAGCCTGTCCTTAGTCCCAAGCAAGGAGGGCAATGGTGTCAGATAGTTTGGGGATCTGAGACTTGAGAAGAACTGTGCTCCTCTCTCAGGCTAGAATTTACAAGTGGTCACCTGCATGGATAGAATTCTCCAAGCCACACCGGCTGCAGAAAGGCCTGAGGCAGGTGATCAGCCTCAGAAATGTCAACTGACATAGTCAAATCCTCCCTGTGTTCTGAGAAGGGGTGAAAGGCCATTGTTTCATAATTCCCACCTTCTTTTGTTTTGTTTCCCATTGGTAAGAAACATTATAATCCAAAACCTGGCATGAGGCAAAAGGATGACCAGATATCTTTTTAATATCATAGCATTAAAGATTACTTTATTTTCTAGGAGATTATACTTACTTTTGACTATTTGCTGTTTGTTAGTATTTAGATTCTGTGAAGTTATGTGTTAACTTGTAGATGGCTGTCACATCTTAGATTGAAAGCTTAATTCATACATCTCTTTTAATATTAAGACACTGAAAGTCAGCTTTTACCAAATTGCTACTTCATTCATTTCCTAGGTTTTGCTCTGTTCTTGCTTTTACTTTTAGTGACAGCAATTCTTCAAAGCAAGGGTCTAGGTTGAGTGCCACTGCTTGCCATGTAGACTCTAAGTGTGTTCACATTTCTACCCAGAAGGCTTTGGGGATAATGTCTGGTTTTGTTGCTGTCTCCCATTTTTTTTCAGTTTCAATTTTTCAATTCATTCTTGTTTGCCAGCTAAAATACTATTTCTTCTTCTCTGCAGAATACCTGAAGAATATTAGCTTATCGACAGAGGAAACTAAGACTGGCCTGAATTCATTAACCATTGTAGGGCTCAGGTTACCAGTTCTTATTATACTTTCTATCCTCAGGCGATATGGATTCTTTCATTAGAATTCAACAGCACCAAGCAACCTTGGGCACATATATAAAAATATTGATCAAAATACAGACCAAAGATAAGGAGTTTTATTACCCTTTATGGGAGTGCCTCTGAAATATAAGCAATTCACAAAACAACCCACAACACAATCCTAATCCAGTGGCAACTTGAAAATAATATTTCTCAGTACATCTTTGGTCTATAGAGTCAAAAAGATGGGAGATAAAATCCTGGTCTCAATATTTACCATTTGCCCTTGAGAGGGTTGAATGAAAAGTTCATAACTCAGAATCTGATCCTTGCAGATGTTGAATAAATGGTGACTATGGTCATGTTTAGTTTAACATTAACATGCGTGTGTCCTGCATACATGACATATACCATGGAGAAAGCAAAGTTCTGTGGCATAGATGTCCTTCAGAAATGATTCTATGACTCAAAACTTATTTTACAAAAATGAAAAGTAATGCACTAATGAGTTTTTCTCCCATTAAATGAAAAAAAAGTCATTGAATTTGACCTCAACTCCCTCCCCTCTCAAATTAAAATAATGAAAGATAAGGTGCCTCTCAACTAAAACAGAAAGACCATTAGAAAAATGGGTATCCAATTTGATATGGAAATTTTTTAATTTTGTTTTAAATAGCAACAGTTATTAGGAGTACAAAGTAGCTATTCAGTGGGCCGAGAAGAAGCTCTTGAGCAGAATTGTCACTAAGGGTTTGATTATCAAAAATGAGTCATGAAAAAAGTGCTCAAGTGGTTGCTTGCATTTGAGTCATTTTTCTCTGGCTTAAGTTAGCATGATGCTGTGATAGTGTTTAAAGGACTTTGAGGCTGTGTCCCTAGGGACTGTGATATCTCTATTCACCCAAAAGGTTCCAGTGTGGAATCATAATATTTGAGTCAAGAAAGACACCTTAGTCCAGTTTTCTCATTTTTTAAATGAAAGAAATAAGAAGTTAAGAAAGTTGCAAGATCATAGGACAACCACTATTACCCCTATCAGTGTCTGGCAATTCACCTTTAGAATCTTTTCTTTAGTCTTCATTACAATGCAGGTATGCCCAGGAGATATGCCACCTGCAATTTGCATAACTGAATGGTGAATATTCAATGAAACCTTCAGGAAAGGGAGTAGGCTCTGTGGAATGAGCCACTGAGAATTTGTGCAAGGAGGATCGCAGAACTGGAGAGAACTCTAAGAGGGGAAGGGAAACAGACAGAATGTGGGCAGAGGCACAACCAAGGAAGACAAGCCAGAAACAGCTCGTCTTTGCAAGTTTCCTAAGTTTTACTCTGGGGGTAAGTATTGATTTTTGTGAGAACTTCCTCATATTTTTGTATGGTTTTTAAAAGACTAATTTTACTTTTTTACTTTACAGGAATTTTTTTAAAAAATGCAGAAGGATATCTTTGCTTTTTCTAAAAACAATGTAAAACAATATGCCCATTGGCTAAGAGTGCTGGCACTGTAATTGAAATGCCTGGGCTCAAATTCCACTTAATAGATTCTTTAAACATGTCTGAAAATTGCTTGCTATGTCTCCTATTAAGAGGCAGGGTTTAGCCCCATCTCTGTTAGTCTCTGCTGCCTTCAGTGACCCTTTGTGAAAAATAGACGGTAGGGGTAATGACTGTGTGTAACATCTAAGGTTAGGTCAGAAAATGTCATTCAGCCTCCATTTGATTCAGTTGACAGTTACTTTCAGTAAAATCATTCACTATGTAGGAAATCCCTCTAACCTGAGACTAAATACTGATGATATCACGTGCCTGTGCCCCAGACCACAGCCCTAGGCCAGCTTCCAACCCACAGCCAGCATCTGTTCTCAGCCATATGAGTGCGCCATCTTGGGTGTCCAGCTGAGTGGAGCCTTCAAATGACTGCACTGCCAGCTGATATCTAACTTCATCAACATGAAAGGCCCAAAGACAGAACTGCTAAGCTGCATCCTTACTGCATTCCCAATGCACCAAATCATAAAAGAAATGGTTATTTAAACTGCTATGTTTTGGGGTAATTTACTACTTCACAATAATAACTGACACAGAGGTGTTTTCTTGGGTGACTATGTTAGTATTTCTAAGTCTCTGTGCCATTAAGTACATAAGAAAGATGGCCACATGACCTAGAATATTCTCTCGGGTATTTCCATTTGTTCCTCTTTGGGGTAATTTTTTTTTCATTAAAAAGGTCAGTTCTCTATGCCCTAACTGGTTTGGCTCAGTAAATAGAGCGTAGAACTGTGGACTGAAGGATCCCGGGTTCATACCTCAGTTGCAAGCTTGATCCCGTGCAGGAGGTAGCCAATCGATGATGTTTCTCTCTCATCGACATTTCTATCTATCACTCTCCCTTCCTCTCTCTCTAAAAATCAATAAAAACATTTTTTAAAGTCAATTCTCTGCATAGCATACTTTGCATTCACAATAAAACAAATGAGGAAGTGAAAGAACATCAAGAATAATGTAACTGAATTTACTTTGAGATTGTAATCAAGAAGAAAACAATTTTCAAAAGAAAGAATCCAGAAAAGACTCCTTAGAATTTCACAGCATTTTGTCTTATGTCTGGATGTTCTCTAGATCATGTGTTGAAAACTTCAGTGTGGATATGGATCCCAAGTGATATGTTGATCTCTGAACCACACATTGAGTAGAAAGGCTAGAACAGTCCTATACAAAATAATAGAAATGTTTTATATCTGTACTGTCCAACTTAGAAGCCACCAGCCAAAATGTGACCAATGTAACTGAGGAAATAATTAGTTGATTAAAAATGCTAAACAGCCACATGTGGCAAGTGGCTACTGGATTGGTAACACAATACTAGTATATGCTTCCTAATCAAGTTTATGGCTCAACCCTTATAGTGATAGGGAGCTTTCTACCTAAAGCAGTTTGCTGCACTCACAACATTTGTAATTTTAACCTAATTGGTTGTAAATCTGTATCTGTAAATACAAAGAACAGACATAGTGTGGTAAGCAGAATAATCACCCCTTCCTCAAAAAAAACAGCACTTTCTAATTTCTGAGATGTATCAATATGTCATGTAATGTGGTAAAGGGAAATTAAAGCCATAAATGAAATTAAGGTTGCTAATCAGCAGATATGAAGATTATTTTGAATTATTTTGGTGATCCCAATCCTATATAATAAAAGGCTAATATGCAAATTGTCCCCTTGACTGGGAGTTCAACTGAGAGTTCGACCAGGGGGTGGGGCCAACCACCCATGGCCCCTCCTCCTGGCTGGCCCCAGCCCCAATTGGCACCCCCCCACCCCTCCCTGATCTGGGTATGGCCAGCCAACTGCCCTCGGCCCCTCCCCCTGCTGGCCCAGCCCAATTGCCCTGATCAGGGCGGGACAGCAGGACCCCACCCATGCATGAATTCGTGCACTGGGCCTCTGGTATAATCATAAGGTTAGAAGAAGAAGAAGAAGAAGAAGAAGAAGAAGAAGAAGAAGAAGAGGAGGAGGAGGAGGAGGAGGAGGAGGAGGAGGAGGAGGAGGAGGAAGAGGAGGAGGAGGAGGAGGAGGAGGGGGAGGAGGAGGAGGAGGAAGAGGATGGTCAGAGAATGATAGAAACAGAGCCAGAGAAATGATATGTCGCTGAGTTTGGAGATGAAGGAAGGGGCCAATGAGCCAAGGAATGTGAGCAGCCTCCAGAATATAAAAGAAAACAAGGAAATGGACTCTCTTTTAAAGCATCCAGAAGGAATGCAACTCGGCCAACACCTTGACTTTAGCCCAGTGATGCTCATGTCAGATTTCTGATCTCCAGCACCATCAGTTAGTAAATTTATATTGTTCTAAGCCAGTAATTTTTGTGTAATTGGTTAGAGCAGCATCAGAAAACTAGGAACACCATAAATGAAACCCTTGATGAATCTGATCAGCATTATTCAGAGTTTTCTTCTAACTTTAAACTTCCCCAATGCCCAACCCATTAAGTTCCAACCTAATTTATATCTTGTTCAATATCTCTTTAAGCAGAATTTAGTCATTTAATCACATTTCTCTGAAAAGAGGCTGGGAGATATAGTTGTTGAGCTGGACACATCATTACCATTACCACCATCACTCCCAATAATTAGTGATGTAATTAAGAAAGAAGGAGGAATTAGATGCTCTTTAAACCTGACTTTCTCTCTTTAAACTGTGACCCTGCCTACCCTCTAGTTAATGTCTGGTCCTCCCCTTGAAATCTCTATTTGTCAAATGCCTTAATAAAATCTGGTTACAGGTCAATGAGATACTGCTAATCTACTACTGTTAATTTTAATCCTATTATAAAGACCTGCAAGCAACTCCAGCTAAACTAATGGAATTTTCATGAATTTATGACCAGAATAATGGTTTCAAGAGATGAGGTGGGTCATGTAACATTTCCAATTTGAAAACGAAAGTTAACTGCATTATTTTTCATTACTCTTTTTAAAAAAATATTTAGAATTATATTTTTAAGGGCAACAGCAACCACTAAATTAAAGTTATAATTAATCATATAAATATTTTAAATTCCATATTTAAAGTGAAAATAAAGACATTTTATTAGTCTATTTTGAATAATGTTTAACATTTCATTAAACAGAAATACTATTCTATACACAGCCCTTCTTTAAGGTTAATCTAGCACCATTCTGTTCAAATATATTCACTAAAACAGGGGCATTTTCTGACCTCTCTGTGAAAGCTGAGTAATTATTTGGTTCTAAAGTGCCAAGTGGATTAGCTAAAAGCTTCAGTCCATGGGCTTGTGACATTATATCACGGGGATTTTAAGTACAGCTGTTTAAACTAAAAGGATACTTGGTATGTGGAATTCATTGTTAAAATGCACTCCTCATATTTCAGGCAAGTTAAAAGCAGAGTAGAGAAAGAGAGTGATAAAGTATGGTTCCTGGGCCTCCTGTCCCAAGTAAATACACTCCTTACAATCGACATTTCATTTAAGTAGTTCTAGCTATCTTTCATTTTAATGTGCCAAGGTTTGTGCAAAGACTGTTACTCCATCATCTTAATACACATGTCAAATGTATGGCAAACAAATTATAATCCCCATTTTTACACCTTAGGAAGCTAAGATTTAAAAAAGCATGTAATTTGCTAATGCCAGGATTCAAATTTACGTGCATGGGTCTCCAAAGCATAGCCTGTCTTTCCAGGACACTTTTCTGCCTTATCCACAGGTTCTGTGAAACCCTTCAGCCAACAGATTGTCTGAGTATTTGTTATTTTTCAAATATTAAAGAAGAACTGAATTTAGAAAACAAAGTTTGGCTCAGTGGATAGAGTGTCAGCCTGTGGACTGAAGGGTCCCGAGTTCAATTCCAGTCAAGGGCACATGCTTGGATTGCGGGCTTGATCTCCAGTAGGGAGCATGCAGGAGGCAGCTGATCAATGATTCTCTCTCATCATTGATGTTTTTATCTCTCTCCCTCTCTCTTCCTCTCTTAAATCAATTTAAAACAACAACAACAAAAAAGCAAAGATCTAATTGAGCCTTGAAGTGTCACTTACCAGCTGTATGAGCCTGTATTTGTCTTTTCATTTGTCTGAGTCTCCGTTTCCTCATCTGCATAATGGGTATTATATCTAGATATATCAATAGTAGTATCTACCATATAGAGCTGTTGATGGAATTAAAAAGTTAACATAGTAAAGACTGGGAACATAGTAGAATACTCAGTAAATATTGCTTAAATCATTTACTCATCACTGCAGGGGGAAAAGAGACATAAAGAAATGGGACCAAATTTCACAGAATTTATAATTAAATGGCTTACATCTGAATAACTTATTAAGAATTCAATATAGTAGAGGTTAATTTATTTGATTAACTTCTTATCTGTCTTTATGATATCAATGAAATTTAAAGAAATAAGACTCAGCAGAAATGAGTTTTATTGAGACAGTGTGGCATAATAGAAAGATCTAAACCTTGAGGTAGGGGAGCCAGAATATGAACTTCACTGAGTCTGAAGTGATAAGATGGTGGGGCACCTGGTGGCAACATAAAGGTGTTGATGACCTGGGGGTTTGAAGAGAAAGTACTCCTGAAAGGCAGTGTAAAGGAATACCATCTTTATAATATTTTTTAGAGGAGACAGAGTTAACAGTAAGGGACCTATCAAAGTTTGGGTTCTCCAGAAGCAGGCATTGAGTTTGAGATGCAAACTATTTATTAGGGATTGACCCCAGGAGGCCAAGAGCACTAAACTAGGATCATGAGATCAGACATGAGTTCTAGATGCTTCTCCATCATTCTGCCATCTCTGACTTTGAATGTGTCACTTGAAAATCAAGCCTTGATACTATTTCCTATATATGGAATAGATATTTGGCCTCCAAGACCTCTGAAATTCATCTAGTCTCTAATATTCTACAGTTCTATGATTTTATTTGTTCATCAAGATGTTTTTACTGAAGACTACTCCTGGGCCAACCATTTCTAGACATGTAGAAAATTGACCAAAGCCCCTGCCCCTGTGGAGTGGCATTCTAGTGGTTATAAAGTTCTCTTCATTATAAGAAAAAACAATGAACTAAAAAAATAATCATAAAAAAATTTTTAGTTAAATTACTGTAACATTCCATGATACTGCTTCAAAGCAGAATTTGATATTGAAGGTGCCAGGGAGATATATTCTAAGAGTAATTCAACAAGTTATTTACTGGGTCACATCATAACTTTGACACACTTTATGGGCTGTAAGATATTCTTTCCACCTTTTATCTATGAGAGCTAATAAAATTATTGACAATCTTTTCTTACTGGCAAAGGCTAGAAAGGAAATTAAAGTCTAGAAGGGAGATAATAAAATAGTTCTGGAAATTTGGACTGAAAATATGTCAATGCTCTTCTCAGTGATTCATCTAGAAAGTTATTAAAACCAGAATTATAACATAATATATGACAACAAATAAAGAATAAAGAATACTTTATCGCACATGTGCCTAAATGTTACATATTTGATTTGTCATGTGATGGGTGGAAGTGGAGGGGTAGAAAACATTCCATGAAACTGCCATGATAACTATGACCTATCCCTTTTAAATCCAACCAGCAGCACTGTTTCTGCTAGCCAGCTGATTACAGCGTTAGGTCAAGTCAGGAATATATTTTGAGGGAAAGGGTCTTGATTTATTAGGATTTAATCACCCAATTTAAGTGAATGTTACATTAACAAATGGGTTTTTGACAGGATGATTGTAATGTGTGATTCAACAATAATAGTTAACTCCTTTTTTTTTAGAGAAAAGATGAAAGCTTATGACCTCAAGTTATGAACCAGATTTAGAAAAATCTTTGTAACATATTTCAACATATTGAGTTTTTGTTTTTCTAGTTGGAGAAGAGGATCAGCATGAACAGTGCACAAATATATCTGCCACTTCCTTGGTACACATCCCAGTAAAACTTATCTCAACTCTGGGCCCAAAGGAACTTGCCTGGGGCTCAGAAATGTGCTCCCCCTGCCAGAAGTCCAGCTAATGTGGAGGCTGATTTGGTCTCAGAAAGTCAGCATAGCGATTAACATTGAGGAGAAGCAAGAGGTAGTGACTGAAAGAGGGGATTAGGGGCACTTGTGGGAGCTGGTTACTTTTTAAATCTTAACCTGGATAGGGGTTCATGAGACTAAGAATTTTCTAATTATTCTCCAAGCTTTCAGATCTCACCAACACCACCGTGGGTTTATTCAGCTGAGTAGGTGAAGTTTCCTGCAAACCATTCCTACTTAGAGGAGCTTTGTGCACAGTTTGCACTTTGCTGTTCTATGAGGATGAGCAGTCTGTCTGACTTGCCCATCAGCTTAGAGACCCTCAGACTTCCCCTGACGCCAGTGGGTACTACACCTTTCTTCACTGGTTGGAGAGCACAAACCATCGCCCAAAAGCTGATTTTTGTGCCTCTCCCACATCTAGTGCTGCCAGATTTAACAACTAAAAACATCAGATGCCTAGTTAAACTTGAATTTCAGATAAACAACAAATAATGTTTTAATATAACACATCCAAAATATTGTATGGGGGACATATCTATACCAAAAAAGTATTTGTTATTTATCTTAAACTTAACTGGGCATACTGTATTTTCTCTGACAACTCTACTCCCAGCTCATTTCCTTTGCTCTTGGATAGAGATGGGTGGGGCAAAGAGGGAAAAACAATAAAGTAGCTTCTAAAGATACATCACTATTTCTTGTTTTTCTTTCTAGCCTATTGAGTCAAACTTTAGTTTAAATTAACATGCAAGAAAACTTGAATAAAGTCTTAAGACTCATACCCAAGGGCATGTGTTACTGTCTTGATTTCACATATATCAGAAGCACTTTTAACTGAGAATTCACACGTATATTACCAAATCCCAGTCCTTCGTCTAAGACTTCTGGAAAAGGTTTCTGGGATGGGAGTCCAAAGACCAGGGTTTTAGTAGCTTCTCTGCCATCATCTGTGCTGAGACCTGGATTAAGGCACTTTCCTCTCTGGGTTTCATATTCCTTCTACAAAGGCTCATTTTGTTCTCATTAAAATAAAGCTCAAAACTGGAATGAAGAATCCAATACTATCATCTCTAAGTGAAATTCAATCTAAGTGAGATTTTTATTGTGTGAAAGTAAAACACCTCCCAAAACACCAAGTCTCTCCCAATGTGATTTTCTCAAAAGTAAAACACTATTCATGCCTCAGGGCAGTAATGGTCTCAAAATTCAGAAACTGGGGAGGATATTTTAGATTCCTATTTCAGTTTATTATTCGTGTCTGGTGTGAGTTTCCTGGAAAAGAGCCTAGAACTAAAAATAAGAAGACCTTGATTTAAATCCTATGAATACTGAATAAATTTTTTAACCGCATCGGACCTCAGTTTCCTCTTTAGGAAAATGGGACAATAACAGCAGCATCATATGTTTATTAAGACAATTAAGTTGGGTAACACCATGAAAATGCTAGCAGAGCCTCATCATACTTAAAGGGATAAAATCAGATTTAAGGAATGATGACAATAGCGGGAAGAGACCTCAGTAGAGAATTAAGCTCAATTCCAAACACAAGAGCAAATAGATCCAGAGACATAGAAGCATGGCACAGACTGTCGATTCTCAGAGGGAAGGCCAGAGTGGTGGGTGGGTGGGAAGAGATTAAGCAAGGACTTGTATGCATACTAGTATATGCATAAACCATGGACACAGACAATAGTGTGGTGAAGGCCCGGGGCAGGCAGTGGATGCTGGCTGGAGGGGGTCAATGGCGGGGAGGGAAAGATGTAATACTTTCAGCAATAAAAAAAATTTAAAGGAAAAAATAAATAAAAAACAGCCCAACTAAAACAAACGAAAAAGAACAAATGGGGATTTGTAGCCAAATAGCAGGTTGTGGGGTAGGAGTTGGTTAGTGAACAATTACTAAGGGGAAACATCAAGAGCAAGGGGAAGGGGGTTCTTATTAGACTGAAGGAAGAGCATTCCTGCTGAGTGCAGGCCAGAGCAACCAGATATCTAGGGTGGGGGTGAGGAATTTGATTCGATTTCAAGAGTCCTCAGATATCAAAGGTGAGAGGATATTCTCTAAACTGATTTACCAGAATTCTTGTTGAAACTGGGCTATGCAGGCCTGGCAAGGACGGGGTCAAGGTCAAAGCCTAGTCAGGAAGAGAGCTCAGAAGACCCTGACTAAAGCTTGCTTAAGGAGAGTCTTGGTCAATATCCAGTATGTGTCACTTGGATAAATGTCAGTTGGTGCTGGCTGTGGGCTGAGTCCAATGGCAATAGTTAGATCACTAAATGTGGCCCCTCCAGGTGACTTCATTCCTCACAGCATGACATCAGGGTCCTGAGAGATGGTCTCCATACCAACCAGTCTAAGAGATTTGGGTAGAAGCTACAAGTTTTCTTATGACCTGGTCTCAGACATATTAGAATGTCATTTCGAATACATGTTACTTGTCAAGATTCCCTAAGACCAGCCTACATTCAAGGGGAAAGAAATGATCCTCCTGATACGAGGAGCAGAGGAAACTGACTAAGGGCAGTCATCTTTAGAGACTATCACAATATCCATACTTCAAGTAGTGACTTCTACAATATAAATGTCTGAAACTTTATAAACAGAGGTCTGAGAAAGCACAGAAACATTATCTCTATCAATACAACCTGATAGAAAGCATTCTAAAGCCATCTTCCTCTTGGTAAATGGTTGTAGATGTTCCAGCGACAGTTAAAAGGTGAAAATATTATTAAAGCTGCTCGGTTCATCAGAATACACCTCCCACATCTCCGGCCAAAGTTACAAACATATCTGATTAGTTCAGAGAAACACCCAAATATATGATGAAGACATATCATTCCTTGCCCCTACATAGGGAAACTATTTTAAACATCAGGTTCTCTTACAACCATTTATTTATTTATCCCTTAATAGCATTGCCAGATAAAATACACGATGCCCACTTAAATCGGAATTTCATGTAAACAACGTTTTTGTATTTGTTCTAGTATTATCTAGGACATACTTATCCTAAAAATAATTCATTATTTGGCTGAAATTCAAATTTAACTGGGTACCCTGTATTTTTGTTTGCTAAATATGCAACACTATCCCTGAATAATATTGTGATTTTATTTCAGAAGTCTTTTGTTTTCTCCCTTTCTTTCTTTCAATTTCCACCTGCAGATGTGCTTTTACTGATATGAAAGAGAGAGAAAGGGAAAAGGAGAGAGAGAGAGAGAGAGAGAGAGAGAGAGAGAGAGAGAGAGAGAGATCGATGTGAGAGTGAAGCATTGATAGGTTGACTCCCACACACACCTTGACCAGGGATCAAATCCACAACCTGAGTATGTGCCCTGACTGGGAATCCAACCCAGGACCTTCTGAAGTATGGTACGATGCTCTAACTAACTGAGCCACACTGGCCAGTGCCAGAAGTTTTTCCTCAAACAAATCAAGTTGAGAATAACTTTTGCTTTTGGTTTAAAAAATAAGTATTTTAGCTGGTCCCTGATATAATTTAATCATCTACATCTAGGCAATCCATATCTAACTGCAAACAATCAAGGGAAAATTGATTGTGGGCTGTCTGTAGGAACGTAGGCAGGAAGATAGATATCAAGGATATACAGAACACTTACTTAAAGATGTTTAGATAAATAGGTTACCTAACATTTCTCAGTAACTTTAGCATCATGGCACACTTGCAGAATTAGTACTGAATTGTTTTTTCCTTGGCAACCGTAAAGTCCACCTTGTTATAATTAATTCTATTTTCTTCTCTTTGGTGTAGAGATTAAAACAGCTGGTCCCCACATGAAAGTACTTCATCTATTTAAAGGCAAATGTTATCTCTGAGCTTTCTCTTCTTCAGGCCAAATTATGTCTGCTTATTTTTCTGCTTTGGTTCTAGTTCCAACCCTTTTATCATTTCTGTGTTTCTCTTCTGGCACCATATAAATTTTCCACATGTCTAAAATTATACAAATTGAAATGAGACTTAGTATTCTAGTAAGTTCTTAATAGTAAGTATAACCATAAATATTGCTCTAGTTATATATTATTTAAAATGCATAAAACATTTAAAATGCATTGACCAAATATAGTTAAGTCAATAGATAAGTTAAAATGAAATTCTAAAAAAAATTCAAACAATACAAAAGAAGTCAGTGAAAGAGAAGCAAGGGAACAAAAAAGAGAAATGATGACTGGAAACAAATAATAAGCCATCGTATCGCCATAAATGTTAATGGACTAAACACTCTAATTAAAAGGTAGAATTAATCATAAAGCAAGATGACTGTATGCTGTCTTTAGATATGAAGACACAGGACGGGGAAATAAATGGATAGGAATGTACACACTATATAAGCTATATAGCATGCAAACAGTAAGCAGAAGAAGAATGAGGGGCTATATTAGTATGAGATAAAAGTCTTCAAGAAAAATATACAAAATATAAAGAGAACTAGTCATAATGACAAAAGGGTTATTTATTCATAAAACCTAAAAACCTTAAATGTGTATGTACCTGAAAAGAGCCTTACTATATATGAATCAAAAAATTGACAAGTTAAGCAGATAAGTGAACAGTTGTGTAGCTATAGTTGGAAACTTTAACACCCATTGTTCAGTACCATATAGTTACTAGACAAAAAAATCCTGTACACAACATTATCGACTGTCTTGACCATATTGATGCTGACAGAGACTATAGTCAACAAAAGCAGAGTATACATTCTCTGTGCTTTCACCAATGTAGACCATATGCTGAGCCATAAAATAAGTCTCAATAAATTTAAAAGAATTGACAGCATGTAGAGATATTTTCTAACAACAAAATTAAACTAACATGCATAGATGTCTTTCAGAGCTTTAATTATTATTCACATACATTTTCCCACTTTTCTTAACACAAATTACATATTCCTCTGGGATTTACTAATCCTGCTTATTTAGACATTTCTCCAGTCAATTAATGACCTCAGGCTCCTTAATGCTTTCAAATTTCTCCTTATGAGAAACTCCCTTCCACTTGGATGTTGTTTATAAATTAATGGACACAACTTGCTTGGTAGTACACAGTCAATGTGTGTGTGCTGGCATAGAAAGTAACCGCACAGCCTCTTAAATTCCAACTCTAATGGGCTTGTCTCTGACCAAATCAAACTCTGTGCAGCATTTGGTACATGGAAGCATAATTTTCTGGGACACCCCTACCCCCAAACATGGCTTTCACAGCACATTGTTACCTGTAGTTTCTACCCAACCTTCCCTCTCAACATCATGGATCCCCATCCCCAGTTCCCTCCTTGGATTCTTCTCCCTGTGTGCGTCCCTAAACAATCTCACCCATCCCTGCACCTTCCACTCTGCCTCTGTACAGGTAATTTTTATTTTTATATTTAGTTCCATTCTTCTTCTTGAACTTCAAGTTCATAATCCCCATGTGACTGTGTTGTAAGTATGAACTCAACACTAAAAATCCATGTGAGAAAGAGGTTATTACATTTCTAGATTTCTCTTCATGAAGCCACCTGAAGCTTACTCTGAGCACCCAGGCTTAATGAAAACTAATCACAGTTGTTATTGCCATTTTTTGCTTCATGAAGACAGGGCACAATCTCAGGTCATTGAAATCCTTTCCAGCCACCTATCATCAGGCAGTGCTGGGTGCTATTGGAATGCCCTCTGTATCAGACCAGGTTGAGCTGCATTGCTCTTGCCAGACTACACTTGGGGCCGAGTAATATTTAGTAAGTCTGGATACTGTAGGTGCTACATCCTCAGGCAAACCCTGCCCTGCACCCCAAAATGCTGACAGTTTACAGCTCTTGATCCCCAACTCTCTGCAGGACCCATCCATTTTCAACTCTTCCAAATGTGGGGAACAAAAGCATTCATTTTATTCTTTCTATAACCTCAAAAACACTTAATCCCTCTATTTGTTCTTCCTCTGGGACAGTCAACATTATCTCTTCAACTAACTTGAGCTTTTTGTAATAAAGGTCAAAAACAGAATTCAGGCAGTATTTGATTTCTGCCCTGAAAAAAAAATTCTGAGGAAAAGGAGATATTAAAGTTTGCCCATTTGCTGGAACAGGAGAGTGAGGAAAATGCAGGGTGAACACTCATGGATTAAGATCTCAGCTAACTGTAATGCACTTTCCTGATGACTTCTTCCCCACCATAAGTATTTATAGACATTTCTTGTATGTGCCAGATATACCCAAATTTAATCATTGCACCCCTCTTCTGTAAAGTAGACATTAGTTCTATCCTTTCTACATTATCATTTTTAAGCTAACATTTATTGTGTACTTCCTGTGTGTTAAAAAATTATAAGAAGTAACTAATTGCATGCTCACAATTACCCTACTGGGGAAATGCTATTATTATACCCATTTTTCAGATAAGGACATGGAAGTTTAGAGAGGCCAAACCACATATATAATCAGCAAGTAGTGGAGTTAAGATTTTAAATTCAGGATGATTGACACCAGCAACCTCTCTCTTAACTTTTAACCACCATGTGTGGTTGCCCTTTTCCTACATGTGTTATGTGTATTTTAACACATGTCCACTATTGACCTGAATACAGATCCTGTTTCTGTTAGTGATACCACCAATTTCAAGCTCTTGAAGCTCCAACTTTGAAGTTTCTTTGATTCTTTCTTGCTTTGCCCAGATTCAGCCACATGCTAAGACTTACAAATCCTATTTCCACCATATTTTTTCAAGTTTTCCTGTTTTCCATTCCTTTTCAGATTCTTATGATATGTTTATTCAATTGCTATAATATCTTCTAAATGCTTTCCTAGTTTTTTATCTCTACTTACTGTAGGTCATCTTATATACTGGTATAAAGGAATCCGTGCTAAGACATGTCCAATTATTACTTCATTGCCAGCTAAACTTGTGACATAATGCTTTATTCTAGATACCAAATCCTCTGCAAAACTTCCAAGCCTACTTTTCCATTCTTATCTCTTGCTTTATTCTCTGCCTACTTACCTTAATGGAGATAATAATAGCATTTCCCCAATAGGGTTATTGTGGGTATGCAAATTGCCTATTTATAATTTTCTGAGTATAACCTCAACCCCTCTGCAATTTTTGCTTGTAAACATGCTATTTCCTCTCTCTGAAATACCCAAATATCCATTCTCTCTCCAGGATCATAATAAATGTCTCCTAACCTATTTCAGAAAAACTTTTTGGAGAGAGATTACTAGTGCTCACAGATAGCCAGTTCTCCTTTCTTTCCTGGATGCACAGAAACATGAGACTTCCCAGCCCCTTGTAGTTAAGTAGAGCTTTTGTGACTAGTTCTAACCAATGAAATGTAAGTGGAAGTGGCACACATCACTTTTGAATTGAGATGTTTAAGACTCCATGTGCATCTCTTGTGTCCCCTCCCACACTGACACTGGAAGTTATGTGTCCTAAATGGCAAAAGCTACAAGATGGTGGAGTCTTCAACAACTTGGATTCCTGAGTGACTATGAGAAGCAGAACTTCTCATTAACCAACACTGGGCATATACTAAAAAGGAGAAATGCCTTTGTTTTAGTAAATTGTCTTGTTTTCTTATTTTTTTTACTATTATATAGTATACCTGTCTTTAATAACTTAACTTTTTAAATTCTCCCTTTCCAAGAATAATTTCTCTCTCCTTTAAACCAGAAATTCATTTACAGTTTTTATGACATCTTATTCCTTGTATGGTAGTTCTTTGTTTAGTTATCTAATTTTCCTTATAAGTAAGTCCTTATTGGTCAAGAGGCCACCTCTTAGTCACTTTTTATTGAATGCCTACTATTTGAGAGACTCTAAGCTATGTGTTATTGATTCCGTGTCTGTTACTGAATAATGCATGGATAGTACACTTAATGATTACTTCTCAAAGTGAAAATAATATGATATTTGGGATAAGGGAAGAATGAGCTATATTTATTTAAGCAAAATTGTCATATTCTCAACAAATTAAAAGAAGGAATGTTTCTTTTTTAGGCTATGACTTGTAGTCAACAAAAGCAAAGTAATACAGAAGTATTGCCATTTTAGATATAAAAATATTTATTTATTCTAGATTTTGCATACTATCAAACTTATGGAACTCTACAACGTCAATATCTTTCTTTAAACTCTCTAGAATTTAACTAATAATGCTCACCATAATTATCACCTGAGGTGCCATGTACATAATTACACAGCAAAGACAGAATTAGACAATGAATAAGAAATAATAAAAGCAGCCAGATCACTCTCTAGTTTGATTGAGATCCCTATGTGAGTAAAATGTATATATTATGTTCTCTTAAATGACCTGAGTGAGATTGATTACTTCATTTCTGCCTTATTTCCAGAGGTAAGTATACTGAGTGTGATTCAGGGCAAAATCTAATAGAATTTGTTATATGCCAGTTCCATCATCCACTGCTGTAGTTATAAATATTCATCCATTTTAAGTTGCCCAGAATTTATTCAGCTGTTAACAAGAGATTGATCAACTAACAAATATTTATTGAACACTTGCTATGGCAATTCTGTACAGAAATATTGAATCCAGATAATGAAAAAGAATTGGTTAATTACTAGTTCTGAAGAAATGGGCATAAAGTATTGAAATAACTTGATACTTTTTGAGGTTAAGAGAAAATTCTGTTGAGAGAGATGGGAGCACAGTGCCCATAGAAGTTAATTGGGTTAAATTTTCTGTTAAGGATAAAACTCTTCATACTGAAGTGTCAATTTGACCTGTTATCCCAGAAGAAAATCAGAAATTGTATGATATTAGGATAAAGTGAAAACCATAAAGGATTAATTATGAAATATGTCTACAAAACTATTTTTTAATAAAACAAGAAGTAGAATAAGAGTGTTTAATTCAGGTTTTTATAATCAGGAAGCTGGTTTGTTCTACCTATTGGCTGACACTTGGAAACTCAATTTCCTGTTCAGAGTATATTGATTAGGATCTCTGTTGAGAGGCATAGAAACTGACTCTGAAGTCTTTTAAGAAAAATAAAGTTAATGGAAGGATAGTGACTAACTCCCAGAATCAAGGAAAAGTTTGAGCCATTGGGTTTCAGAGGGAAGAGCACTCAGAGGCAGCTGCTGTCAGGGTCACAGGATCAGGGAATACAACTCTGACATAGAAGGACTTAGTCACAACCAGCTTCCACTCTCTTGTCACCCTGGCACGGAGACTTTCTTCAGCCTCACTTAGGTCTAGGCTTGAGGAGGTAGGGCACCCATCTGGTATCGCTCTGAATCTTCTGGTTACCAAAGAAAGACAAAAGGACAACACTGGGCTTCCCCAAGCATACTGAGCCTGAGAGTACTTGGACCCTCTAAAGTAAGGAGTCTGGATCCCTTAGAGCTCTCATATTTCTTGAATTTTTCACCATTTAAAGCCAAAAAGTCCCATATATCTAAGATCTACTTTTAGAAGGCACTTTAATCAACCTAAAAGAACTAAAAAGACCACATACTACATATAGTGATTTGTTTGTCACTAATTAGTTGTGTGGTCATGGGTCAGTCCCTTAAGAATTTCAGTGTGTTCAAGTAGAGTATAAATATCCTAAGTAGACTTATATGAAGCTAATTATTCATCCAAGATTCTACATCAAATCAATATAGCCTCAGCCATAAATACTTGACTTCCTATAGGGTAGGCTAGAGTAAACATTTTACATTCTAAATCATTTTCTATCTTGATCCCAGATTTTAAGCACTGTTATTTACACTCCTGGTTAAAACTCTATAAAATTAGACCATTTTTAAAAATAAAATGAGGAGTTAGTTGCTTTTATAGGTTAAAGTTATGATATACACAAGTAGAGGCTTTAAACCGAATGCTTTAAATACATATATGGCTCTAGATAGTATATGACACCCTTAAGTATATATAAAGATAGCATTTAGGTGCACAAGGGTAGAGGTTTGGTGTTTAGTGGTAAAATATCAGAATATATATTGAGCTATATAGTGTCATCTGTTCTATATCAAAAAAGTATAAGACAGCATTTTTATGTCCTTATACTGTGCTCACTCACCTTTCCTCTTCACACTATCTCAGTTATAATGTTCCCTTCAGAGGCAAGAATTGTTCCTCCTTTCCATTCTGCTAGGCCTAGTTTAAGCACTGTCGCTCAGTGTGAGGTTATCTGGACTGCTTGTATACCCAATGATCATTTACTGGGTTTGGAATTAGTTTTCAGAATAGAGCTTTACACTTTTGGTTTAAAAAATAAATGATGTTCATTTTTGTAATTATAAAATATATACTCATAGGAAATTTGCAAAGTACAGTAAAGAAAATATCATCAGTATTAAAAACCATGTATTATATATTTATATTTCCTTCTAGTAATGTGAGAGTGTGTGATATTTTAAAGTTGGAACATATAGAAAATAATCTTTATGGTTTTTATGGCTGCATGGTACTCCTTCCTAGGAATAATTTACTGGTTTTCAAATTGGTTTCACATGCATTCTCTTTCTCAATCAAAGACATGCCTCTATAGTTTTCTTTGGAAGATTCTTCCTGGCAGTATGAAATTGATAAAGCAAGTATTATTCCTAAAGCATGAGTGGAATACATTTTGAAATTAATAAAGCAGCATATTAAAATCTTCCCATACTCCTCAGTGAGTTTTGCAGGATCTGCCTCATAACTAAATGTCTCTTCTGCTGACAAAATTCATGCCAAAATTTTGTCCAACTCTTACAGTAAAAAGCAAAAGTTAAAAACAAAGAAGAAAACACAAGCATTTCTTGTAATTTCTTTAGACAGCTGCCATTGGATAAAGAGCTGACATTTTAAATGGATTTTATACAGTGATTTGATTACGATGAAAATGCTTGGAATTTCTACCAGTTCACATCAAGAATAAGCTGCTTACTGATGCTTACATAAGAGAAAAAAAGGAAAACAGAAATATAATTTCTGATACACACACACACACACACACACACACACACACGGGCAAAAATAATCAACTGAGCAAGCCCTTCAGAGGTGTGTACAAAGCCATTGGTGATATTAATGATTCTTTTACATGTGACATAGACAAGCTATTAAACTTTTACTATAGAGATGTCTTTACCTCTTCCTACTATGAGGGAAGGAGGAGGTGGTGCCTTATTTGGCTACAAGGACAAATGTGAGATTTGGATAGTTTTGAGGGGAGAGTTGGAAAATAGGATTTGGTGAGATTTCGCTCTGGATTGTGTGATGTAATTCTCTTCTCCCATTGCTTCCACCTAAACCAGATCTTCTGCAATGATCTACATTGTTCCTCCAAGTTGTGGAATAAGTTGTCTTCTTTATGGGTGCATGGATGCACTGAAACTGACCTTGATACAAGAGCAAGTGTTCTGTTTATATATACTTTTTGAAATTTGGATGGTTGAGAACTTCCAGTAAATCTGTAATTCTGCCCCATGGGAATGGTGCCGTAGAGTATAAATAGAAATCAAAAGTAAAAAGCATTGAACGAAGTTCAAAAATTGAAAGGCCAGTGTCTTTTGAGGGGGCACATGGCTTAAACTCACTTTGCTCTAGGTTCATTATCTGTAAAACCGGGAAAAATAATTTTGGCACCTTGTTCTACCCTACCTTTTTTGTGACTATTCAATGGGAATACACTTTTAATTGTTGTGTACAGTACTGAGTGTTTCATAAGTGTAAATGTTTATAATGGTTTATAATGAAGACTTTCTATTAGGATCCCTTCACTTCTCTGATAGTCTACTACTAATGTCGCCTCTAAGATCTGCCACTCATAGAATGGACTAGAAATGTCTTAGCTAAGTATCTTCATACTAAGTATCTTCTGTTGACCATCCCTTTTCTCCTCATCCCTGCTTCATTCCCAGGGAGGTTGACCTGTATGGGTTGTATCAATGGGCTCCCTTGTCTTCCCTTCAATTTCTCTAATTGTTCTGGAGGCACGGGCAGAAAACCAGAGGTATGGAGAGGAAGCTGACAGCATTCATTCCTTGTTTTCCTCTGGCCCAGTCATGTGGGCTGGCTGTATCTCTTCATCAAAGGCCAGGTCCTGTTAGAAGGCCCTTTCTATACAGCTGCTCTTTCCAGGCTCCAATCACTGCTTCCCCATTTGCCCCTTCAGACCTCATGGTGTTGGCTGCTCCTCACTCTTACCAGCCCTGTAGCACCACATTGAACTATGTTTTCCTTAAAGTTTGCCTGTTCCTTTGCAAATAGTCCCTTTATTAAATCTTCTCAAATTAAATCATTTAAATGGGCCATTTGGGTTCCAGCCAAAACCCTGAATAGTACAGGTCTCATCACCACCTGTTTTTGCTTCCTTAATCTTTCATGATCACTCTCTCCAACCAGAGTTTGTATGGTTTTCCAGCTAGTGTTCTCGCTTTGGTTTTCAAAAAAAATTATATTCATTTTGTAATGAGGCTGTTTATGCTTTTCTTCCTTATTACACAGAAGTTTACGAGGGAAAACTCTAAAGGAAGTATCCCAAATATGAAACATTACATAAATGCAAATGATTGAAAGTGCCACCACCCCAAAAACACAGGTATCCATATCTGCTTCACCATACCCACTATCTTCAGTGCAGCCACACACACACCCCTGGTTTAAAGTAGGTGGCAGGCCCAGAACAATGGCCTCATCAGGTTTGTTTTTAAGGAATAGACATGGCTGCTGCCCATTCCAAGTGTTCAGGAAACAAAGTGAAGAACCCTTCCCACCTGTTGTGCAAATACACAATCCAGAGTATACAGAGAGGAAGATATAAGATAGGAAGAATGAGGTGGATTCCACTGGTTTGTGGCTATACATGGAACATCACCTAGAAATTTCCAGCAGTAGACAGAGTGGTTTTGTTTTTAGGGATATGGATTTCCTGCAAAAGTAGAAGAGAGTTACTTATAAAAATATCATCTTTTAAAGAACTTGGAAAACACAGGTTATATAACTTTGATATGACAATGGGAAAATAATAATGAAAGAGAAAGGAGTAGTTAATACCCCTTAATACAGAAGAGCCTTTAGAAAGGAGGTGGGGGAAATTGCCCTATGATAGGTACTGAAATGGGCAGGACCCTCCCCACGGTACATTATGGTAAAAGAAGAGGACACTGTTTTTTCTAAAGTCCACAGATGAATTCGTTTTAGGCTTAGGATACCCAAGTCTGACTCACTCTCATGGCTGATTTAATAAGTCTATTGCTATTTAATGTTTTCATTACATTTCAAAGGGTACAAAAGTCTATCTTTTTTAAAAGGTAAAGGATACACAAAATGTCTGCAATGCAATTATGAAAAGGACAAAATGGGAATATTTTTAAAGCCATGAGAGAAAATAAGTCAACAAGATTTTCAAGTTGTTCTTTTAAATCTCCAGGACAGTATTTTCCAGTTAATAGAAGAATGAAAGACTGACCACCTTCAATCTCTCTTCTACCTGGTATATGGGATAATAACTGAAATGATGTTCTAAAAGACCATCAAAAAGAGGAAAAAACACCAACAAACAAAGAGATGCCATATAAAATATTAGTACGATTGAGAATGTGAGCAAGCATCCCTTTTTCATACTCAGAATTTTGAGCCACTTCAAAACTCATCATGATTATTCTCAAATATCTGAGTTTCTCCTGCTTGTAAGCATCCCAAGTTGCCTCACTTTGCATGGATATTCTGTGAGATCAAGATTGACTCTGAGCTCACTACTTACTGTTAACTTCAGCCAAACATCCTCACCTCTAAGCTCATCTCAAAACATATCTCCAAATAGAGAGACTGGTGCCAGAAATTCCCCCTTCAAGTACTAATGCTTTTGCTAAGAACTGCATCTCCAGAGATTCCCAATTTAAATGCCCCATGAAGTCCAGGGCAACATTTTCCCAACAAAGCCGTTGGAGAAAAACAAAGCATCCCTTGCTACCTTGGTGCTTTCTTTCTCTCCAAGGCCCTATCTTCTCTCTCCACTCCTTCACCTCCACAGAATGCCTATGGCTCACAGCTTGAAAATTGCTTCTCTAAGCCATTAAACTATTGGCTTCTCATATCATCTAAGGAAGCTATAAGGACATGAGGCAATAGTACAACAGATAAGTGTATTAGAAATTAGAGATAGGAAATAGAAAGAAATATCCGGAAGACAACTAGTGTTTTTGCTTTCCCAATACACGCCAAGCATCAGGCTTCTCCTTTGACACGCATGGTCTCATTTACTCTTAACCTTAACCTCATTAGCAGAAATTTATATCTCCATTTTCTGAGTAAACGAAACAAACTCAGAAAAGGTGGGTAAACAGCCCAGAGCCCACAGCTGGTATCTAATGAAACTAGAAATTGAGCCCAGATCTATATCCCAAAGCTTCTGTTCTTTCCATGGAACCCCGGGTTTTCCCAAAGACTGCAGTTAGTTGTAGAGACTCTAGAAAATCAAATACTAGTTTCATGTCAGAGACTATTCTTATCCAGTTCATTAAATAATTCACTGGAAATAAAAGTTTTATTAGAATGATTTCATTTAACATTTTAAACCCCATCTTAGTTCCATGCTAAAATCACAGTAATATCTTATCAAAAATTGCTTTTGTATTCAATTAATTGACAACTGAGGTCCTCCTTCAAGTGTTTTGAAATTGTTTTAAATTTGGAACAAACTGACTTGCAAAATTGTTACCCATCTATGGAGTCATTTCTCAGTTTACCACAGAAGCTTTACTAAGATTTGTAAAATGAATATTAATTATACCCATGACTAGAAGTGATATTGAAATATAACTTATAGTAAGATATGTAATCAATCAATCTCATGGGACTAGACACAGTCCTTACTGCTAGAACAGGGCCCTACAGAACTCCAGTTATGCAAGCCATCAACCTTGCAGTTGCTGAATTGTATAGACATCTTATAGGTCCTGAGGGAGGGGCTGGGCTGAAACGGGCTTCACTCTAGAATTCAGGGAGATAGTTACAAACCAGTATGAAAGTATGCTATTATTTCAACAAAAAACGACTTCCTCTTATGCTTTCATTCAGAGACAAACTGTTTATTACAATATACTCAGAAAGAGTGGGAAAACTTTAAATGCTTCCTTTCAACTTTGCCAATACAATATTTTTGATAAAGCACTTTTGGCTTATTCTATGCTTTCAATATATTTTCATCATAACTTTGGAGCTGCTGATTTAGGTCATTCAATTTATAGACAACATCCATCATCTAATTGAATTGAAAAAGCCAGTCTTCATTATTAGCAAAATCAGACTCATTTTCTGACAAAAAAATCTAACCTTCTCTTTTCTTTTCAAAGAACTGTATTGAGATGCCTCCCCATGATAACCATTGTATTTCTTACCACAAATTTTAACACCAATGGATAAAATATGGTACCCAGCCATATAAAACCAGGCACAGTGCCCTTTAATACTTTGCACCAATAATTTTCTTTGCTCCACTCTCAAGGGAGCTTCCCCCCAGAAAATCACATTTTGTAGCAATAGCCAGAAGATGTCAGAGGAAAAGTTCTTAGAAAAATAATCAGCACCCCTGCCTTCTTCTTCTTAAGTGTATATGAATTTTGGATATCTCAACATGAATCAATATATCCCATATCCAACTTGGTGCTTTGCTCTTAAAAGAATCATGTATAAGACAAGAAAACACACAAAGCTAGGTGTCAATATTTTAAATTGTTCATTTGGTTTTGGTCTAGAGATTTGTACACCCAAAAGTACAATGTAAATGTAGAAAGAATGTTGGATGGATGGGAGGTATGCCTTTCCTTTGCAAAGTGGCAGGAAGTAGACTGTGGAAAGGAAAGATTTATAAAAAAAATACCATGTTTTTTGACAATAAGATTGTTCTCAGGCAGATCTATTTTAGGGTTCAAGTTAAAGATCTGGAAATTAATTCCTTTATAATTATTCATACTCAGGTAACTCATGAAGTTTTGTGTACCTCTTCAGGTATGTGGGCCCCAGTTTGAAAACTACTTAACTAGTAGGTCTTTAGACTTTTTTTGTGGGGGAGGGGTCATGTTTTAGACAAGATCTTGGTCATTTTTTCTGATGTAAACATAATTAAAAAATTAGATCAAAAATTATATTAAGAGCTATGTTGGACAAATAGGCTCTCCTGCACATATAGACTTACATTATTTGCCATAACCAGTAAGACTGGTGTTATGAATTGCTTTCAGTGGTGGAGACAAGTTTTCCCTGGTTCATTCCCAATCCCACAGGCACATACTTGTCAAATGCTGGTAAAGGGAAGGATAGCCTCTGGAGTCCAACAGAAAAAAGCTCTATGGTATTTGTAATGGCAAGATGGGCCTCCTGGCATTTTGGATCAGACATAGAAATATATAGAGGATGCTATGAAATCTATAGGTTGTTTGTTAAGCCCAGTAGGAGATGTCAGGGAAGGCAACTGTGCTGAGTCTTGAAGGGTAAGTAAAGGAGTTAGCCAGGTGGCAAACATAGGGGTGGCTGAAGATAGGAGTGTGTGTGTGTGTGTGTGTGTGTGTGTGTGTGTGTTTTAGGATGGGAAACAGGTCATTGCAAATAACCCATTTGCTATACCAGATTAGGCCACAGTAGGTCTATTTTATTCTTGGCCTCAGAAATTCAGTAAAATGTAATGGGGTCACTAAAGCTTTGGATCAAAAACATGAGCACTTCTTTCCCAAAATCATGTCATTTCATGGCATATTGATTTCACACACATTAAAATATGACAGAAAAAAAGAAACCACCTGTAATTTGCCATTCACTTGGAGATGATGGTTGACAAGCTCTGGGTGCCTGGTTTATAATAACCCATCTTATAAGACTGAGAGATAGGAGATGTGAACACTTTTCTGGGAATTGCACGCTCCTATCTGTGTCTCAGGAGCATCTCTTTCTGATAACTTGATGCCCAGGAAATTCTATCAGGCATCAGAAGACTGCTAAGTGATTGAAAATCAGACCAAAGGGATTTGGCTGATCTTGACCATGGCTGGGAGCTTCACAAGGGACAGTATGGAGCCTGATGAGTTCATTTAACTTCACTCCTGAAGATCTCATGCTTATAGGTAGAGTGTCCACATTGTACTGATCCATGGTTTTAGTTATATCTTAGACATGTGTATAACCTTAGAAAATATATACGCTTTTTGGAGGGTAGGTATATTCTTGAGTTTCATAAATTGTTCTACTAAAGCTTTTTTCTAAAGCTTGCTAGAAGCACTGTGAAATGGTGCAATCACTATGGGAAGCAGTTTGGCAGTTTCTCAATACAATAAACAAAGAATTACCACATGACCTAGAAATTCCACCCTGGGGATCGTACCCAAAGGAACTGAAAACAGGTGATCAGACAGAAACTTGTACACAAGCACATGTCACAGCACCATTCACAATAGGCAAAAGGTAGAGACAATCCAAATGTCCACCAGCTGATAAGTGGATATACAAAGTGCAGTATATCCATACAATGACATATTATTTAGTCATAGAGAAAAATAAAGTACTGGTACATGCTACAAAACAGATGAACCCTGAAAACACTATGCTAACTGAAAGAAGCTAGACACAAAAGGCCACATATCATATTACTCCATTTATTTAAAATATCGAGAACAGGCCAATATACAGAGAAAGAAAACAGATGGCGGTTGCCAGGGGCTGAGGGGAGGTGGAGAATGAGAAATGACTGCTTAATGGGTATGGGCTTTCTTTGAAGTGGTGAAATGTTCTGGAACTTGACAATGGTGATAATTGTTCAACATTATAAATATACTAAATTTCAATGAATTTCATACTTTAAAATGGTTAACATGGTAAATTGTATATTATGTAATTTTTACTACAATTTTTTAAAAAATCACACATACAAAAAAACTTGCAAGCTATCTCAGCCCTTCTTTCTTCTACTCAGGAACAAATTATCAAACTCTACTTTTTAAATATTTACGCTTTAGAGCAGCATTCGTTTTTGTTTAACAAGGGAAAAAAACAAAAAGACCCCAATTACCCACATTTAAGACCTATAAGAACTAACAGAATATCCCAAGAAGATTGATGGATATAGAAATACCTATTACCAGGGATAGATAGAATCCATCTTTCTCCCTCTCAAGGAAATGGTGATTTATAGCAAAACTAAGTGAAAAAAGCCAGTCAGAGAAAGACAAATACCATATGCTCTCACTAATATGTGGAATCTAATGAACAAAATAAACTGATGAACAAAATAAAAATAGAAGCATTGATACATGGAACAGACTGACAGCTCTCATAGGGGACAGGGAAGGGGGACTGGAGGAAAGAAGGTGAAGAGATCAGCCAAAGAACATATATGCATGACACAGACACAGACAACAGTGTGGTGATGGCCAGAGGGAAGGAGGAGCTGGAGCTGGGTGGAGATTGGCAAAAGGGAGGGACAGGGAATGGGGGGAAAAACCTTTGTTTTAAAAGCAGGATCTGGCCCTAACCGGTTTGGCTCAGTGGATAGAGTGTCGGCCTGCAGATGGAAGAGTCCCAAGTTTGATTCCGGTCAAGGGCATGTACCTTGGTTGCGTGCACATCCCCAGTAGCGGGTGTGCAGGAGGCAGCTGATCGATGTTTCTCTCTCATCGATATTTCTAATTCTCTATCCCTCTCTCTTCCTCTCTGTAAAAAATCAATAAAATATATATTTTTTAAATAAAAGCAGGATCTGTTCACCCTTCTAGCCTCTCTCTTGCTATAGCTCTGATTGCATAGGTTCCTGGTGTCATTCTTCCTTGGGTTTTATTTAGGTAATCCATTACTTTTATTTATTCAAGTTCTTTAATGTATTTTTTAATTTAGTTGACTTTGAGGCAGAGCAGAATCTGTCAAGGGGAATGGAAAGCAAAACCAACACTCTCCGTTGCCATGTAGAGCCTCTTGGCTGCGTCCTGCACTACTCAACAGTCTTTGGGGATGATTTATGGAGCAGGTGTGTGTACATTATGCCAATGTCCATCCAGGGTTCCAAGAAGACGGGGAGAGAAAGGGTGCTGCCTTACACATTAGCAATTTTAAAGACACAAATGTCTGCAGAAGATGAAAAACAATGCTTTTCAACAGGTAGATTAGGACCAGAAGCAATTCCAGAACCAGATTGTTAAAGCTATAGTAATATTTGGTTTTGAGTTATTCATTAAGGATGATTAAAAAACAAATTAATGAAATAAAATATAAGCCTGAATAGTCTTCAAATAAAAGCAAAACAAGACAAAAAAATGTTTGGCCTTATTCCCAAGCTTTTGCTTCTTACTTAATTTCCAATAATGCAGAAAACTGAAACCATTCTGAGTGAAAAGCACGTTTCTCTTCTCTTAAAAGAATCAAATGTTTTCTGATAGTTCAAAATGTTGTGTCCTTCCTTTTTAGCTGAATTTCTCGAACGAGTTACTTAAGTTTACCATTTCTGGTCATAAGATGACCAACTCACTAAGTTATTGTGGGAATAAAATTAAATAATAATAATAATTGCTGAAACAAATTGAGTGCTTATTATATGTCAGACACAGTCCTAAGCACTTCACATGTATTATTCTTTATATCAGCCTCACTAGGAGGACACTGTTCATATCACCTTGGAGGGTAATTTACACAGGACCACACAGTTAACCAGGGGCTGAACCAGAACTTGAAGCAGACAGTCTTGGCTTCAAAATCCATGCTCTTGACAATTCTGCTAGGTCCCAGGGTGCCTAGGCTAATGCAGCCATGGCTTCCTCCCTCCCTCTTTGTAGGACTGTGGCAGCAACTTTACAGATGCCCGTCCTCACGTGGTGAAGACAACATCTTGAAGATGGAGAAATGCCACCTCGGACTCACATTTGGAGCCAGGAATCGCATTTGTCCTGAACCCTGTTCCGGGGGAGGAAGCTTTTCCTAAGCTGTTTTCCAGCCGGGTGAGGTCAGCTTAGCCAGGAGAGGACAGCTGGCCGGCAGAGCAGAGAAAGAGATGTTGTTTCCGGAGGGACTGAACACATGCTCCCACATCTACTTTTCTGGTAAAATACAAGGAAAGAAATTGTGACTAAGGGTGAAAATAATTGAACAAGGGGAAAATGTTCCTAAGGGAAAATGCTATGTCTACCCTCATCATGTTACTCTGCAGTGACTTAAGCAAAAAACATAGTTTTTTAAAAAATCAGATGACACCAGATGCATTTTTGCTGTATTTGTCTTGTATTTTTAGTTTTGGAATATGTGTCCTCCAGTTTGAGTAATCTGGTCCTTCTCTCTATGGCTATGATGCTGAAGTGGAGGCCGAAGTAAGAGTTGGTGAGTTTCAAACTGGTGAAGACAGGCTGTGTTGAGAGTCAAAAGTCTCAGAACAAACCGAGGACTTGCCCTGTGACTGCAGGAAGTGTCCAATGAGCAGACCTCTGCTTGGATGCCCACTTCTGTTGCTGCGTTTGCAGCCAGTTGAATTGCTGGGAGAGTGTTATAAATTATTAAACATGAGTCCTCAGATCTTTACATGGGGTTGGGCACCTATTCACTCCTCCAATTAGTCCTTCAACTACTTTATTGTGTCAAATCATTCAGCCATTCAAGACTAAGCCTAGCTGGAAAGAAATCCTTAGCCAAAATTCCAACTGAGCTTTTCATGTGCACTAGTCCTCGGTTGCAAGGACTGTCTTTTTTTTCTTTTAGTTTAGTTTTTGTTTTTGTTTTTTTCATTTAGTAAATGTGTATTGAGCTCCTATTCTATGCCAAACTCTGAAGATACCAGGGAGGCAGGACAGGCCCTTGCTTCCCTGGTTATTATATTCTAGTGACAATAATCAAATAGACAAAAGCACAATATCAGCTGGTGATTCAAGGACCATCTTAATAAACACTGCAACTGATATTTCTCCATTTCCATCCCAGAGGCCCGAGTCTGTGCTCCCGTTGGGAACGGTGTATTTTGATTGCAATGCACTGATCTCCTTGGGACAGCCAATATGCATTTTGTTAAGAACAATGAGCCATAACTCTCTCCATCCCCAGGAAGTGCTTTCCTAATATACGGTTAATCACGGCAGGAAAGGGAGAGTTATGAGCTGATTCATAATATTTCAGGGGAAATAAAGGCGGCGGCAGAAAAACAAGCAGGCAGCTCTGCTCAGTGCCAACCCGACGGAATGTGCCACACAGCCTTTTCTGAAAACCGCATACCTGAGGCCAAACAGAGGGCCAGGCAGCAGCCTGCTGTTGAAAGCTGCCTGCATCTGATTTCAAGCCCCTCATTGGAGAATGCTCTGCTTTAAGCACTGGGGAAAGGAAGTAAGCTGTGGAATACCTTCTAGGATTTTCTCAAGGTGTGTACATTGGAACTACATTGGTCACTTGGCTACAGACAACTACAGTGTGATACAAACCTCTTCAGCTCCAGATGTCTCTCTGCCATCATCAACCCTCCACCAAATGCATAAAGAATAAGAAACTGCTTCTGCTTAGCCTTCTTCATTCAGTCAATCCTTCAATGCATATTAAGTGCCTGCTTGTGTTAGTATTCTACTGTTGCATAACAAATAATCCAAACCTTGGTGGCTTACACATGGATTAACTCTGAGTTTTTGTGGGTCAGGAACCTAGGCATGGCTCTCCTGGGTCCTCTCTTTCAAGATCTCTCCCAAGCTCTAAGCAAGGGGCCTGTAGTCATCTGAAGGCTTGGCTGGGGAAGGACGCACTTCCAAGCTCATGTGGTTGTGGGCATGCCCAAATTCCCTGCAGACTAGTACCCAGAGGCCACCCCCAGTCCCTGCCCCATTGGGCTTCTCCAACATGGCAGCCTGCTTCATTGCAGATATTAGCCAAGAAGGAAAGAGAAAGTCTGCTAGCGAGATAATGTCAAAATCTCTTGTAACATAAACATAGATATGACATCTCATTACTGTGGCCAAATACTATTGTTAGAAGCAAGACACCAGGTTAGCAATCCACATTCAAAGTTAGGGGATTGCACAGGAGGTGAATGCCAAGACAGGGGCATCATTGGGAGCCATGTCAGAAGTTGCCAACCACACTTCTCTATGGCAGGCTCTGTGCTTAGAGAGGAAGATATGGCGGAAAACCAACAAATATGGCTGCCTCCCTCCTGAAGCTGACTGTCTGGGTTTGAGGTACTGAACTATGAAACTCCAGTGAACATCTGTAAGATGGAGACAAGGGACAAAGCAGGAGAGTAAAGAGATTCAGCCCCGCTTCCTCACAGGTCCTGGGTCCGGTGGATAAATGAGGGGTGGGTCTCTGAAATATTTTTTTGAACTCACTAGGGAAATTCTTAATATAGATGGAATAAGTGGCTATAATAGAAATTAATTAGAAAGAAAAAAAACTCTGATAAAACTGCTGCTTCAAGACTCTGCACAAGAGGAGAATCCGTTTCATTACCAAATTACAAATGGTGCTAAAGTGAATGTTTCTGGAATAGATCATAACCTTGTCCTACAGCCAAACTAAGTTGCCAACACCTGGATGCCAGATTCAAGATAGAGATGCCCCTGCCATGATGGGGAAAAGAAAGAACAGGACAACTTTGCCTGGGTTTCTGTTTTCTCATTGTTTCAGAGAGTAGGCTCGCTTGCAAAATAGGGATCACAAGAGTATTGTACTGTGTCTGGCCGAATAAAGCCCCCCACCACAGGATGTTCACACCCTGCACCCTAGAATTGGTGAATATGTTACTCTCCATGGCAAAGGAGACTTTTCAGATATAATTAAGGACCTTGCAATGGGAAGATCATCTTGGATTATCTGGGTGGGTCCAATTTAATCCCATGAGTTCCTAAAAGCAGAGGAAGACAGAAGAGTAGGGCAGAGAGATGTCATGGCTAAAAAGGCAGAAGGGGTTCAAAGCCTGAAGATGGAGGAAAAGGGTGAGAACCAGGGAATATGGCTGGCCCCTAGAGGCTGGGCCCAATCCTAAACCAATCACCAGCAAGGACACCTCAGTCCTACAACTGAAGAAAAATCTGCCAAAACCCAAGTGAGCAAGAAAATAGATTCTTCTCTAGAGCCTCCAGAAAGGAGCACAGCTCTGCAGGCACTGATGTTAAGCCCCATCAGATCTGAATTAAGACTTCAAATATACTGTAGCTCAGTTGGTTAGAGCATTGCCCCAGTACACCGAGGTTGCAGGTTTGATCTTTTCTCTCCCTTTCTCTCTCTCTAAAACCAATAAATTAAAAAAAGAAAGCCATCTATGAGATAATAAACCTGTTGTTTTAATCCAAATTTGTGGTAATTTGCCTTGGCAACAATAGAGAGCTCATAGGATTGATATAAGGATTCAATTCATGAGTGTATGTTGAGAGTACTGGAAATATATCTGTAAGCAAGCACTGTGCAGGTGTTTGCCACTTTTGTGACTCTGTGATCTGGGATTTCTTAGTTCATAGATGGAAAAAACATGGCCCAGCTAAAAAAAAATAGCTTGAGGGATCTCTCCACACTCTGTTTATTTCCAAATAAATCCCTTTTTATGAACACACGTGTCATAATAAGCTGCAGGTTCCTGATGCCAAGGCCCCAAAGAAAGGTGCCCAAATGAACAATATTTTTTACACTATCCAGTAAACCAAACAAAGAGCCCACTTCCCTTTTTAAATCTAACATTCTATTTTTTCCCCAATCTGGTGAAGTAATTTCCTCTGGATTTAGCTTAGTATAATTAGCAATAAAATAAGATTTGAGCCATATGTGTCAAATCCCAAAACATATCTATTTCAGGAGATGTGTTCATCTTACTATTGCCAGTATACCTTTTTTTCCTCCTTTTTGGTTTATTCACCACTGTATGCCCAGCATTCCCATTGCCAATACCCAACTACCACCTACCATAAAAGAGCTGCTCAGTGCTTGCTAACTGAGGTGGAGTCACTATAAGAAGTATAGGGGTATTTTTTTTTACCTACTTACCTTTCTAATCAGCTCTCATACTAATTAACTAGCCCTTAAGATCAAGAAACTTGCAGGGCCAGAAACTTGCAGGTGCGGCTCAGTGGTTGAGCATTGACCTATGAACTAGGAGGTCACAGTTAGATTCCTGGTCAGGACACATGTCCGGGTTGGGCTCGTTCTTCAATGGGCTTGCAGGAGGCAGCTGATC
The DNA here is from genome assembly GCF_000147115.1 of Myotis lucifugus. Classification (NCBI taxonomy): domain Eukaryota; kingdom Metazoa; phylum Chordata; class Mammalia; order Chiroptera; family Vespertilionidae; genus Myotis; species Myotis lucifugus. The sequence goes on along the minus strand of NW_005871051.1, from coordinate 21,720,251 downwards.
AATTATTCTCTCTCATCATTGATGTTTCTATCACTCTCTTCCCCTCTCTCTAAAATCAATAAAAACATTTTTTAAAAAGAAACTTGCAGGTAGTAAGAGAAATCAGAATCTTTAGTTCCAGTCTTACAATCAAGGAACTTCATAACTAAAACACACACCCAAATATAACAGGCAATGCAGGGCAATCCATTGTAAGATGAGGGATACGAACTCTGTGGCATGTAGGGTGATCTCAGATTGTTCAAGAAGGGAGTGCTAAACACCATCACATCAGAAAGCCACTCTGCTTTCCATCCTTCTGGCTACTTGCAGAACAAAGCCTCTTGCTAGTTTCATGCTAGAGTGCCCTTCACACCCTTCTCGTCCTTGGATTGTCTCTCTCTACCCCCTCAAGAGAAGGAGCCGCAGGCTGAGAGCCCCAGGCTGGCCCAGTCTAGCCAGAATTTAATCACATTGTTTGGCTTCGGTTGTATTTATTTCCATGGATACCTTCTGTTTATGGCTTTTCTATTTTCAGTGGTGGTATAATGTTTTCTTTTTAAATTGCTTCATTTAAATTTTTAAAAAATGAGTCCAATTTAATATTTTTAAGCAGATGGTGCATTGATATGGCAACAATTATAAAAGTGTTACAAGAATAACTAAAGTTTAGGAAATACTGTAATAAAATGGAATGTGTGATAGAGGCATAAGGACAATATTTGAGAGGAGGCAGTCACTATTGTCAACTGGGCAGGTGAGGCTCCGAGAGGCCATCATGTTGGAAGTGGACTTTGGCACTGGGCAGTGAGAGAGGAATAGACTTTGCCATGGTTGAGACTATGGTATGAGATACGGGGACTGGAAGTTTTAACCTAATCAGAAATGGCCTCGGAAGGCAGTGAGCAGAGCACTTCCGATGAAGGAACAGTGTGAGTAGGCAAGTAATGACAGGTGCATTTTTCCTTACAAGCTCTCCTCCCTTGGGTCAAGTCTGAGAATTAAGGGTTTCCTGCTCTGTCCAGGAGCTGCCCCAGAGCTAGCTCCCAGGTGTCCCATGGCAATGCAGTCTAAGGAGGCCCATCCTACACTTTGGGATCCTGTGTCACTCAGCTGCTGTGATTAATGCAATTGCTGGAGGCTCTCCCATACCCCCCAAAGCTTCCGCTGCCCAGCCCATCAACAAAGACGGCATAGCCCTCTGATGTGATGACACCAATATTTTCTTTATATACCCTTTAGACCAGCGGTTCTCAACCTGTGGGTCGCGACTCCTTTGGCGGTTGAACGACCCTTTCACAGGGGTCGCCTAAGACCATCCTGCATATCAGATATTTACATTATGATTCATAACAGTAGCAACATTATAGTTATGAAGTAGCAATGAAAATAATTTTATGGATGGGTCACAACATGAGGAACTGTATTTAAAGGGCCTGAAGGTTGAGAACCACTGCTTTAGACCATTTGCAATAGGAAGCTAACCACAACCTCTCGCCTTCATTTTCAAGAGCCTGCAACTCTAGGAATGCCATCCACTGAGTTCAACCTGAGTACTCATGGTTTGTTTAAAATTCGTGAATTTTAAAACCGGTCCTCTTCTATATCTAGGAATTCCCAGATAGCCATTTCTAGGTTAATCATATGTGCTCCTTTGCCTGTACCAAATAGTGATGGGAGGGTGAAGTTCATGGGGTGGGGACATGAAGGCAGCTGGCAATGTCAGGAGACTTCAGATTTCATAGATTTGGGATCTTCTAAGTTTAAAGAATATGCTACTGATGCAAGTGTTAGACCTCAGGTCTGATCTTTTTAGTCTATGATATTAATGATGGGACCTCCTGTCTCTACCTACTAAATCACCTGCAGTTTCTGATCACTGCAGACATAATACTCCATTTCCTACTGCTGCGGAGGGGCTGGGTCACAGGAACCCCAGCAAGAAAGAAGGGGGAGGTGAGCTGGTTTAGTGTCCTGGGAAAGTAGGACCTTGCTGACTGGATTGATTGGAAGGGCTAGACGAAATCCTTAAAACCGGAGAAGTGTTTCTTGTCACCTGCTATTGTGCCTGACATTGTCACCTGTCATTAGTGACTGAAGTCTTTAGATTCAGGCGTTATATCTCCACTGTTTGTATCCTTGGTAAAGTATCACAGATACCACTGATGTCTCAGCATGAATTAGAAACCCATTAGAGTCACAATGGGGCACAAGAAACATCAATTTGTTAGAAAAGAAGCTTAAGAGAGAATCAGTACATGAGAAAGGCAGATTTTTGTGGGCTTGCCTTGACTGTCTGGGAAGAAGAGGTGAGAGTGATGTGCAAAGTATTTTATAATAGTATATTATGAGCACTGAAAGGACTCCGACCCGTCAGAATGGGCACAGGCCCCCAGCAACTGTCGGGGCTACAGTGATATATTCTGACTGTGTATCATTCAGGAGGGCACCCCAAGGACAAACTCTGAGAGCTCATGTAATATTCACTCATTCAGCACAAAGAACACATATTGAGTTACTATGGTGTGCAATGTGCTATACTAAGTGTGTGTGGGGATTTTGGGAAAGCACTGCCTTTTATTGTCATAAGAAATAATTGTTTTCAACCCCCTTTCCCATTCTATAGTGATGTTTAGCAATTTAAAAAAAAAAAGCAGTAATATGATATCACTGTAGGAGACCAGCACAGTGTGTGAATTCACAGCATCCCGTCTCAGCACCCAGCATGTCTGTGGTCTATAATAACACTAACTCATTCTCCTCAGGGGTATTTTTCCTGTACACTCGGCTCATTAAAACATGAGCCTGGTGAAGATCCACAAGGCAAAAATGATGGTGAGAAACAAGTGACAACCTGGCCTTGGTCCTAGGCTCTGGTCTTTCCATCTATCTATTGAAGGTTGAAAATTTAACAAGCAGTTGCCCTTGTAAGCTGTCATTTGAAGCTGATGGCTTTGGAAAAGCTGCTGTAGAAAAGTGAGAAATAACACAGGGGTTAAAAATTATCAACCATCAGGAAATGATATACTAAATTTGGCATTAAAATGTCACATTTATCCAGTGGATGATTAAAGGAATGCCATCTTCTTGGGATAGTGAAGAAATGGTGAGACAGAATTTCCTGCTCAGCTGCTGATCAGTCAGCTAAGAAAAATTACTTCAATTGAGTTACCAGATTGCAGAAGATGGAGGAGAAATCTTCTAGACCACAAGTCTGTGTAGTGGGCATCTACTATTGCACTATTTTTGCCTGTTACCCTTCTTTTTCCTTTCTTTATTTCTTTCTTTTTTTTTAAGAGAGAGAGAGAGAGAAACATCAATTTGTTTTTCCACTTTACATGGTTGATTCTTCTTTTTATCTTTAATTTCTTTATACATAGTTGATTCTTGCATGTGCTCTGGCCAGGGATCAAACCTGCAACCTTGCAGTATTGGGTCGATGCTCTAACCAACTGAACCACCTATCCAGGACTACCCATTCTTTTGAAAAGGCATTTACTTTTCCTTAGGGACCACCCCTCTTCTCTTAATTTCAAGTTTTTTTCATTTTCTGACCTCAAAGATGGGCATATGACTCAAGACTTATTCACCAAAATGTTGAGTTCACTTGGACACATTTTTTGCTATAGAGATGGGCATCTGAGTCAAGTGATATCAATGCGTTAATAAGATTTAACCTTAAGTCCTATTTTTTTAGAATAGTAACAGGGGATTCTTTATTCCAGTGGGGTTGCTGAGTGGATAAGATGTTACTTCAGCATCATTGGTAAATATCCTGCCACCAGCAGGAGAGCCCAAAGTTTGGGTGAACATGAAGAAGCCCTAATGACAACTTTTGACTATGTGAACTGAACCTTTGGAGTAGTCACTTGAACATTATAATGTCACAATTAAACTAATTTGAAGGTTTTCTAAACTATTTAAGTTATTTCTCCAAGGGGCATTTGTATCTGCTTACTTTAGGTAGCAGATTGAAAATCTTTGTTCCTTGATTAAAATTTGAGGGATGGGAGCATTTTCAATGGCCTGAACATTCTCCTTAGGCAACAGTTAACTATTCTGGTCCCAAGCAGGATTCAGAACCATGAGGAAGAGGACAAGCATGAGGAAATGCCAGTCATGAGAGTGGCCCATTCTAAAGGAGAAATGTCTACTAGTATTCACACAGAATAGCAAAGCCATATGTAATTCCCGCCCCCCATCCCAGTCTTTGGAGCAGCACAAAACAGTCAACATCATTCCTTACTATATTGTCTTTTCAATTTAATTTTATATCCTGTTTCAATTTAATTTTATATCCTGTCCATTTCATTGCCAAACTCTATCTTAAAGAGCAAGAAATAACACCATCACTGTCCACCATGGTATCTGGTATTTGGGGAAATCTTTAAAAGCACAAAAGAAAATTAGAGATGTGAGAGAAAGAGTGTATTGTCCTACAGTTCTTAATTGGAGGTTTAACTGAAAGGAAAATATTTCCACTTAAACATGGATTTTTTAAAAGGACTGATTTCAATCAAGAAGTTAAGTGACCCTAAGAAATCGAAACATCCATTCTGGTTGACTGGAGAGTCTTTAATTACAAATCTCTGTCTTCTTATAACATCAACTCTGTGCTCCTAGAAAAATAAAAGGACATCTGAATGTTTTCTATTGTGGTTTTTAGGATTAGACCATCATAGAACTAGAGGCGAGACTATTGGGATCGCTGAAGATGCAGTAAAACAGTGAAGTGTAAATTCTGGAGTTAGATAAACTGATCTTGGCTCAGCCAATTAATTACCAATTACATAGACAGGCAAGTGCCTTAATTTTTCTGTGACTTAGTTTCTTCATTTGTAAAATGGGAAACATTACCAACCACACCAGTTTATAGGGGATTAAAATAAATACTATATATAAAGCACAGAATAATCAATAAATGTTCCTCATTACTACTCATATTACTGTTATCAGCTCAAATCCCTCAGGTAGGAAGCTGATATCCCAAAGTGGTTTAAAAATCTTAGCCCAGAATTACCCAGATAAGTTTCTAATTTGGGTGTAGAACCAGGTTTCTAGATTCAAAGATCTGTGGATTTCCCACCTTCAAAATGTTTTATTTGTGTACTATTGGCCCAGTGCACAAAATTCGTGCACTGGTGGGGGCAGGGTCCCTCAGCCCGGATTGCGAGAGGGTGCAGTCCAGGCCAAGGGTCCCCACTGGTGCATGATCAGGGCCAGGGAGGGACTGTGGGAGGGCTCCAGGGCATGTCTGGCCTGTCTTGCTCAGTCCAGATCAGCCGCACCCCAGCAGCAAGCTAACCTACCAGTCAGAGCATCTGCCCCCTGGTGGTCAGCGCACATCATAGCAACTGGTCAACCAGTCAACTGTCTGCCCCCTAGTGGTCAGTGCAGGTCATAGCAAGCAGTTGAGCATCCTTAGCATATCAATAGCATATTACGCTTTGATTGGTTGAATGGATGATCAGACACTTAGTATTGGGCTTTTATTATATAGGATTTTAAACTACAGTAAGGCAACTTTAGATATTCCTTAAAAAGAAGAATTTATGAAAAAGTTCATGAGATAAAAATACGGTTGTCATTTAAATCTGAAGACTCATTAAAGGATAAGAATATTTAAATCTGTAATAAATGTAATAAAAAATCCCATGCTGTGCACCAAAGAGGTAATCAATTATGAATTCCTCCAGAATATTTGGGGAAACTCTCTCAGGCTGACTCATAATAAAAGCTTGTTTATTAAAAATATGGAGGCATATTTTCTTAGAACACAAAAATTCCAGGAAGGGCTGGTTACAAAACAGAAGGCAGGCAAAAAATATTAAGTAAGTCAAGCTTTCACATGCTCTGTATGTGGCTTTGTTATACAATTTGATTTCTTGATATGTCAGGTACTCTCCACCAAGGCCTACTTTCCCTACAAAAAAACTTTATTCTTACATTTTAAATGTTTTCTCTTCCATTCTTTACACCAAACCTACAAATAAGTGGCCTATTTTCTCCGGACTCTGTTGAGCGCTAACTATTCAAGCTGACCCATTGCTCTGGGTTAATTATAGGACAGACAATGAGCTAATGGCTCAGCGTGCCACCCTCTAGGAACATATCTACATTGTGCATAAGTCTTTGAGAAGCTCAAGGTCTTAACCCAAAGCAAGGCTAATGAGTGAAACTTCAGATAGGTGTGAGGAGGAGGGTAAAGACAGTAGCTGGTGCCAAAGTTCTCTAACTGTAAAATTCTCAAACCTGGATAAAGGTCATACCCAGCCTCTCATGGACCTTGCCTGGAAGCTGGGTAAGATCGTTTTAGCTTTAAGTTAACCTCAAAATTTGCATATTCATTCTTATACCCACAAACTAAATTCAAATTAAGCCTATGCCTCTATTTATAAAAAATATTCTTACTCTTAGCAAAAATTACATCAAGCTCAGCTGATTGCCTTGGAGTATGAATAATATTTTTTACAATTTTCCAAAAATATTTTCTTTAAGGTACCTCAGATTTGTTTAAAAGTGTTAAGAATTAACATTTCTCATCCAACACTGTCATTGGGATTCAGATATTTGAATGTGTGGCAGAAACCAGTCAGCTGGTGACCAGATATATGCAGATGCCTAACCCATCACACTTACACAGAAATGATGGAAGTTTATATAAAATAAGGATAGTTGTTTGTTTGTTTTCCTAAAGTGTATAGCATTTTTTTAAAATTTACCTTTATTGTTGGAAGATATCCCCCCCCTTTTTTTTCATTGACCCCTTCTACCTTGCCCCCACCCTCCACCCCAGGCCTTCACCACACTATTTCTGTGTCCATGGGTTATGCATATATGCATATACATTCTTTGTTTAATCTTAAAAGGAGGATAGTTTGAGTTGCCCACTTTTAGCTTATTTGCAAATGTAGAAAAATAATTCTTTGTTTGGGCAAAGGCATCCAAGGTTCAAATAGAACAATGACATTTAGTATAGACTTTCAGGCTAGTACATGGTGGTATTTTTTATGGATTTTTTTAAATGAGCAGCTTAATAAAACAAAGCTTTCACAGAGATAAAGATCTGATTTCCCCCTCTCACACCACTGGGAACTTTAATACACACACAAAAACAATCTGCCCTGCCAAGATGGGGACAGTGCTGTCTTGAGAAGTTACCAATGAATTTAGAAAATATTTTCCATGCTCACAAGAAGGACAAATAAAGCAAGACTAATTGATAAAGCATAACTTAGATGTTAACTCACCGTGGAACACTGGCTGTGCATCCGTTGCCAAGGGAATGCCTTTAGGATATTGAATCAGAGAAACTTTAATTCCCCAATTTAACCAGTAGGCATAATAGCTCTGAGACAATCTCTGCTCTGCAAAACAAGAGGGTAATAAAAAATTAATTGAAGTTAGTGAAATATGTAAGAAATATCTGTTCAAGTTAGCAATTTTTTTTTTTGGCCCAAACTCTCAGACTTGGTCAGACATTATACTTGTTGGAAATGGTTGCAAACCCACATTTATTTAATGGAAATGCTAGTATCTGAAAGCAGACTCTCCTCTATCTCTCAGGGCTAATGGAAAATGTTTTGTTTCTGATAAAATATTTTTCCTGCATGCCTATTAGGATCTCATAAATTTTATGATCAATTCCCTTGGTTTTTAAACACAATGATAAAGTTTACTTCAGAAATCTAGAACTTTTTATGGGTTGATTGGTATAAAAACATTTGGTCAAAGAAGTTTTGAACATGCTTCAACGATCAAAACATGACTTCATTTCTAAGAACTATACGAAAATAAAATTATAATTTATATTTTCCACTCAATTTTGCTTGTGCCTCGATATAGTTAAAAATAATGAAATCAGGTGAAGAGATGCTTTAGATGGTCTTGGTCCTGTCCTTGGTAATCCCTGTGCCCTCCGACCTGGAAAACTGGGGGAATTCTGGGCTCAAGCAAATAAATGGCATTGATCTGCTCCAAAAACAATCAGATGACCTGGAACTTCTAGCACCGGGTGAGCCATGGGCCCTACTCATGTGAGATCATCCAACCACCCACTTCACCTCCATCAGCAGGAACAAGACTGGACTCCCTTGGGTTTTGTCTGAATTAGAAACACAGTAGTTGGCTCAGGATTTAACCATCCATCTAAGTAGGGCAGAGTTTCAGCTCATCTGAATCCTCAATGTCAATTCATATTGTGGGCACTGTGGATGGCAGGCACCTTCTGGCTCTTATTTGTTTGGAATTTCCAGCATTTAAAGAAAACATAGGGTTACTCAACTGAGGAAACCCAGATTCACCCTCAGTGACAAAGTTGCCTAATCATCATCCACACATTAGTAAATATCTGTGAACATGTGCCCTCCTCTGTGTTTCATTTGTCCCTCTCTTAAGATCCCTACCTTAAGATCACATTCTTTCCTCTCTGTGTCTCAGTCAGCTAATCCCTGGGAGCTGGATCCAACTGGGTTACAAACTGGGTTTGACCCTGGGGAGAGAAAGACATTATGGCAGATCATCAACATCCATATTTATTCTTTTCTAAATCTGTTCTCTTTGAAAAGGGGACGTTGGCCAAGATTTTTCTCTACCACCCACACTCCCCATTATCATTGCCCTGTGTTATTTATTAAAGGAAGACATAGCTCTCACTCACCCATAGTTTTGGTGTGTTACTCAAAGGTTTAAAAACACTTCAGAGAAAAAATAAATAAAAGAAACAAAAAAGACAGAGAAATCAAAGATAATTCATTCAAATGCCCTTTCCATCTAACTGACTTAAAAAGTATTTACAATAAGTATTTACCTTTTTGTTTACTAATCATTTATCAAATTTTGTAATATGGCTTTGATAAATTGTATATTAATATTACTATTGTATTATACACTCATAAAATTTAACTCAAATTCTTACCATTACAAGAAACAAAAAATTAAATTGATTTCATTATTGCAGAGAAGACTTAGTGTAATTAATATATGACATTAAGGAAAATACCACATTACATTAGGATAAAATTTTGGGAGGTAGTGAAATAAAATTATGACTTGAAGGATAAATAAGAGAGAGTTTAAATAATCAACAAATGAAAATGTAGGTGTGTATTTTCAAAGTGGATAATGGTGGGTATTAAATCACCTTGATGTTTATGTGCCTTTGGATATATTAAAAAGAATGATGTAACACTTTTATTTTTAAAATCAATGTCTCCAATATACTGGAAATTACATCCACTGCCACTATTTATACTTATAATGAAAAAGTTTTAGATGCTTACCTAAAAATGTTCAAATGAATACATAGTTTTTCAAAGTTCTTTTAGGGAGTACATGAGCAAAACTAATCATTATCCTGGTAAATCACACTTAATACTGACCATAACCTTTCAAAAGGGGTAGAGATAATCTAAAATGTTCAAGGAAGAATCACAGATGATACTAGGACTTGAAATCATCTCATATGAGAATTTTTTAAATGAGTACTTACCTAGGGGAAGAAAAGAACCTACAGGAACCTAACAGTGGTCTTCAGCTCCTTAAGGAACTGTGTTGATAGCCCACAGGGCAGGTCAAGAACGAGTGGGTATAAAATACAGATATTTCAGACCCTATTTTAATTTCCTTCAGAGTACAAGGCCTTTCACTTACCACTATATACACAGCGCCCTGATGCAATCCTTGGCAAATAGAAGGCACACAGTATATATTAGTTAAATGAATGAGTGAACCCAGTATGGAAAACAATATTTCAGCATTAGATCTTCCCAAAGATTAAAAAACTGCCACAGAAGTTTCCTTCAGAGGAAGTGTTCAATGTTAAGTTTCAAGGGGAATAACACAATAGACTGCTGTTGGCTGAGATAGATCGTTAAGGTGACCTCCATCTTTCCTCTTCTGAGATTCATCATATGATTTCTTCTATATCAGGAGGAACTCTATGTTGTCACCTAAATCATTACAAAAAAAGACTTTCACTTTTTACTTACGTACATTTAAGAGCTAGAGGTTGTTTTCTCTGCCCAACATTAATAAGAACAGTTTTGTGTAAACAAAAATCACTTTAATATTGTCAGGGAATGTTAAGTTTGAGGTGGACATTACTAATTTAATTGGGACAACTTCAATAACCAGAATCAATTAGAACCTTAACAAGAGTCAGGTGGCTGCCTTAATTTCTTTCTAATTGTGTCTGTGACTCACTAATTCAATAATATGGGCACTATACTGAATTGTCCATGAGGGCTATCTTAACCGAATCTAATTAACTAACGAGTCTGGATGCCACTTGAAATAAGCAGCAGAAATTAAATAGAAAAAGGACTGCCATTGCCACTTATTTTCAGAGAGCTCGAAAATTCTTCTTTCATTTTTATACTGGAAAATTCTCAACTTCTTTAGCAAGAAATTGTTATGTTTTCTCTAGTAAACAACGAAGTGAGTCAAATACCTAGGTGATACACTGCAAGGTCATAGAAATCTACACAACAAGCCTTTGAAACTTTCTTTGCTTCCATCCATTTTTGTCCATCCACCCTGATTTCTTCCCATCTATTTTTAATCCTGACTTCATGGGTCCCTGGACTCCTATAACCCAGATTGGAGAACCTCTATCCTGGGAAAGAGATGCTTATTCATCTGATACCACGGACAGCTCCTCCTACTTTTCCCACTAAAGAATCTACAATAAAATTCATTTTGTTTTTCCCTATTCTGAAAAGCTTCTAAAAGGTAAAGTTGGGTGTTCTAAAAGCCCAGACAAAAAACCAATCTTTAAGAATATCTTTAATGAACAACTTCTATAGGTGGCCAAAAGAACTCTATAGAAAGCTTCGGCAGCTACAGACCAATTGGCTTAGGCAATCATCTCTCCAGGTTTCTCTCTACTTACCAGGGCTATACATGTAATTTCTCTCACTTTATGCCATATTACCACTAATATTTTTTCATTTAATGAAGAAACAGTATCAGAGTCTGTTCCCACTATTCCCTTATAAAAAGCAATGTAATGTAAATCTAGTTATACTGCCAACAGTTTCTCTGACTTTTCTGGTCCTTAGTTTTATACAGTTTCATAATAAAAAAAAAATACAGCCATTATGTACTATCCTAACAGGAATATTATATCCCTGATACCTATAGTCATGTAAAATTGTAGAACAGTATATTATTCAGTATTTCTACATATTATCTGTAGATACATAATAGGTTTTTAAAAAGACAAACACTTTGGAAAGAGATTCAAGATAGTGATGACCTCTGGGGAGGAATAGATGAGAACAGACAGCAGGGGCTTGAAATACATTGGAAATATTTTACTTTAAAAGGTGACATATCTGGGGGATTCTCACTATCTTGACTATGGTGATGGTTTCATTGGTGTCTATGGTGACAAAAATTAACAACTGGTGCACTTTAATTATGTATAGTTACCTGTATATATGTCAACTATAACTCAATAACACTGTTAAAATAAAACTGAAAAGTGACAAGGAAATCATAGAAAAAGATAATATAATAGATCATGGCTGTCTGTGGATGTCTCTTGATACTTCTTGGCACATCTTAAATATTTTATAAATAAATTTTTAAAAATACCATTTTGTCTGGAAAGCAGAAATAAATATAAAAGGATAAGAATTTCTTCAATTTTTATTTTTGCTTTTTAAAATATGTTTTTATTGATTTTTTTAGAGAGAGGGAAAGGAAGAAGGATAGATAGAAACATCTATGAGAGAGAAACATCATAAACCTGCTGCCTCCTGCACGCCCCCTGCTAGGGATTGAGCCCCAAACCTGGGCATGTGCTCTGACCGCGGATCATCGAACCAGTGACCTCTTGGTTTATGGGTTGATGCTCAACCAATGAGCCACACCAGCCTGGTTTCTTCCATTTTTTAAAAATATATTTTTATTGATTTTAGAGAGAAAGGGAGAGGGAAAGATAGAAACATCAATGATGAGAGAGAATCATTGATTGGCTGCTTTCTGCATGCCCCCTACTGGGGATCAAGCTGCAACGGGACATGTGCCCTTGATGGAAATCAACCCGGGACCCTTAGGTCTGCAGGCCAACACACTATCCACTGAGCCAAACTGGCTAGGGCTTCAATTTTTAATCTAAAAGAACTACCACTTTACAAAGTATTGCATTTGTTTGTGGTGGGTGATGCAGAGAAAATTGCTATTTCTAAAATGGAAACTGAGGGACAAGTATAGAACCTGAAGAAACGTGGGGTTTGTGCTTCTCTGTCAGTGGTATAAGAAATCCTTTTGAGGTTCCATTTTACTCTCCAAAGGAGAATGTTTGCCCTTTTTTGTGAAGAGGGGAAAGTACCTTATATGTTTCTATATACAAGAAATGTTTAAGTTGGAAATTTCCCTGGATATTCAACAAAACTTGTTGGATACCGGTCTTCATCCAGACTCAGCAGTTGGTTGCCTTTGTCTGGCTTTCTTACCAGCTCCTGCCTCAGTTTTCCTTCCTTAGCATCTTCTTTTCCCCATCTTTTATGTGTATCCCCACTGAAGAAATCTCCCTACAAGTTCCTATTTCTCACTCATGAAATGGGATATTGTGAGAACAACCACTAGCCTTAGAATCCCTTTATTCTCTACTAAAATCTACTTCCTTCAGTATCTGAACTACTCCTGTTGACATTTGACACACACACTTAAAAGAGAGAAACAAAATAAGATGGAATCTCACTTTTTTCCAGTTAGACTGGAAAACACTGCATTTTATGATCGTGTGTTTGACACAAAACTAAATGTGTAACATGGACTTGGTAAATGATGGCTAAAAGCCGGGAGAAGGAATGATTGTTTGAAAAGTGAGGATTATCTCATTCCAAACTAGTTTTAGGTTACATTTGGAATCTCAACTTAGCTCATCATTTCCCATCCTCTTTACTTTCTCATTTCAAGGTCAAGGTCCTGAATTTTCTCCACGGCTGCTCAGTGGTCTGGTGTGCAATTAGCCACTCTTCCTGGCCTGGTGAAGCCAGGCTGCTCATGCACACCCAAGAGAATTTCTGAAGGAGAAGCTGAGAGCACAGTCCGGCGGGGAGGGATTCTATGATTTCTTGCTCTCATGTTGCTGACTTTTGCCTGAAAATGAAAAGTGCACACAAACACTACAGTGGGAGTTTGACCTAGCCAAAGAAGAAAACAGTAGTTATTTGCCTCAAGTCCCTTTCTCCACCTTCCCTCATGTGCCCCAAACCTTTCCAATGCCCCAGGCATTTCAGGGCCCTCACTGGAACCTTTTTCAATGCCTTAATTTTCAGATCTATCTTTTGTTTTCTATGGGATGAATATGAATAGGCATTATCATTATTATCCGCATTTTAACTTAGATAAGCTAAGTAACTAGCCCAAGGATTGACCATTAGTACATCATAGAGCCAGGATTTAAAGCCAGGATTGTTCTACACTGAGCAACGGCCTCTTCTGAGCATTTCCCTGCACGGAGGGGTCCACTTCTCCAGGGGGAATGGTGGGGCTGGTAGATGCTGGGCTGGAAGGAAGGAGTTGGACTAGAACATGCTTGAGTCTAGCCTTTGCCTCTGAAAACTGTTTCAGACCCATTCCCAGAAGTTCCTTGTAGGCACATCAACAATAGAGACCTAAATACTTAAGAAGATAACCAAGCCAAGCTATTTCCTCTGCACAGCAATTCTAATTCAGTCTTAGACAATTATCCTGTTTCCGTGTTGTTCTCAAAAGCTTGGGTACCATTGGGAGTGGAAATTATTTGTTTCCAAAACAATTGCCAAGGTTGTGAGGCTTAGATATTTTGCTACTCTGCATACAACGGCAACCCTGAGTTACTGACAGCAGGAGAGGAAGATCAAGTCACCATCTCCCCTCCAGCACCTCAGGGGCAGAGAGGTGAGCTGCCAAGTTAGGTTCAGAAGCCCAGAGAGGCTGTGGATTCCCTGTGGCCTCCTGGTTGTTGACATGCAATTAAACAGCTGAGCTTCCAAAAAGGGGTTCCTTTTGCTAAATTTTCTGAGGCTCCCAGCAGAGGCGCTCCATGGGATTGAGAAGAGCAAGCTTTTCATCTCAAATTACTTTAAAAAAAACATACCAAACCCAAAGAAATATGCCTAAACATTTAACAGTGAGCCTGAGGATCTTGGGAGGCAATACTTACCAAATCAAGAGCCATGGTTTTCAAAACCACAAAATGCACAATAAACAATTAAAAATGCACAATAGAATCGTCTGGGAACTTTATAAAAATATCAGTGCCAAGGACCGATCTCCACACTCTGTGATCCAGACAGTACAGGAAAAAGAAACTAAAATCTGAACTTCCTTTCGGTAACTTTACTACCAATCTTATCAGTTAAGAATCATTGTTTACTTTAAAAGGCCTTGTTTTCACTTGAATAATGTAGAATTATTATTCAATTTATTAATCTAGAATTGTAACGTCTGCAGAGAATGCCAGTACTTCTGGCCACGTTGGCAACACAAGCATTTCTCAGTGGCCTTTCTGGCCAGCGTCTTCTTAGCTCCTGAGGTTTTCTCCATTAATCATGCCAGACCCAGGAGAATAATGGGTGTGCTAGGAAGACAAATCTCCGAGAGTGAAAGTTTTTGCTTTGGGCAAAGCAAAAAGAAGGAAAATTTATACCTACACACTCCAGACAAGTCTAAAATAGTAAGATGATTTTTTCCCAATTATAAGAAACGAATTGCCAAATATGTATCATGTGCCATGCAGTGACATTTGTCTAAAATCTCAAGTAATCTTCTAAAATGTTATGTGACGTATGTATTCTTCATTCCTACTTTATGAATTAAAAAAAAATGAAAATCGGATTATTTATCATTCCATCAAGATACATAGTTAGAATTTGGTAGAGTCAGAAACCAAGAGCCCCGCCTGATTGACATGTCCTTCCTTTCCCTGTAACACTGTGTTTTCTTCCCAAACAAGACACCCCTTACGTCTGTCTACCCTTGGGAGCCAGTCTTGCATCTAGGATTGATTTTTACACTTAGTACTTTCCATGGACCATCCATCCATTATAAAAGCCAGGAAGCAGTTACCGTCTGTGATGCCATGGGTGTGGGAGGCTCAGAGCTTTCGAGAGACCTGGCCATGAGGCGGTGCGCTGTTAACTGAGCCCAACTGTCACCCCTGGCTTTGCACCAAGACCATTATTCCACAACAAAATGAATCCTGCCAGTGACTGAGCATGATGGGGGCATTAGTGCTGGCTCAGTCCCGACTAAATGGGGACTCTTCCAGTGAGCTGTGTTTCCTTGGGGGTGACATGCAAGCGCGACCAGAACTTTCTCAGAACCAGGCTGCAGCCTGGAGCTCCCCCTATGTGACTCTTCCTTCCTTCTCTCCTTTCACAGACCTTGACCACCGCCTGCCTACACCTGCTCATCATCCTTTATTCCTTACATGCATTTCTCCTAACAAATCCTTTGGTATTTAGTCTCATCATGGGCACTGCTTCTCAGAGGACCTGAACCAACACTTTCTCACTCTCAGTATCTCTCCCTCCTTCTGTTCTATTAATTGACCTCTAAGTCTTTCATTTAGAATTGTGGTCTTCTCTCTGTCTCTGTTGCAACTGCTCTCGTTCAGGCTCTGAACTATTGCAACAGGCTCCTGTCTGGTCTTCTGCCACTAACTGGTCCTACTGCAGTAATACTTAAGACCCTTCGATGGTTCTCATCTTCTGCAGGATAAGACTAATATCTTTTTTTGCATGACATCCGAGTGCTTCCTTCACCTGGCCCTGCCTCCCTCAGTTTCTTGGCACCTAAGCTCCAATCAGAGTGAATTCTATTTCCTGTTGCTTCATGCCTCTGGATATAGAAAATGTGTTTTCCCCTGCCTGGAACCCCCACACCATCCACTTGCCATAAAACATAACATGGTTTTTAATCAGAGAGAATAAGTGATTTTGTCATGGTAAGGTTATTTTTTTTTTAGTCTAAATAGTAAGACTAAGAAATTATTTTTCTGATTCATACTAACTGATTGAATGCTCCTTTAAGGAATTTATTCCAAGGACACAATCAAAGATGTAAAAAAAGATTTCTACACAAGTGTTAATTACAGTAAAAAATTTATGAAACAACCTAAATGTTCAATAAAAGAAGGTTATTTAACTAACTGGCCAACCACAAAATGGAATATATGTAGCCACTAAATATGGTTGAAAAAGAATAATATCTTGGAGAACTGTTTACATTTTATTAAATGGAAATATAGATTTTAAGCACTCCATGCCTGTGGCAGTCCAATGTTGAGTACCTGAGTATCCATACCTATGAATGTTTATATTACAGCTAAAAGGATTTACATTTTCCAAGGAAAGGAGAAAGTATGGCTGTCTCTGCTTTTAAAAACAAACAAACATATTTTTCTATGTTTTTAATTTTTCTCCTATAAATATATTGTAGTTTATAACAAAAAATAATATCTTGTAGTTTTCAGTGTATAGGTCTTTCACATCCTTTTTTAAGTTTATTCCTATGTATTTTATTCTTTTTGTTGCAATTGCAAAAGAAATTTTTTTCCATTTCTTGTCATAAAATGTTATCCTGTCTTCATTGCAGCTTTATTCACAGTGGCCAAGATATGGAAACAACCAAAGTGTCCCTTAATAGAGGGTTGAATAAAGAGATGTGGTACAGTGGGTGGGAAGAGATTAACCAAAGAACTGTATGCATAACCGATGGACACAGACAATAGGGTGGTGAAGGCCTGGGGCGGAAGGCTGGTGCGGGCAACATGGGGTCAATGGGGGAAAAGGGACCATCTATAATATGTTCAACAATAAAGATTTTTTTAAAAAGAAGCATAGGAAAAAAGAGATATGGTACATATATACAATGGTACATATACTACTGAGTCATAAGAAAAAATGAAATACTTTCATTTGCAACAACATAAATAGACCTTGAGGATATTATGGTAAGCAAAATAAGTCAGTTGGAAAGAGCCAAGAACCATATGATTACCCTCATATGTGCACTATAAAACTAAAAGCAGCAACTGAACAAACAAGACAAACGTATAGACACAGACAACAGTATGGTGGTTACCAGAGAGAAAGAAGAGTTAAGGGAGGTAGTGAAGGATAAAGGGGATCAAATATAAGGTGATGGAAGGAGATTCGACTTTGGATGGTACATATACAATACAATACACAGATGATGTGTTATAGAACCGTACTCTTGAAACCTATATAATTTTATTAACCAATATCACCCCAAAAAACTTAATTTTAAAAAGAAAAAATGGCCAAGCAAAATATTATTTTCAAAACTTCTTAAAGAAACTTTCTGCTAGTAACCACAACATGCCATTAATAGAATTCGCCATAAATCTTTCAGCAGAATTTATTTTTATATAGAAGAGAACTTCCTCCTCAATAGAAAAAAAGGAAAATGTCCAAAAATGGTTTTAGACTAATGAATAAACTACAATAGCACCTAAAGGATGGGGGGTCAGGGGGTGTAGGGTAGAGAAAAAGAATTTTTTAGTTTTACAACACCAATAAAATTCCAAAAATATCCACAGTCTGAAGAATACATTTGTATCTGAAGACCAACAACAATATTTCTTTATAAATTAAAAATAAATATTTGAGCTTAAGCTTATACAAAATTTGACATTAGATAATACACTATAAATAATTACTCACAGGTAATTACATTTCATTAATAAATGCATATTTATTAGAAAAAATTCTTCATATGATCAAATTTATAGTCTTTATTTTTTGGGGGAAAAATAACAACAAAATACATAGAACTGATAACAAAACTTACTTAAAAGTCATTTTCTTTGTGGATTATTTTCTCTTACTCTGAACAGACTAAAACACCCACCTGGACTTTGCTTTCTTTTCTCTCTCATGATTGACAAGAACATGGTTTTTCCATTTGGAAAGTAATAAAACAGGATCAATAAAGTAAACCTGCTCCCAGCACAGTAATCTCTCTAAGACGCAAATAGTTTTTTACATTTCTGGATCCAATTTAATTTCAACAACTAACAAAGGTGAACTTTGCAGAATCTCAAAAATAAAGGTATGGTTAAAAATAAGTAGGAATTTGCCCTGGCTGGTTTGGCTCAGTGGATAGAGCGTCGGCCTGTGGACTGGGGGGTCCCAGGTTCAATTCCAGCCAGGGGCATATGCCTAGCAGGGAGCGTGCAGGAGGCAAACGATCAAAGATTCTCTCTCATCATTGATGTTTCTAACTCTCTCTCCCTCTCCCTTCCTCTCTGAAATCAATAAAGAAATATATTAAAATAAATAAATAAATTAGTAGGAATTATCCAGACCAGCAATTTTCAACCTTTTTCATCTCCTGGCACACAGAAACCAATGACTAAAATTCTGCGGCATGCCAAAAAATATTATATTTTTTTTGCCAATCTAACAAACAAAAATAGGTATAATTTTGATTCACACTGAACAGCTCATGTGTTGGCTGTTGTCATTTTTTATTTGACAAATCTAAGGGGAAAAAGGTCAGTGCCCCTGACTAAATAGTTGGGTATTACATGTTTTAAATTTTCTTTGTGGCACACCAGCTGAAAATTGCTGCCCTAGATCAGTGGTTCCTAAGCTTTGTGGGGCTTCATCAGTGGACTGTTAGATTCCCTGGCAATCTTCTCTCACCTGCATCTCTCTTCTCACTCTCTTCTATAAATGGTACAGGAATGTAATTTCTTTAAGCAATGGGAATTAAATTATTTTATTTTGAGATTTCCCTTGAATTAAGGCAGAATTAGCTTAAAATCAACCTGGGGGCGGGGGAGGGGGGCGCTCACTGCAATCACGTACAAAAGATTCTGTGTTCCTGGCTATGAAGCAAGGAAGAGCTGACTTTGAAAGGGCCTTTACAAACAAATCTAGGCCAAATCAGATATTAGTATCCTGTGAGAAGAGAGGCAAAATGCATGTTATCACGAGGGCACAGCCCTCAGAAACTGCCCAAGCTGTGCAAATGTATCACCGCTTTGGACAGTGCTGATTAAATCAGTGAACATTTTCCCCTTTCCCTTCTCCACAAGGGCCTATCCACACTGGATATCTCAAATAGCTCATTTTGTTGTTCTTTCACCTCACAAATTCTACTAATGTGCTTGAGAATTGTGGCTTGAGTCTCTTAAAAATCTCAGCTTGCTTTTGTACCTATACAGTTGAACACAATGTTTAAGAACCTGATTCACACTTTCTTGAGGTTTGCTAACCATTCAAAATAAGAGCATAAGATGGAAGGAATGGACTTTAGTCTCAGCAAAACAGGGGACCACTGCAAGTCTTGAGCAGAGGTGTAGCATGATCTTACTCCATTTCAAAGGATCATGTTGGTTACTGTGTGGAGAATAGCAGAGCAAAGGGGGAGTGAGGGACCCTCCGGAGGGCACTGCAATATTGCAAATAGGACATGGTGGTGGCTGGGTCTAAGGATTTACTATTACAGGTAATAGGACATAATTAGATTTGAAATCTATTTTGAAGGTAGATCGATGAGGTGGACTAATGGGTTGGATGTGGACTACATGAAAAAGAGAGAAAGCAAGGATATCTCCAAAGATTTTAGCCTGAGAAGCAGAGCGTGTGATGGGAAAATTTACTGAAATAGGTACCATCTTTAATTTTACTTTTATTGAAAAATACCTCCCTAAAATAAACTATACTTCATTACTGCCTTTTAAAGCATGAGTATGGAGAAAATGTCAATCTCTGCTGTTTATTTGGAGATTTTATAAGAAGCTCAGGACTGTTATTTTGGATCTAAGTCATATATATATAATGTGATGCCTGGTGAGTCATTCTGATTTTTTACTGACAATATAGCAGACATCAAGAGTGGCTTTAAAGAGAATTATTAAAAAATGCTATGTCGATGCCACCTTGTTTTGTGGTCATTTTCCCCCTTGGAATTGAGAACAGAGAATAAAAATAATGTGTGATACTGTTGAGTTATATTTTCTATGGTTTTTAACTGATCACTTGGCTGATCAATAAGTAATTCATCAATGTATAAAATAAAACTTGATGTATGTCCAGCAGTAACTAGGGCAACACTCTTCTGAAGATTAACATTGCTATTCAGAGTCAGTGGTTTCAGCCAACTGGTTTTTTGTTTTGTGGGACTTGCATTTCTTCACTGAGAGCTGACTGTGATAAGATGCTATTAAAATAGCAGGAGACAAAAAAAACTGTAGCAAGATAAAAGACCAAGAAAGTAGCCACTGAAAGGACCAAATACTTCGGTCTCATTTCATATGGCTACAGCGTATTACCTGCCATCCTTGAGGAAGAAAAATTGAGGGAGGAAAATTGGCTAGAACTCCTATCAGGCTCTTGTTGAGGTAATAACACGTTATCCCTTTCTTCCAATATGCCTCAGCTGCTGAGAAATACCCTTGCGAACCTTGACTAGGGCTCAGCATTGTAATTTTCACAGTGGGAACAACATTGCTTGCTTTCTGGGAAATCTGCAGTGGCCTTTTTCCTGCGGAGACGCTAGCTACTTCACAGGTCTACTTATAAGCCCTGTACTCTCTCATCATAGAAAGTTCTCCCATTATAATTTTTACCCCCTGCCTCTGATATTCAGGCTGAGACTGGCTTCGTAGGGAGCCTGACACAACATTTAAAAACTCAGCCAATCTTCCGCCATATGCCTTCCTGACCCCCACATACCTTGCTCCCATCCTCAAAGCCAAGCTCGCTCTCCTATGTCAGCCCTTGTGAAAGAATTACCAGAACATAGGGATAACTATGAAATTTGACTAATTTAACAGAAATACATTTTCTGCAAGGTCAGACAAGTATATTTTTATAGCATTAATTCAAGCAAAAAGGAAAACTGGCTAATTCACGTAAGAAACAAGAATTTAAATTCAGATTTACAAAAATGTTTAGTTTATCTAATCCATCTCATTTATCTTATTGAAAAGGCATTGCCTCCTGCTAGCCATGTTCCCCATGTTCAAGGGCTAAACTTCTGGTTCATTTCTCTACTCACTGACTGGGACTCAAGGATGATGAGAATTCAATGAAACAGATAGATTCTGTTTACAGGTAAAAGCAGTCAGGGAGAATTTATTGACTACTCAGTCAATAAATATAGGAACTAAATAAATATAGGAAAAATACTAAAATCTATGGAATAATACTAACATGATAAAAGGCCATCAAAGAGTTTACAATCTAGTTGGAAAAAAAACAACACACGGAACTATATAAAACATTTACAAAAAACATAAGAGCAAATTAATTCAGTACCATGAAACTAGCTTTGTCTGAGGTGCAGCCAACTTTAAGATATGACTTTCAGTCATAGGGAGCTCACATCTCTCTTCCTCCTCCCACTTTCATTTCTACTATTCTGCCTTCTTTGAGGAACATAGAAAGGTACTAGTAATAAAAATGCTAAAATCTAAGTACATTACTATTCTTAGAGTGATTTTCCAATGACATTATTTAAAATTCTCCTTTTTTTTTTTGTAGAAAAAAATCTGTGCAGGCTAAGTTAAAGCTATCATAAAACCTGTAAAGCAGAGTTCTACATCATTAAGCTAGGAAGAAGCTGGGTTTTATTGATCATAAAAAGCTAAGGAAAAGAGAGAAGGAGCCAAGTCATTCCTCTTAAAATGAAAAAGCATTGAGGAGAAGTGGGGTAATAGGAGCCAGAGGGAGGCAAAGAGCTGCATGTATAAAATCCCTTACGTCTGGCATGGCCACAGATCATGGATGTCTGACCCAGCCCTGGTTAACTTCTGTTGTCCCAAAGTCTTGTCGTGTTTAGCATTTGTCCCTATTGTTTTTGTTTGTATTGCACTAAGCTAGGATGAGTTTTGAGTTTCAGCTAGAGTTCAGAGTAGAACTCTACTTTAAAATTGTAGTTTCTACCAGGGTCTGGTCCAGCAGTATGAGAGAGAAGTACTAGTATACGGTGAGAAGGATGCTCACATGAACAGATAGTGCATTTGAAAGACGTAATAGCCCATCCCTCCTCTTCTAACCACACCCAGACACAATATGGCTAACATTTCCCACTCAAGGATGCTCAATGATGCAATAACGCTTGTTCAAACAACACAGAGTGAACACAGATGGTGGTGGGAGTATTGGCTGCTGTTTCCTCTGTCAGACATTGGGTGTGCCAGTTGATTTTGCTGAAGCCTGTTCTGTAGCCTGTGAGATGCAGGAAACTACCAGATGGACAGTTAGTGGGCAAGGTGGGAAATTATAAATGAACACAAAATAAATGTAGGAAATAAAGCCTGAGCAATCCTGCCATAGAGTGTACACAATTGTCTGATTGCTCTTCTAGGGCAGTTTTGTTAGTTTGCTTTATGATGTAAATCAGTGGCTATTTCATAATTTGATTTCTTTTAGTGTTTTCCATTAAACCTTTTTAGTAGTTAATGAACTAAAAAAATAACAACTGTACATTTAATTCATTAAATCAAACTTCCAATTCTTACAAAAGTTCATGATGTGACTTTTTCAATATTGATCACCTACCTTGAGGAGCTGTAGGAATAACATGGGTCACATAACAACTACAAGACTCAAATCTACTCTATGTCAAAATCTATTTTAAAAGTTATTTGTATTTATTTAAGAAGACTCTGGCCCAAAATGATGATTTAATAAATGTACTTGTTGATGTTGAAATATATCACTTTGTGAAGTATGACTTTTCATTTAAATCAAATGACAGATCTTTCTACTAGTAAGTTAATTTCACTTCTTTCAACACCAGGTTTTCTTTGCATGTAAAAAAAAAGGTGAAATGAGAGTTGCTAATGTCTTGGCTCCATTGACAGAAGAATGTGTCAAACAATGAAATGGAAAATCAAAAAAGTCAATTCTAATAATGTTTATTTTTTAAATCTAATTCATAGAATCAAAGTGGAAGTTTAAAAGGGTTACTCATTCAAAGACAAAATATCCAGTACTATTGTAAAAGCTATCATAAGTTTAGTTTTAAAATTCAACATTAAAAACAAAGTTTTATGTATGATATTCTTTTTTACAGTGTGTGTAATTTATTTTTTTACAGTGATAATATGAATACAAATTTTGGTGGAGCACAATGTCATGGTAAACATTGTATTCTTATTAAATTAAAAAAATCTATAGGGCAAAAGTATACTTGGAATTGGTTGTGTGGTACACACAAATCTATTTTAAAAATTTAAATCAATTTTTTTTATCTTTCAATTACAATTGACATACAATATTTTATTAGTTTAAGGTGTACAACCCAGTGATTAGACATTATATAATTTACTAAGTGATCACACTGATAAATCTCCTACCCATCTGACACCATACATAGCTATTAGGATATTATTGACTATACTAGAGGCCTGGTGCACAGAAATTTGTGCACTCAGGAGGGTCCCTCAGCCTGGCCTGTGCCCTCTCACAGACTGGGAACCCTCAGGGAATGACCACCTGCTGGCTTAGGCCCACTTCTCGGGGGATTGGGCCTAAGCTGGCAGTCAGACATCCCTCTGGCAGCCCGGGAGCCCTCAGGGGATGTCCACTTGCCAGCGGGGAGCAGTCCTAAGCTGCAGTCAGACATCCTTAGCGCTGCTGAGGAGGCGGGAGAGGTTCCCACCACCGCTGTACTGGCAGCCGTCAGCCTGGCTTGTGGCTGAGCAGAGCTCCCCTGTGGGAGCACACTGACCACCAGGGGGCAGCTTCTGCATTGAGCGTCTGCCCCCTAGTGGTCAGTGTGTGTCATAGTGACC
>NW_005871051.1:21530416-21696399 GCF_000147115.1 Myotis lucifugus | reverse complement strand
CCAGATCAGGTGGGGTTCCCACTGGGGTGCTGCAGCTGGTGAGGGCTGAGGGCTGTTTTCAGCTGGCCACACCCCTTCAGGGTGGGATCACGCTGGGTGCCGGGCCAGCCTGGGTGAGGGACTGATGGCTGTTTGCAGGCTGGCCAAGCCCCCCAGTGGGGACCCTCACCCCATGAGGGTGTGGCCAGCCTGGGTGAGGGGCTGAGGGCCATCTTCAGGCTGGCCACAGCCCCTTCAGGGTGGGAGTCCCCGCTGGGGTGCCTGGCCAGCCCAGGTGAGGGGCTGATGGCTGTTTGCAGGCTGGCCACAGCCCCTTCAGGGTGGGGGTCCCCCCCTGGGGTGCCTGGCCAGCCTGGATGAGGGGCTGATGGCTGTTTGCAGGCTGGCCAAGCCCCCCAGCAGGGACCCTCACCCCATGAGTGTGTGGCCAGCCTGGGTGAAGGGCTGATGGCTGTTTGCAGGCTGGCCACAGCCCCCAGCCACCCAAGCTCCCAGTGGAGGCTGGCTGGAAGCAGGTATCTGGGATTTATTTATCTTCTATAATTGAAACTTTGTTGCCTTTAGCGGGGGCCACAGCCCTCCAGGGCAGGCAGGAAGCTTGGCTTCCTCCATCGCCGAGGCAACCAAACCTCCTGCTTGCTCCAGCTCCGTGGCTGCCGGCCACCATTTTGGTTGGGTTAATTTGCATATATTTGCTCTGATTGGCTGGTGGGCGTGGCTTGGGCATAGCAAATGCACAGTCAATTAGCATCTTTGTCTTTTATTAGTGTAGACTAGCGGCCTGGTGCACAAATTCGTGCACAGGTGGGATCCCTCAGGGTTGCCTGTGGGGTTTGGGTTCCAGCTTGCATCCCCAGACTCGCAGCCCCAGCTCGCAGCCCCAGCTCGCACCCCCAGCCTCACAACACTGCAGCCCTGCCTGGCACCCCCCCCTCACCTTCTCCACCATCCTGCTTGTGGGGCGATCGATTGGGGCCGGGCCCCCCTGCTCAGCTCCCTCAGCGTCTGGGAACTAGGTGGCAGCCCTACCCCCTGCTGCCACAGCTGGTCACCATCTGCAGGGTGATCGGCGGGGTAATCGGGCCCTTGCTTGCATCCGCCTTGGCCTGGCATCACCCGCTCACCTGCTCCACCATCCCACCGTGGTCCCGCTACCGTCGGGGCCCATCAGGGCCCACAGCGCCTCTACTGCCGCCCACTGCCTGCGCCACATGTTCTGCCCTGCTCCCTGATGGTCAACACACGTCATAGCGAGCGGTTCAACTCCTGGTCGAACTCCCGGTTGAACAATTTGCATATAAGGCTTTTATTATATAGGATTCCCTATGCTCTACATTATATCCCCATGACTATTCTATAACAACCCTAACTGCAGCCAAATAATCTATAGTATTCTACTAACAGGGATAGAAGCTATAGAGGTCAAACTGTACAGATATTTTCCTATACACTGTTCAAGTAACTGACATCCAAATATTTTGTGATGAAATATGCTGAATTTTTAAAAATACTTCTTTTTTAAATCAATCATAATTTGTATTTTAAGAATGTTTGGGGGAGAATCGAAGATGGCGGCATAGGTAAACACTGGAGACTGCTGCCGCAAACAACCACTTCAAAAATACAACTAAAAGACGGAACGGACATCAACCAGAACCACAGGAAGGCTGGCTGAGGAGAGACTCTTCAACTAGAAGCAAAGACAACAGCATTACGAGGCTCAGAGGAGGCGCAGTGTGGAAAATTTAAAGGTAACGAGGTGCGCGCGCAAAGCGGGCTGGTGGCTGAGGGCGCGGTTGTCGTTTTCGGTCGGGAGTGAGTCTCAGACTCTGAGCTCCAGATCCGGGCGAGTCTCTAGGGACCCAGACTCAAACGGGAGAAGCGGGACTGTCTGGCTACGGTCCCTCCGAGGGTTGCAGCGGTTGCTGGGACAGAGAGGCAGAGCCCCTGGGGACGGACTGAGAGCAGCCATAACTGCTCCCTCCACCCGCCCTGTTGAGCCCACCCCGCCCAAGCCCTGCGCAGAGCCATTTGCCTGATCGCCTCAGGCAAAGGCTAGATTAGCACCTCCCCAGAGGACAGAAGTTTTCCACAGAGCTGATTCTCACAGCCAGTCGGCCTGGTGGTCAAATCCCTCTAGTATTAACTAAAAAAATCAAGGCTTAACTAGAACAAGACTGCGCACAAAGACCACAAGGGGGTGCACCAAGAAAGCATAAAAGATGCGGAGACAAAAAAACATGACAGAAATGGAGGATATAGAGCTAAAAAACGCAATTTTGAGGGCTTGCAATAATGTGCTAGAAGCTGCCAATAAACTTGATGAGAGCCTCACGAAATCTAATGAGACCCTCGATGCTGTGATAAAGAACCAATTAGAAATTAAGCATACACTGACTGAAATAAAGAATATTATACAGACACCCAATAGCAGACCAGAGGAGCGCAAGAATCAAGTCAAAGATTTGAAATTCGAAGAAGCAAAAAACACCCAACCGGAAAAGCAAAATGAAAAAAGAATCCGAAAATACGAGGATAGTGTAAGGAGCCTCTGGGACAGCTTCAAGCGTACAAACATCAGAATCATAGGGGTGCCAGAAGATGAGAGACAGCAAGATATTGAAAACCTATTTGAAGAAATAATGGCAGAAAACTTCCCCCACCTGGTGAAAGAAATGGACTTACAGGTCCAAGAAGCGCAGAGAACCCCAAACAAAAGGAATCCAAAGAGGACCACACCAAGACACATCATAATTAAAATGCCAAGAGCAAAAGACAAAGAGAGAATCTTAAAAGCAGCAAGAGAAAGAGACTCAATTACCTACAAGGGAATACCCATATGACTGTCAGCTGATTTCTCAACAGAAACTTTGCAGGCCAGAAGGGAGTGGCAAGAAATATTCAAAGTGCTGAATACCAAGAACCTACAACCAAGATTACTTTATCCAGCAAAGCTATCATTCAGAATTGAAGGTCAGATAAAGAGCTTCACAGATAAGGAAAAGCTAAAGGAGTTCATCACCACTAAACCAGTATTATACGAAATGCTGAAAGGTATCCTTTAAGAAGAGGAAGAAGAAAAAGGTAAAGATACAAATTGTGAACAACAAACATGCATCTATCAACAAGTGAATCTAAGAATCAAGTGAATAAATAATCAGATGTACAGAATGAACTGGTGATTATAATGAATCAGGGACATAGAAAGGGACTCTTCTTGCGGGGGAAAGGGGAGTGGGAGATGCGGGAAGAGACTGGACAAAAATCGTGCACCTATGGATGAGGACAGTGGGTGGGGAGTGAGGGCGGAGGGTGGGGCGGGAACTGGAAGGAGGGGAGTTATGGGGGGGGGGGAAGAGGAACAAATGTAATCTGAACAATAAAGATTTAATTAAAATAAATAAATAAATAAATAAAATTAGCATTCTAAAAAAAAAAAAAGAATGTTTGAACAATGGAAGAATTTCTTTTTAAACCAACCTAAGTATCTTAAAATGATGTTGACATTTTCTAACTTAGTTACCTAAATTTGGGGTGTATTTGTTCAAAATTAGTTGCAAATCTTTAATCAAGCTATTCAATGAATGGTACACAGAAAAAGTTCAGTTTCCAGAGAATTGCAATTTTTGAAAACAAAGCTTAAAAACAACAAGCTATTGAAATTATTCCAATTTGAAAGGAACTGAACCAGTTAAACAATGAGAACTCAAGAAGTGTTCAAAATTAAAGATTAAATAACTATGTTTTGAAATATCTGGACCAGTGGGAAGAATCTTTTAACTTAATAAATTTATGTCCTAAATCACAATAGAATTAAATTCAGAAGGCCAATTCTGTAACATCTAAATTTGACAAAATTTCAAAAATAAAAAACTTATTTAATAAGTTTGTCTTATAAAAATATTGCTGGAAAAAGGTCATTTAACTAGAGTCAAAATGGTAGTTTCTATGAAAATGTTTGGATGAAAATTTTCTGACAGTTTAATACAAAAATTAATTGAGAAAGTACAGGATTATGTACCAAAGAAAATTATTCTGCTTTATTTTTTAATGTTCAGATAACCAATGTGTAGAGCTTTTTTAAAAATTTGCTTTAATGTGCACAAATACCTGTTATTTAACTTTCAAGAGAATTTTACTTTTGAAAATAAGCTTTGAAAAGACCATTTTATTGGTTGGGCAATGTAATAGTTAACTTTTTGGCCCATAGATGAATAAGTCAAAAATAATATACTTTCAATTATTTTAGCACATCCTTTCACTCTCAAAAGTGTCCCAGTGTGGATGATAAATTATATAGTCACTCAATTCATAACCAAAAGTAAATCAAAGAAAAAGGCTAACTGACTTTTACTCTGTCCCTGAAACTTTTCATTAGTTCACTACCTGCCTTTCTGTAGGCTGCTATGGAGAATCGCTACCCACCATTAATTAATAAATTCCTGTTGAAGTTCACTACATAGAGTTGCCCAAGTGAGAAGTAGTGATAGCAAATGAACTTCTGCAGTTAAGAGATTCTGTTTCACGTTTGGATTTTTTTTTTCTTTTTGACAGGGAGCTCATATCTAAAATCTTCTGACACATAACAGACCAAAAGATGGAAATAATTTCCTTTGAATAGTTTGGAAGACCATTACTTGCCACAAAGCTGTAATGGACCTAATTTGGTTGAATTATAAAAGCTAGTGTCCAAGCAGCTTAGAAGTTTGAGGGGAGAAAGTTGTTGACCACAGAATCCATTAGAACAGTAATAGCTAACATACATTGTGTATTTACTCTGTGTTCTGTGCTTTATGAGCAATATTTCATTCTACCCTTGCCACAACATTGTGAAATAGGAAACATTATTAACCCCATTTGATTTATGAGGAAAATTAAGTCTCAAACAGTTTAATAGCAGGAGATGATGTAGCTATTAAGTGGCAAACCTTAGATTCCAATGCCTACAGCCCTTCTGAGGGGCTTGAACCATAATTACTAATGACAAGGAGCCACACAAACATGTTGGTCAAAACAGATGTGGCCTCTGAGCAGAAGAATATTTTTTCTTTACTCTATGTAGTTATTTTTATTATATTTTATTGCCCTTCTTTTTTTATGCAAAACAAAACATCTTGAGTCATAACCGGGAAATTCAACTGGGTTTCCACCATGTTGCTTCTGAAGAGTGTTCACCATACTCACTGCATCACTCTGCCCCCATCTGGTGGCAGCATACACCAAGGAAGAAAAAGGTTTTTAAAAACTACATTTGCTAATAGGCTTGTGAAATGCGTTCTTTTCTTTACTTATTAGGACACTAGACTTCCGCAGCTTTAAATATCATATTTTGACATAAATATTTTAAGAAATTAACAAAGTCCATTAAAATAAATAAATGCAGCCTGTAGCACTTTAGTAAAAGCAAGTTTACCCATTTAAATCATACTACAACAAAAGAAAACATTATTTAGAAAATATGGGTCAAGTTGAATCACTGCAAAGATTATTTATAGTATTATGTCCAATTCTAATCTTTCACCATAGATTCCTTATAAAGAGTCAAGATTCAAATCTAAAATTGAGCTAACCATTTTGATGCTAATATATTTACACAGCAAAAAGAAAAAAAAAGAAAACAAAAACAAACTGTTGTGAAAAATAAATATTTTACATGAATGCAGATTGGGAAAGAGGTGGCTCAGTTATCTTATAACTAGAGGTCCAGTGCACAAAAATTTGTGCACTTGGGGGTGTCCCTCAGCCCGGCCTGTGCCCTCTCCCAGTCTGGGACCCCTTGGGGGATGACCACCTGCTGGTTTAGGCCCACTCCCCAGGTGATTGGGCCTAAGCTGGCAGTCAGACATCCCTCTGGCAGCCTGGGAGCCCTCGGGGGATGTCCACTTGCCAGCGGGGAGCAGTCCTAAGCTGAAGTCGGACATCCTTAGTGCTGCTGAGGAGGCGGGAGAGGCTCCCACCACCACCAGCCGTCAGCCTGGCTTGTGGTTGAGCAGAACTCCCCCTGTGGGAGCGCACTGACCACCAGGGTTGAGCTCCTGCATTGAGTGTCTGCCCCCTGGTGGTCAGTGCGTATCATAGTGACTGGTTGTTTCACCGTTCAGTCGATTTGCATATTAGTCTTTTATTATATAGGATTATTGCTAAATGACCAAATGAATAACCTTTGACAAATTAGTTTGAGCCAAGTACTGTTCATTTAGGCTTATCTCAGTTCATTGTAAA
Source organism: Myotis lucifugus (assembly GCF_000147115.1). NCBI lineage: Eukaryota > Metazoa > Chordata > Mammalia > Chiroptera > Vespertilionidae > Myotis > Myotis lucifugus. The sequence continues at coordinate 21,690,177 of NW_005871051.1, read as the reverse complement.
TAAATAAATAAATAAATAAGCAAAAATATGGTAGAATTCTGTGGCCTATTAAACCCCTTCCAAAACAATTGATGTTTCTGAGCTAGGGTCAGAGTAATAATAAGGTGCTTTAGATCTATTCACATGAGAATTGGGGCCAGTTGCTTATAAAACTGGCCCTAATAAAAGTGCAATAGGGGTTAGAAGTTCTTTTCAGTGACTTAAGGAACCATGAAAGCTTTGTAGATGCACTAGAAGATCAAACATTAGGTTTTCTGAAAATGAAGCATAGAAACTGAATCAAAGTGCAAGATGAATTTATAATAAAACAAAACTGCAAAAAATCTTGTTAATAAAATGTCACTCTCCTACCCTCCCACCCCTGGTAGCTTTTTACCATCTGTAGGAATTTGGAGTCTCCTCTAATGCCCCATATTTTTTCTCTCTTACCTTTGGTCCCCTCTAATACATATTTGCTCTCATCTCCAGTTTCATGCATAGTGTCTATGTGTCTGAAATACTTTTGCTCCTAATTTTTTACCTACTAAGTGGAGCTTGTTTTTTAGTGTAATCTTAGCTATCCTCCATTAAACCCTCTAAAATCATCCAAGATGGAGCAAGACACTTCAGCCAAGGGCTTTCCTAGCATCTGCACACACTCTACCAGAGCTTAAACAGACCACGTGGTGATGTTTTCTTTGCCTGAGAGTATCTTCCTCTATGCTAAGGATTTCTTGGAAGCCAAGAATGCAATGTATTCATGAGTAATCAGAGACCCAGCATGTCATCTCATATAAAATAGTGCATAATCATGCATGATATTTACTGAGCACCTACTATATGGCAAGCACCGTTCTGTGCACTTTACAAACATTAAGAGAATTAATCCTCACAATAGCCTTGTGAAGTCAGAGGGCTTTGGCATTGGCCAAGGACCCACGGGTGGTAAAGTGGCAGAGTTGAGATTCAGGGCCCACAGTCTTTGTCACTGCAGGATATCGCCAGTTCCACTGAGGGGGGTGGGAGGAGACAGGAAGGGAAACCAATGGAGAAGAGAAGGAGAAAGTTCCTTCTTAGATACATTTAATGGCAAATGTTCAAATGAAAATGCCCACCAGATACTTAGGGCTACGGGAAAAGATGTCAAGAGAGGTCAGGATTAGAGAGGTCGTTTGGGAAGGCATTCGTTTATGCTGGCAGGGAGGTGCAGAGAGCCGTGAGGACTGGGTTTCCTGTTCTGCCCTGATTAGAGAGCAGAAGGAACAGATGCTTTGGAAAGAGGGGGAGGGGGTCTGAGTAGGGGAAACCATAAAACAACCGAGAGGAGAAATTGCAAGTGCGAGATGTGCTGAGAAACCAAGTCAGGGAGTCGTGAGTTGAGCCATCAATAAAATGTCACTATTGTGCTTGGCAAAGGCAGCTTTCATAGGGGGAGTTGCTATGAGACCTCGAGCAGGGAGGAATGAGGGAGAGAAGAGGAGGGTTGACATGTCCTCTGGCTCCCAAGCTTATAAAAGTTTTTAACGTCATCGGAGCAAAAACAAAATGGAGCAAAATCAGACCTGCTACATTTTAACTGAGTCAGCTTATTAGCTAACAAAAATGTTAACAGCAAATTAAGAGCTGCATAAGAGAAGAGAGATGAAGCTGAGTCACAAATGGAGATTCCTAGAGAGATGGAAAGGTCTCTTTAGTTTTCCTTTGGACTTGTCTGATTATTTTTAGATGAAGTATGCAGGGGTTGATTTTCAAATAGTTATCTGTGAACCCACTGTATTAGAATAACTTTTTAATTCATTTAAAATAAAATGCAATGATTGATAAAATCCCAAACAGGTAATAAAAAATCATATAGCAACATGTCTGGTTTTTGTAGTGTATTAAAAGTAAATATCAACAAATGAGTCCCATAGTACGGTCTAAGCTGCCCTTTCATTCAATAAATAATCACTGAGTGCCTGCTGTGTGCCAAGCACTGGGGATAAAACAACTAAACTACTGAACAAAACAAAGCTCTTGTTCTAGTGCCGGTTAGACTGGAGGCTGGGGCTGCGGCAGTGGTGGGTAGGAAATAAACAAGTAACATGCCAGGTCATGATCACTGCTATGAAGGAGACTGAGCTGAGTGAAGGGCACAGACAGCAATAGGAGCTATTTTTATAGGGAAGTCAGCAAGAGCCTTAGGTGACATTTGAGCAAGACATGAAGAGATGGGCAAATCATGCAAAACACACCAGGCAGGAAGCTCACTGGTGCAAAAGCTCTGAGATGAGATGACAAGCAAAGATGAGATGACAACTGAGGTGGGGAGAAGAAGTGGTAGAGAATGAGCTGAGTGTCATGGGAAGTAGCAGATCATAGAGAAGTTGGCAGGTTCTTTGGCTTTAACCCTCAGTGAGATCGACAGCCATTGCACAAAGGATTTTGAGCAGAGAAGTGGCTTGATTTTGCTTTACAAGGATCTTCTTGGCTGCTACTAAGAATCTACACCCCAATAAATGTAATAAAAAAATAAATAAAAAATAATCTACTCTAGATAAGGGAGTGGCAAAGGTGGGACCAGGAAGACCACCTAGGCAGCTACTGCTGAGATCTGGAAAAAGGAAGGAGGTGTCCTGGGCCAGGGCTCTAGTAATGGTGGTGGTGAGAAGTAGTGGGATTTCAGCTAGCGTGGGAAGGTAAAACCAACAGGATTAGCTAATACACTGGAAAATAGATGTGGAATAAAGAGAAAAGTCATGGATGCTGTCAACATTTTGGGAATGGAGTTGTTATTTGCTTGAATTTAGAAAAGATGGTGCATTAGTTTCCTGGGACTACCTTGACAAGTCACCACAAACCAGGTGTCTTAAAAATATCAAACATTGTGTTTTTTTCACAGTTTGGGAGGCCAGCAATCTGAAGTCAAAGTGTTGGTAAGGCCACATTTCCTCCAGAGGCTCCAGGGAGAATCCTTCTCTGCTCCTGATGTCCTTGTCCTGTGACAACATAACCCCAATACCAATACCCTCTGTCTCTGTATTCTTTTCTTGTCTCTTATAAGCACACTTGTCCTTATATTTAGGGCCCATCCTAATCCAGATGATCTCATCTTGAAGTCATTACCTTAATTACACTTTCAAAATCCTTTATTCTAGACAAGGCCACTTAGTTTCTAGGTAGATATAACTTTGGAAGAAAAGGACACCATTTAATTCCTACAGGTGAGGAATAAATGGTCCTACTTTGACGTGCAACATTTAGGATACCTCTTAGATACCCTGGTACAGAAGCCTAATGGGCTGTTGAATTTATGTTTCCAGTTCAAGAGAAAGATAAAGAATAGGAAAAAGAAATTAGGAGTCATCAGTGTATAAGGCTTATCTTTCTATTATGACAAATCACTGCCAAAAAACATGTATTTATCAGCCTGAAACACGTCAGAAATCCATTTTTCTAATTTTCACAATATAAAAAATAGAAGCAAAACAAATTTGTAATAAATGAGATACACAACATTCGAAAGCCTCTGTACTTGAGAATAACACTTTATGGAACTAGAGTATGTCTTTGCTTGAAGCTACTAAGTAAGGAAAAGGACATTGTGAAATCAGCAGTCCACGGGCTCTTGTGCCAAGAATTGCATATTCCATAGCGTAATAAATTCTCTGATAGTCCATTGCCCTCAAGTCGTGTTCTAGATTCATATTGCTCACATTTTATCCCCTGTCATCGATCTCTTAAGAGAAAAAAATTAAAGCTGAGAGAGAGTCTCAAGTCTCAACCCTTGAGGCACAATAACCATCTCTACTAAGAATCTCTAGGAAATTGAAAAACAAAACCTTCTCTCTTCAATAGAAGACAGTCACAGAGTAAAAGAGGAAAGATCTATTTGTATAAAAAGGAAAACAAACAAATTTTTTATCAGCTTTGAATTTTGCAATAATGTTTTGGAGAAAAAAAATTGAAATATATTCTATGCTATTATGTAAGGTTTAGAACAACTCCACTTGACCTAACACAGATATAACCAGTAAACTCTTACATTTCAAAGTATCTGAATAGCATAAAGTCACACAACACTAAAACTTGTACAGAGTGTAGTTTGACTTTTTGAGTAATATTGTAAGTCCTTCAGGATCTCATAGTGGCTCAATGGTACCACATCAGTTATCATTATGTTAATGAAATGTGGACACAGAAAATGATTATAGTTAAGAGGATGCCAATTCAATAGAGCTTTCTGCATATTGTGTGAAATACACATTATGACCTCAAAATAAGTATTTTCACTGAAGAGTCTTTTTTTTCTTGAGAAAATGATTCTGGAAAGAGAACCTAACTGTTTCCCGTTATTCTTTAGCCTAATTCTAGCTCCAACCATTCATTTCTCTCCTGCTGGAGGCAAAAGTATCAGCACTAGAGCTATTGCAGGGCTCTTCCTCTGTGGGCAGGTGGAAACCTGATGATTCTAAGGGTTTTAATGCCACGATATTTAAAGAATTTGGTCTCAGAAGATCCCTGCACTTTGCAGGGGAGGTGAACATTCACAGACTAAAGGTGCCAGGCCCTCCTATCTATTGAACAACTGGTCTGAATTTTTCTCTATTGCCAGTACTGGGAGAGGGAGAGAGGGAGGGAGGAAGGAAAGAAGGAAGAAAGGGAACATGGGAACGGTTTTTGGAAATTGTGTTAATACTATGTGTAGTTGTGTAGTAAAAATTTTTAAATACTAGTGGAAATGGTTCATTTCCAGTACTAATAAATCCAAATAAACCAAAGAATAGACCTGATTCTATAGAAATGTCATTAAAGATTTTGTTCAGGTACCTAATTAGCAATCCTGTCTTGTGAAATTCCGAGGATGTCATTTTCCACCCACGTTACTCAATTCTCTAACTCCGGCCTGGCAAAGCTGCCTGGGTTTCTGGTTGTTTAAAGTCTGTGTGAGTTTGAGACAAGAACAGAAGGACAGAATATCCTTTTCTTTCTACAGCCTCCTTTGTCTCTGATGACTGTATTTTGTCCATCTAATCCTATTGACCTTGGAGTTAATAGGAAATTCACCCAGATTCTGGTAATAAGTTAGCAATTAGTTTCATGGTTTTTGGTAATTGTTATAGACTAAATGTGTGTCCCCAAAATTTATATGTTGAAACCTAGTCCCCAAAGGTGTTGGGAGGTGGTTAGGTCATGAGGAAGGATTCCTCATGAGTGGGATTAGTGCCCTTATATAAGAGGACCCCGAGAGCTCCTCTGCCCCTTCCGTCATACAAGGACACAAAGGGAAGACTGCCATCTATGACCCAGGATGTGGCTCTCACCAGATACTCAATCTTCTGGTGCCTTTATCTTGGACTCCAAAGCCTTCAGAACTGTGAGAAATAGATCTCTGTTGTTTATAAGCCTCCCTCTCCCTAATCCATGGTATTCTGTTACAGCAACTTGAATGGACTAAGATAGATGCATCATGAATTTTCATCATTTTGTAATATTTTATTGGGAAGATGGTAGCTGTGTCAGAGATTTCTAGGCAACCATTATTTTCTACTTTCTATTTTATTCTCTGTTGTCTTTTTAAAATGAATATTTAATGCTGCAATAAAAGCACTAGATTAATAGCCCAAAATATAGAAAGTCACCTACATTTTTATAAGCATTTCCATTAGAGAAAATAGCATTCCACCCACTGGCTTGGTAGGAAGAAACAACCTATAATTGTCATAGAAAAGTCTAAGTGTTGGTATTAACTTCCTTTTATTTTATGAGTAAAATGGTCCTGGGATATGCTGTACCAGGAAGGAAATTGAAACGACCTGTACCTTGCATCAATACTAGCTGAAACAATAAACATAAAATAATCCTGATCTGCAGCACAACTTGCAGGTTTTAAAATGGGAACTTACAGATGGAGACTAGAACTGCAGGTGCTAGTTCTGGAAGTAGATAAATTATTTCTGTGGGACACGGTGGAGCTGCCTTCCACAATGGTAATCATGCCCCACACACAGGTCATAAGTACAGTTCCTAAAACTTCCAACAAATTAAGAGTTCAACATAAATAACTTGCTTCTAAGCAACTTTATCTGGAATTCTATAGATGGATTATTGTCTCCGATGGCCTTAAAGTTACCCATTGTCTGGTTCACCAAAAATCAAGAGAATGCTTCTAATTTTAGTGCTGAGTTGACTTCTAGGGAGGCCGTAGCCAATGTTCTTCCATCAAGGGATTACTGAAGTTAGGATGTTGACATTATGGATTTCATCATCGGTGTGATGAAAATCAAGGGCACTAGCCCAGCCCGCTCCTGACAGTGACCTCAAAGTTTCGTGGTGATTCAGAAAGGGCAAAGCTGGGGATGACCAATTTCTAGTGAGGATACTGCAATAGTATATTAACCAAATTTGAAAGAAAATATATGTTACATTCAAAGTTGGTGTGGTGTTTGTACTCACTCTTCCAATGCCAAGTACTACACAGCTACAGCCAACTATATTAAGTTAAATTTATAAAATCACTGTATTTTGGCCTTTTTTTGTATTGTTTATCTGATACAGAAATTTAAAAAATAAAATTGTATCTTGCTGTTGAAATAGATATAGAAAATAGATTTTATCTCTTTCTATAATACAGTTAAAAACACATTAAGCTTGACCTAGCTACATTTTTAAATTATTTGGTTGATGCTGCACAAAGGATTAAACAAGTGGGTTATTTTTCTTGAGTCTGGTTTTTGAGGGAGTGTTTTTTTCTCTCTCTGTTCTGTATTATCATGAAAAACCAGAACACTAGTCTGGTTTTTGAGGGAGTGTTTTTTTTTCTCTCTCTCTGTTCTGTATTATCATGAAAGGAGACTTTTTAAAGATAAATAGGGGTTCATAAAACTTTCCATCTATGGGGAAAAAGAGACTTCCAAAATGCCTTTGGAAAATAATGTTACAAAGATTAAACTGCCTGTTTCAAGAAAAGAAGTCTTTAGCAACCCTTTGAACAGAAGAAAATGAGGTGTGTTGTTTTTTTCTTTTTGTTTTTTTTTATTTAAAAAGTGCTCTATAAATCAGAGTTTAAAATTAGGACTAGTTAAAGGTTCCCAGGCCTTGTGAATTTTTCAGCACAATTACTGCTTCCTCACTTGGTTTTGAAAGGAAACTGTTTCTGATTAACTCTATATTTTTTCTTGCCACTTAAGGAAAACAAACAGCCAACTGCTTTGCCTCATACTTTATTAATTTAAAGAAAAAGGCAATGCTTTCATCTGCCCATCAGCAAAATTCCTCATCTCACATCTTTTCTTACGATTTTTTTTTTCCTGCTACATGTCACACTGGAGCAATGCCTCCAGTAATACTGTGGACCCCATCTTTCACCACATTTTCAAAAACTCACACCATTACTCCTTCTCTCGCTTGTATCACCAATGGTGGCCTCTCTACTGCATCATTCCTATCAATATTAAAGTTGGCCAACCACCTTAGTCTGAACTGCTAAATGAAATGATCAAGACTTGGTCGCTGAAACAACAGACATGTATCTCTCACAATTCTGAAGTTCTGGGAAGTCCAAGAACAAGGTGCTGATGGATTTGGTATCTAGTGAGGGCCTTCTTCCTGGTTCACATGTGGTCATCTTCTCCCTGTCTCTGCGTACTTTCACATGGCAGGAGAGATGAGGAAGCTCTCCTGGGTCTCTTAGGTAACAATCCCATTCGTGATGGCTTTGCTTTCATGACCTAATCACCTTCCAAAGGCCTCACTTCCAAATACCATTACATTAAGGATTAGGTTTCAACATGAATTCTGGAAGAACAAAGACATTCAGTCTATAGTACCAACTAACTTAAAAAAAATAAAACCTCTCTCCAAGGATATAACTGGCTAACTTTTCTTTCTACTGTATAGATATCTACTGAATACATGAGCATCTCAAGAAAATTTCTTAAGGAGTAGAACCACAAAGTCAAGAGTTACAACAATGCCTCTTAGGAAATCTTCATTTCAGATAATCTGGTCCCTTTAGCAAACCAGAATTTTGTCTGAACTTCCAAACAGATTGTTGGGCAATGCAAGAAAGGAAGATGATTATGTTCATCCCCGATTCACAAAACACCTTCATAACATGCTGTCACCTAGTGCACAAGCTCTTTCACTTCCGAGTGCTGAACCTGACTCTTGTCTGGAAGATTAATGGGAGCACTCATTTTAAAATGTCCAGATTCCTTCCAGTTTGCTATTTAGCATCCTTTCCCATGGACCTTTAGTTCCAGAATTAAACCCAGTATGCGGTTCCTTGTAAGCGAGGAAATGAAAGTAATCATAAGGAGTTAGAAGTATTCTCATATTTAAAAAATAGAAATTGGCAAAAGGATGGGAAAGGAGAAGAATTATACAATCACTCTTTCATTCATTCGACTAACATTTTTTGAACCTGCTCTGTGTCAGGCACTGGTCTCAAACTTAGCAATGAAGAAAAAACAAAGTCAGCTGCTTGCATGTCATTTACATGATTATAAACACTGGAATTTAATAGATTATACCTTTTTGACCTAAATTACATAGTTCCTTTTACCAGAAAAGGACTTCCTCTTCCCACAGTCTATAGCATGCCTGTCCTACTGAGTCAACAAGACCTTAAACCATCCTTGACCGTCCACCTTACTCATTAGACCTGCACTTCAGATTGAAAGATGAGATATAAACATCATCTCATACCTGAAAAAGGCCTTTGTTGTATTTCCTGAGGACAGGAGAGTTCTCATACTCTACTGTAATCTATAATCAGCCTGGTGTCATATGCAGTTGATATGTATCATATTACACTAAGTTGTTAAATGCAAATTTTAAACACACACACACATATATATATATAATTTTATATATTATGTGCACATGCAAAATCTCTCAGTATGTTAGTTCTGTTTTCTGCAACTGAATGTGGACATGACGTGCCCCAATAGGCTTTGTTGCCTTCCCTGCTTTCTTCTGTGGAATAACACCTGTGTGAGTCTCAGCCCTGGATCCATACTGGCACCAAGATTTGGGCATGGCTTTATTGTGCCTTTATTTTCCTCTTAGTTGAAATGTGGAAACTACTTCAAGAGTTGTTCTTAACATTAAATAGATTAAATCATGCAAAGTACTTAGAACAGTACCTGGCAAATGAAATTGTCGATAATTATTTTTCCTTCCTTTTTTCCTGGAGCATATCAAGTTCTGCCCTCACCTTTTACACTTCCTCCCCCCTTGGAAATAGAAGATATATTGAGACAAACCATTTCTTCTGCACCGTAGAGTGGGAAGGCTGAGAAACCGTATCCAAATAAAGTCTCTACTGCAAGATTTCTCATCCCTGGCAATATTGACCTTTGGGGGCAGACAATTCTTTGTTGTGGGGGGACTGTGTTTACATTGCAGAATTTTTAGCAGCATCCCTGGTCTCTACCCACAAGATGCCAGTAACCCTTGTCCCAAACTTGTGACAATCTAATGTTTCCATAATTGCCAAATGTCACCCAGAGGCAAAATTGCCCCCCTTCCTCCTTTGACAACCACTGTTCTAGTGTTTGCCTGCTGGTCACTTGGGCATTTTCTCTGTCCTTAAAATTGGAATGACAGTGTTACATCAAACATTCCTGAGAAGGAGCCCCAGGGCTGGGAAATCTAAATGTGTGCTCTAAGGCTGCTGGAAACATAATGGAGATTCTGTTTTTCAGTTTCTAACTGCAAGTGGAATTTTAATGTGTATTTTGAGGGATGGTTAGTGTTCCCAAGAAGCTGAAATGAAGCATAGCTTAAAAGAATCATCACACTGCAGGAGTCTGGGAGCAAGTTGTCATTAATAAGCGGTGTGGGGTTTCCTTGCAGATGGACAGAGACCCAGACACCATGGCATACAGCTTCCTAAGGCCAAGCTCAGAGCCACACTCGGGCCTTTTTCAGGTATGAGATGATGTTTATATCTCATCTTTCAATCTGAAGTGCAAGTCTAACGAGTAACATGGATGGTCAAGGATAGTTTAAGATCTTGTTGACTCAGTAGGACAGGCATGCTATAGACTGTGGGGTTATGTTGAGGGAAGATCTCCAAATATGCTAGCCTTAAATATGTCACCTCCAAGGTTATAAATTAGCGGTAATGAAGAATAATTATAGAATAGCAATATTTGTCATATCTGCTTACATGTATATATTATGTACAGAGAGAGGTACTTTGGAAATTAGTTTAACAGGGAGAACAAGATCAAGCCACATCTTCAGGACAAGTTACAAGAGCCAAGCTTGGGTATAGAAAAGAGGGAGATTTCAGGGACAAAAAAAAAATCAGAACAATATCACATTTTACCTGGTATTTCAGTGAATAGAATCTTAGAAAAATTATTGAAGTTCTCCATCTCTCATTGGCATACAGGTACATTTGATCTTCTGGTACATTTTTTTACATGATGTAAAATATCTAAACATTCTCTTCTGATTTCATGAGATATAGAGAATAGGAAGGGGGAGTGGGGGGAGAGAGGGCAGAGACTCAACTGACATTTTTTGGGACTCTTTAAACTGGCAATAAAATAAGCTGTTTCTCAATCCATGGTTCCTTTTCTTCAACTTCCAAAAATCCGATTATTCCTGGGTTGGTAGGACAGTTTTCTCAACCTTTTGGAGCCTGAGACCCCCACTGAGACCTTGTCACCTTCATGCCAAGACATGAGCTCAGGTTACATTTCTAACCTGGCATTCAGAGAGGAGCTTCCAGAAGGTTTGTGAACCAGGGGATACTCATAACTAATTTTTAAATTTTCTTTATATTACTTTGGAAATTATCTTCATAGTCATGAGAGTTTAATGATACCTTTTGTAATTATATGATTATTTCCTAATAAGAAGTAAAATGTGATTCTTGATACTACTGTTCAGAGTGAGGAGATGCATAGATGCCTTCATTTCCATATAATAGGCTTGATCAGAGTAGGATTTTTTTAATTCATTATTTTGATCTTGACATGTATCTGCTTATCTTGAGCTTCTTAGACTAGAAAATTTCAAAGAAAAAGGTCAACTACAAAGCTTATCTATGCATAGTAAAGTTTTGTTTTCATTCTGCCATGTCTTGAGTGTTTCCTCTATGTCAGTGGTTCTCAACCTTCCTAATGCCGCGACCCTTTAATACAGTTCCTCATGTTGTGGTGACCCCCAATCATAAAATTACTTTTGTTGCTACTTCATAACTGTAATTTTGCTACTGTTATGAATCGTAATGTAAATATCTGATATGCAGGATGTATTTTCATTGTTACAAATTGAACATAATTAAAGCATAGTGATTAATCACAAAAACAATATGTAATTATATATGTGTTTTCCGATGGTCTTAGGCGACCCCTGTGAAAGGGTCGTTCGACCCCCAAAGGGGTCGTGACCCAAAGGTTGAGAACCGCTGCTCTATGTGGAAAGGGGTTTATCTCTCTACAAAGCAAAGAGCCAGTAAAGCTGAAAGAATACCAAATGTCTTCCAACCTGGTGGTGCATCTGGTAGTGTGGCTCTTTCTCATTTGCAAAAAGCTAGAATTTCAGCAACACTTGGACATGTCTCAATATAAGAGCTTTGTAGATTCAACATGGAAGAAAGTGCTAGTGGTAAAAGTCTAACTATACTTCTGTCCCAAGTGGCTACTGGGGGAAAAGAGTTTGGAGATGACAAACCTAATGATGAAGGAAGGCTATAGAGAGCTGCAGACACCCAGACAACTAAAGGGCTCTTGAAGGCCGTTCAGTTCAGACCTCAGAAAATTTAAAATAAGGATTAACAATCTTTTTTCAGCAAAAAAAAAAAAGAAAGAAAGATACAAACATGAGGACTTTTTAAAGACTTCTGGACAAAAGAAATCCATTCATTTATTCCAATGTTTACTGCGTTGGTATCATGGGCAATGTACCACTCCAAGGAAGTAGCATTCACTGGGGATGTGGCACTGAACAAACAGGTAGGATTTACTGTTATGACACTTGCATTCTAGTCGGGGATATAATGTGATGAAGAATCTTTAAAGTTTTGCTGTTCTTCCCTTCCTATTCTCTATTGACAAAGCAAGCTGGGGCTTCAATTCCTGTTTCTGATTTTCATAGAAATGGAATCAGTTAGTACATCTTCTAGCTTCTTTCATTCATCATTATGACTGCAAAAGCCATCTAGTGGATTTCATAATAGGTTGTTCTTTTTTATTTCTCTGTAGTATCCTATTGTGTGAATGCACCATAAGTTATTTCTCTATTATACTACTCTGACCATTTGGGTTGTCTCCAGTTTTTGCTTTAAGAACAAGGCTTCTCACTAGAATTTAATAATAATGTTTTGCTTTTTTTAGTCTTTGTAGTTATTTCAGGCACGTAATGCTGGTTTGCTATTTGAAATAATGATAATTTTGCTTTAAATTTAATTAATTTTAAAAAAGATTAAATCTATAAAAATGTTAAGCAAATATTTGTACGTTAGGGCACACATTTGTTGAACTTCATGAAGGAAACAGCCAAAGAGTTTGGGGAACTCTTCTAAGACAATAATAATTAATAGCTAGAAACAGAAAGGTTTAGAAAAGAAATACTATGGAAATTTGGCAAACAAGTGGATGACAAGGGACAGAGTGAATGAATACAGGATTTTGAATTTCATTGGAATGTGAATACCTTTAGGGAGAATGATGTCTTATTCACATCATTCTTGATGTCTTATGCCCATCACCTATTCTCAAAATGTGCTCCATAGCACGGACTATATCTGTACCTCTAAGGAGAAATCATCAATTATGCTCCAGGCAGGAGGAACAGTGTGAAAAGGGTACAGGCAGGAAAGAACAAGTAATGTTCACAGGATACTCAAGAGAACAAACGGACTCAAGAAGATCCTTACAGGATAGTAGCAAAGGGATAAAAGTGAGGAGGGAAGGGCCTGTACACTGGCTGGGGAGGCAGGAGGTTCAGTTGCAGACCCCACCTCCGTGAGCTTTAGTCAGAACATTAATTTTGTTGACTACACTTGACTGTTTTCCTCCCTGTGGAAACTTGAGAAACATGAAGTAGCTTATCAGAGGGAAGCAGCTTCAAGGAAGCCTCTGAAATTTGCATAGCAAGTAGGGGCCTACTGGGCTGATCACCTTCCCCTCCCTGGGAAGGGTTTCTGCAAAGTCCCAGCCGTTGCCTGCAGGTTGCACTGTCCTTCGTGATGAAGTACAGACTGCTGCCACCTGGCGCACATGGTCCACGAACTCTGCTTCCAGACAAGAAAGCCAGCCGTTGTGTTCTCTTCTTCACAGCCCATGCTCATCTCGTATTTTCTCGGAATGGGCAAGTTCTCCAAGAAGAGCGTCCCTCCCGTAACACAGCTGACATCGCTTTAGAAGGGACTCATTAAGTTTAGAGCCAGTCAGGAGTAAATGAGGCTTTGGACCATGAAATACCTTTTCATCAAAAATGTACTTTGCAAAAGCAGAGACTCTGCAAAATTTCACATCTCTCATTAGGCGTGTGCTTCATGGTGTAAACAGAAATCTGCATCTCCCAGCAATAATTATTCTCCCGGGCTTTAGGAGAATAATCAGCTTTGTCATCTCTGTGAAGAGTGAACGTGAAAATGTAACAAACAACTGTAGTAATAAGCCCTGTAACCGGATAAGAACACAGCTCGTAAGCCCATCTGTGTTGAGGAACAGCACAGTCTGATGCTCTGATTCAGGATGTGCTCAGAGCAAGAGGCCGCCTCACAGGCAGGCTGGGTGTTAGAGCCCTGGCCCAGGGCAGCCATGGGAAATGGCTGGAAGGCAGAGCCTGAAGCCTTTGGATTTAGGATTTCTCCCAGCATTCCTCAAGGACCCAGGGCAAGACACTTCCCTTACTCACAACTGTCCTTATTGTACAGATGAGGAAACTGAGGCGCAGAAGATGCTCCAACCTTTTAGATAAGTGTGTCGGTTTCTAGACCCTGGCTCCTTTCACTCAGCAGACATCAAGATGGCAGAGGTGTATTTTTAGTAACAATGATTATCATCTTCATTTCATATTTCACAGAGAGCAGTGATGTTTCTGACACACCATTAGTGAGACACACATTTGGAGCTGATTTTTTAACAATGCATGGAAGGTGTGCACGGGTCCAGCCTGATTCTTTGCCACCACTCACCCGTAAAGAACACAAATGCAGAGCTGAATGAATGATCCTGTGATAACAATAGTTTGGGACCTTTGCCTACTATTTTCTGCTTTTCTGAAGAGTTTCTCTGGTAAAAGGAGTTTTCATATACTAAAACTTTTGAAAAATATGAAAGTAAAGAAAGCCTTTAATTCCATTTCCCCTCAATTTTTTTGACAAGTAGTCTTTCCTCTCTTTTGCCATTGCTCTTGCCCCACCCCAAACCTCAAAACCTAAAATCTCCTGTGTCATTTTGAAGTGCTTTGCACTTTATTAAAAGACTGAAGGAGGAGATTTAAAGTGGGTTAAAAGGTCAGCAGCATATGAAAGAATTTGTTTTGGTGGGCATTAGGTTACTAGTCTTTTTCCCATGACATCACAAGAAACCCACTCCCCCTGGCAATAGGTGGGGACACAGAGAGATCCCCAGCGATAACAATTTCACTATTTGCCTTGAAAGCTCAGGACAGTGAGTGGTCAGGAGGACCATTATAGTTATTCCTACTCTGAAAAATAAAAACCCATCAAAACAAGCAAATCTTTGATGATGGTCTCTGTAAGTATATAATTAAAATATATTACATTTATTTTATTTAAAAAATACATATATATGTATATATGTGTGTGTATATATATATATAACATTTATCTGTGTAAAATTACAGTCTTTAGAATTTAAAAATTATTTAAAATAAAATTCAAATAAAGTGCTGTGAAGACCTTGAAAAACCACATGGTCCTCTGCTATGCTTTGGATTCATTTTGAAAATGACAATAACACTTGGAACCTGGAAATTAACACTTGTTGCTCATTTTATTCAATACTAAAGAAAGCTGATTGGATGTTTTAAAAGAACAATTTCTTCCCTATTTTAGTTCACCCTCAAAACCATTTGTGGGGCTCTTTAAAAATCATTCCTGCTATTTTCTCTTGTTTTTGTCAAGAATAAAAAAAACAACACCTGGGTGAAAAGTGAAGGGATTAAGCAAAAAGCAAACAAACTCATAGACACAGACAACAGTATGGTGATTACTGGAGGGAAAAGGGGTAGGGGAGATAGAGGAGGGTATAGGGGGAATAAATGGTGATAGACTTGACTTTTTGGGTGATGAGCACACAATATAATATATAGATGATGTATTATAGAATTGTACACCTGAAACATTAATTTTATAACTAATGTCACCTCAATAAATTCAATTAAGATTTAAAAATGTAAATTGATTGAAAAAGAAACAAAGCAATAAAACAACAAACTAAGGGAAAAACTGCTTAGTAAAAGAAATGTCAGGGTTAAAACCGAGTGATATTTTTCAGTTAATTGGTGTGACCTGACAGCATGCTTGGGGCTTCAGTGGGGTGTCTGGACTTTGTCAGTTTAGCCAGCGAGAGAACTTGTTCTCTTGAAACCTTTGGTTTACCTTCACCATTGTTTTGACCACAGCTGATGGTTTAGCAACGGGAGGCTGTAAGCTCTTCATCCAATTTTAATGAACTCTTTACTTCCAAAAGGGAAGCCTGACAACAAAGAAGTCTTCAGGGAAGCCAGATAATTCAACCATTTGGAAGGAACCAAAGGGTTTTGAGAAGGACGGGGAATAATCAATGTGGACATTTGATGTTGTTGGAATACAAAGCCCAGCAGTGCACTGGGAAGAACTGGACTGATTTCCTTTCCCATACACCATCCACAGTGAGACACATCACAAAAATGTGAAAAAATGTGCATCTAGAACCTAGGAAACTCAGAATGCTTTCATTACTGCTGCTTGGGTAAAAGGAAGGGTAGAAGGAAAGGCAGGATGGAATATGTCAGAAGTCATTCATTGATTCATTGGTTTATTTATTTGTTCAACAAATATTTACTGAACTTCTATGTGCAGCCACTGGCTCAGCACTGAGGATACAGCCATGAATAAGAGAGATTTGCAACTGAAGGACTTATATGCATGCATATAAGCATAACCAATGGACATAAGACACTGGGGGGTAGGGGAGGCCAGGGGATTGTCAAGGGTGGGGGAAAAAGGGAGACATATGTAATACCCTTTGTAATACTTTAAGCAATAAAACAATAAAAAAAAGAGTTAAAAAAAGAGAGAGAGAGATTTGGTACCTACCCTCTTGAGGAGTTATATACACTAAAGGACAACGAGTGAAAAAAGCAAAGAGGAAAATGCCTAGAGAATTTTCCTAACTCTGAGACCAGCCCTGGATGACATCTAGACCTGACTGTTTGGAACACGTTTCTAATTCTTATTTAATTTCCTTTCTCATATTACAGTGTATCAAAGGTTGAATAGAAGTAATGAGGTGAGGTCATGATGTCCATGAGCTATACCGCTCTCTGGCCTTCTGGACAGGGACCCTCACAAGGTAATTTCACCTTGGTGAATTCATCATGATACAGGTAGGGTTTGCAGGCTAAGAACCCTGAATTCTTAGTACCCTGGGAAGGGACTCTGTCCCTAAGGACAGATCACAGGGCTGGTGTATAATGTAGGATGCCAACTTATTAATTTACACTAAGAAATATGACAGTTGGATAAACCAGCACAAATAATGTATTAGTTTGCAGCAGTCAGGACTACATGAGAAACCAAATAATGAATAGAAGTGATTTTAGTCAGAATTCTCCACTAAGATAGCACCTGCCCAACTTTGTGACTAAAAGGCCAATGTTGCCTATGAGACAATGTGGAAGCTCTTGGTTTGGTTGTGTCCAATGTTTATGCTGTCAGCCCACCTCCAATCTGGTGACAGAAAACACTGCCTTTGCTATAGGGGTGGGCATAACCAGCCTTAGCTAATCAAAGAATTCCCATCCTCTGGGCCAAAATGATTGGTAGGGATGGGTACATGACCCAAACCTAGCCAATCATGGCTCATTTCCAGAATGTTCTCACTAGGGCTAGGAGCAAAGACCCCTGGCTTCTTGGGGATGACTCATTGTTGCCCTCTGCCCTGAATAACCCTTCAAGTTATTTAATATAATAAAATGAAGGAACATAGTTCTTTAGAGATACTTTTCAATATTCTATACACCTCTGCACTATTTTTTTCTCTACTTTTTTATGAGGGATTTCGTCAGTAACAACAGAAATCTTATTTATGTTCCATGATATTTTTCATAGTCACTTTTTAAAATTATACTTATTTATTTATGTATTTATATATGTATTTTTACAATATACAAAACAAATCTATTTTTCATTTGCATGAAAATTTTCCAAAAGCACTCTATTACTGAGTATCTGCTCTATTTCGAGCAGATACCTGCAATTCAGTGGTAAGCAAATACCCATGCCAAAAGTCTCTGCCCCCTTAAACTTTAAGGTCTAGAGTGAAGATAAATGTTGATTTCTTAAAGTTTACAGAAATAAATATGTAATTATAAATCCTAATGTGCACTATAAAGAAAAGCTTCATGGTGCAATAAAAGTGTGTAAACAAAGTTGCTATGGTTTCTTGGGCAAGTTACTTATTCCCCTTTGCCTTGATTTCCTCATCTGTAAAATCAGAACACAAGAATACACCTCCAAGTGTTGTTGTGGAGGTTAAATATGAAATGCTTAAAAGAAAGCCAGGCCCTGGTTGGTGGTCAATCAATTTTAGTCATTATTAATACTATTATCAGCAGCAGCAACAATGTTGCTATTGTTGTTGTTGTTATTATTATTATTATTATTATTATTACTATTGGAGGGTTACCAGTCCTGGTCTAGGGGTGGGAAAGCCTTCTCTAAAGAAGAAAGTTTTGAGTTGAGTTGAGTTGTAAAAGATCAGGAAGAATTTATTCAGCACAGGGGTGGAGAAACAGCAGTGTAGGCATAAGTCAAGCCCAGTGGTGGCAGGGCATATGAAACTTACAAAAACTGGGAGAAGCCAGTGAGGTTGGAGCACCATACCTGACAGGTAGAGGGTATCAAGACTGGAGATGAGCCTGGCCATGGATCGTATAGGATAGTGAGGTAGAAAGCAGGTGATATAATCAAATTTTCATTTTTAAAGATCACTGTTATGGACTGAATGTTGTGTCACCCCCAGAGTCATGTAATAAATGTTGAAGCCCCAATGTAATAGTATTAGGAGGTGGAGCCTTTGGGAAGAAATAATACTAGTTTAGGTTTTGATGAGGTCACAAGGTGGAGCCCCATGATGGAATTAGTGTCCTTACGAGCAGAGGAAGAAACACCAGAGTGCTCTCTCCACCATGTGAGGACACAGCAAGAAGACACCTTAGTTCTTGATTTTCCAGCCTCCAGGACTGTGAGAAATAAATGTCTATTGTCTAAGCCACCTAGTCTCTAGCATTTAGTTATAGCAACATGAGCTGGGCCAGTGTGGGTATGGAAAACCCTTTGACAAGACAAAGATCACCTGCATATGGCGTTGGCAGTGGGTATAATAGAAAGAGAAATTGAAGAGCTAGTTGGGGGTCAAATTCCTAGGAATTGAGGAGAGTTGGCTACAAAAGCCATAATGAGGGTTATCGGTGGCTTCTATGTTTGGGGCTTGTTGGTGACATTGAGTTGGAGAGTGATGCCATTGACTGAGAGGAAACTGGAAAAAGACTGGGTTGGGGAGGTACAAGAAGCCATGGAAGTATCTCATAAAGGTACAGCAGACTTGTGGTGGTTAAGAGTTCAGATTCAAGAAAACAGAAATACTGGGGTCTCTGAAGGTCCCTGAAACTCCGGTCCTGATAAAGCATCACAGATGAACTCAAGTTAAATCATGACCTTCTAGAGACCAGCTTTGGGTCCTCAAAGTAACCTCCTGTGAAGCATGCTTCCTGTCTCTGCCTCCCTGCCGTTTCCTTTACATAACGAGGCATTCCTTCAACAAAATTGGCGTCCCAGATTCCATGGAGCAGCAGGAGACTGTGTGAAATGTCTTGCCTTCAGGAATATGATATCAGAACAAGATGCTGTTGACTCACAGGGAACTTTCACTGGCCAAGCCGACTGTTGACCTGTCCATGTTCTTCCAGAGTCTTCATGCACCGAATGCCTCTAAAAGTAGAGCCAGACACCCTAACTCTGACCATGGAAAACTGAGGCCAACCTGAATTACTAAGATATCTGAATACACAATATTACTTGAAGAAACGCAATGTTATTATGTTTAGGTGCAAACCATTTACTCTGTTATAAGAATAAGTTAACAAAGTATTCTATGGTTCCAGAAAGAAGGCTTTAAGAAGTGGGAAAGTAATTATTCAAGATTAGCATGTCAAGGTTGTAATGAAATGGAAATTATATTATTGATCTCTAGCATAGCAACCTTCATTGCCTCCAAAGTGGTTTTCTATAATAATTTGAATGAGTTTTCCAGCACTCTAATTTCACAAAAGCCACAGAGCTTTTAGCTCTTTTAAAAAATGGAAAGTCTGGCCTGGCCAGTGTGGCTCAGTTGTTGAGCATTGTCCTGTGCGCCAAGAGGTCATTGGTTTGATTCCTGGTAAGGGCACATTCCTGGGTTGTGGGCTTGATCCCTAATAGAGGGTGTGCAGAAGGCAGCCAATTGATGATTTTCTCCCATTGATGTTTCTATCTCTCCCTCTTGTTTCCTCTTTCTGTAAAAACCAATAAAACCCTTTTTTTTAATTGAAAGTTCTGACAAAGCTGGGCCCATGTTCATACATGACAACAATGAACTAAAGCTCCTTACTATGAGTGTCCTGGATACCAAGGCTGAGTAGCTCTGCTGTTTCTTATCATTCTTGCACCATTGTCTTCCTGTAAGTGAATATGAAAGTGAATGTTTCTTCTACCTATGTCTCTACCAAAAATGGGAAAAGTAAAACCAGATCAAGCCCTCACTGGTTTGGCTCAGGGGCTAGAATGTCAGCCTGCAGACTGAAGGGTCTTGGGTTCGATTCCAGTCCAGGGCACATGCACGGGTTGTGGCTTGATCTCCTAGGTGGGGCATGCAGGAGGCAGCTGATCAATGATTCTCTCAAATCATTGATGTTTCTATCTCTATCTCTCTCTCCCTCTCCCTTCCTCTCTGAAATCAATAAAAATATATTTTTAAAAAAAACTAGATCAAGATGGTGATGCATTTTTAGAAAAATTGAATGAGAACATATTCATAGAAGCTGAAATGATTTCTGTGTTCATTGAATAAGTGTGTCTGTAGAAATTTAACTGGATCTCTTCAACTGTTTTCATCACCTACCTGATCGCTGTAGCTATTTGAGTTGCCTTCTTACTCCCCAAAAGCCAAGCCTCAGACTAGGACTCAAGTACAGACAGTTTATCTGAGAGGTGGTCCCAGGCAGCAGGAGTGAAGGAGTGAGGTGAGTGAGAGACAAGAAAGTAGAAAAGATGTGCTATCAACACCATTGTAGGTACCGGGTCTGTGAGAGGCCAACAGAATATCTTTCAGAATTGGATCATGGAGGGTGGGAGGGTGGTCCCTGGACCCCACTGGTTGAAGACTGCTCAAGCATCATCAAACTTGCATTCATAGGCTTCCCTGGATCATGGGCCTGGCAGTCATCAGTGGAGACATGGAGGGCAGAGTCGACAGATGCTCAGTGCACACCTGAAGTGGGACATAGCAGCCCAAGGTGCATCTGAGCTGACATGGAACCATCCAATAGCTGAAGTCAGAAGTTGGCCCAGATGACACATCTAAGACATCTGCAACAGTTATAAGTCCTGAAACTAAAATTGCTACCACTCTTAGAATTCCTGTGATAGAAACTTAAAACGTTTATAGTCCACAGCATGATACCGTGGTTCTAAAGGGATGAACATTGGGCCCAGATTCTTTGGATTCAAATCCTGTCTCTAATGCTTCCTGATTGGGTGGGAAAATTATTTAACCACTCTGGCTCTCAGTCTCCTCATCTATAAATCAGTGATAAATGTAATAGCTACCTCATAGGGAAGTTACCATATACCTGGCATATTATAATTATTATAATAATTATAGTTATGATGATAATAGGCACTAATAAGTGTTACCTGTTATTCTGTCTATTTTCTCTTGCAAACCTTTTTTTCCCCACCAGCAATATAAAGTAATTTTATTTCCCAGCTTACTTACAGCCAACTCTCCATAGCATAGTGGAGCCTGACAAATATTATTTTGTACCTAGAATCACCTAATAATCCTTTGGCAAATTCCAGAAAATGGAACTAAGTGTAAAAACTCTATCTGAGTTCCCTGTTTAATTTCTCAGATATATTATAGTTCCCATTCTGAAAAGAGTGGTTTAAAATTATGTTTTGGTTTAGCCAGTGAGTGACTGCAAGTGACACAATATCTGATATTAGGTCGCTTCATCTTTTAAAGCAACTAACAGCATTTTAAAGATTTGAAGATTAATGCAAAGCCGCCGAATTTGTCTTTCTACTCCTGAATTCTGGGAGACTTATCTAGAGAATTATTTCTTCATCTTCATCGTGTAGAGACCACCTGGGACCTTATTAAGGAATAGCCTCTTCCTGTAGGTGCAAGGTGGGACCTGAGTTTCAGCATTTCCAATAAGTTCCCAGGTAGATCTGGCACTCCTTGGGCCAAACTGTGTATAAAGAGGACCTCTAGATATGAATCCCAGAAAAGGGAACTTCAGACTAAGCCATAGGGCAGAGGCACATGGTTTGGGGAGCCAGGCTGGAATTTGGCAGGCAGGGTGGCTATAGGTCAAACAGAATCTCTGTGAAAGGCCCACCCTCATGGCAATCTGCCTGCCCAATTTGAGGAGGTTACTCAATTCTATCAATGGGTCTGTTAAAACAACTGGCTATCAGACTTCATGTAGTCCCAGGAAAAGCCCAGAAAGATGGCTGTCTAGAAGATAATCTCTTTAAGTCCTATTCCTATATGTGAAACTACTTCTTAAAGTAGTTTCTAATGCAAAGGTGGGCCATTGAACACCTACCCACTATACATTTGGGGTGCTCACTGATTTCACAATCTGACCCCATACATTTTCATAGTCTCTTCCTCATCACGAGTTTGGTTTGGAAAATCCAAAGCTCCAAGGAAACAGGCAGAAGTATCACTGGGGAGAAGTCAAAGTGAGCCACTGCCATGAAAAGGAAAGCTTGATTTCAGGCAACTTTCTCTTTCAAGCTTCTGACTTGAGTTTCCAATCAAAAACCTAAACAATCATAATGCCTCCCCCACATCCCACCCCCCACTATGGGACCTATCCCATGATCCCTTTGGATTAAGATAATGCAAGAAAATAGCTAAAGATTCTGAACCTATGCCTTGATAGAGAAAATGCCTTGTGGAGGTTTGGCTAAAGAATTCTACTATTATAGAATCAGCACTGTCACAAAGAAAGTATGTTTTCTAACTTCACAAGGAAAACAAATTATATCCATTTGCAGAGAAGAAAAAAAAAGCTTGTCTGGGTTCTCTTTAATGATAAACACATTGTGAGATATTATTAAATGAGTTCTACCACAGTTGACTGGTTCTGAAGTGATTGTCAATGAAGACATACATGTAAATAGAGAAAATAAGCTTTTATTTGTCTATAATTTACAATGTATGATTAGAAAATATAAGCAAAGAATTGTCTGAAAGAAAAAATCCTGAATGATAATCAAATCTATGAACTACAGATGGCGGCCAGAATTCACATTTTGCACCACTCTCTCTCATCCCCAAGGCAGAGTATGAGATAAAAAATTTGGATAATAAAGGTACCTGAGTTTTGGCAGTTCTCGGGGCGCCTTCAAAATAAATCTTCCCCTAGAGAGTTGAAAATTCCTTAAATTTTAAAAAAAGTAAACTATAACATAAATTCAGAGAAAGAAACACAAATCATAAGCCTGCATCTCAATGAATTACTACATGGTGACCACCACTTGAGCCAAGAAATAGAACACTAACTCCTTCTCCTTTCTTTCTCATAGCTACATACTTGATTTTTAACCCTTGAGATCTCTCTTGCCTAGTTATTGAAGTTCAAATGAAGTCACAGAGAAAGTGTTCTTATGTGTTTGGGTTTTTTTTGTTTTTTGTTTTTTATGCTTTTTTTGTTTTTTTTTGTTAAATATTATGTTTGGGAGATTTAGCTGTGTTGTTATATGTATCTGTTGGTTAATTTTCACTGCTGTATAGTATTCCATTGTGTGAATATACCACAGCTTGTTTGCACATTTTAATGTTGTTGAACCTTTAGGCTTTTCCCAATTTGGAGCCAGTATGAAATAATGCTATACAAACAACCTTACATAAGTCTCTTGCTGCACATGTGCAGATATATTTGCTGAGAGTAGTTTGCTGTCGTAACATTAGTATTTGTTCAACTATGATAGTTAATACACAGTTTTCCAGTGTGGTTCTACCGGAAGTGTAAGAGTGTTCCATTGTTCCACACTTGGTACTGTTGTCCTGTTTAATTTTACCTATTCTGGTGGTTCTATGGAGATATCTCATTATGGTTGTAATTTGTATTTCCCTGATTGTTAATGAGGTTACTGGCAATTTTTTTAATATCCTTTTTTGTGAAGTGACTGTTTACAACTCTTGCCCCCTCTCCTTTTTCTTTTTTTAACTTAAATTATCTCTCTTTTTTATAAATTTGTAGGTCTTTATACAGTCTATATAAAGGCATATTCTCATTTTATGTATAGTAATTTTCTTCTCTCACACTACAGTTTACCTTCTCACTCTCAGTGATGCTTTGTAAAGAACAAAAATATCTTAATTTTTAAAGTAATTTAATTTATTCAACTCTTTACATTAGTGGTTTTATATACTGTTTAACAGGAGGTCAATGGGGGGAAAAGGGGACATATGTAATACTTTCAACATTAAAGATCTTTTTAAAATAGACCTATGAGGGCAGGAATCATTCTCTATTTTATTCACTGATGTGCCCCAAATGTCTGGAACAATGCCAGACATTGCAGGAACTCAATAAATCCTTCACATGAATAAATAGCAAAATGCCATTTGTCGCCATGCCCATTCTTTGTGTGTTAATGGCATAATATACCAAGACTTTCAATACCTTTTAGGGAGTTTAATCTCAAGTTAAATGTTATCCAAAGTTTCTTCTAAAAGCCTCATTAACATAGTTTTCATTTAAAGGATAAAGGCTAATTGTTTATTCCTCCTCTAGAGTAAGTCAGTTCTCTCCCAGTATAAGTTGAGCAGCAAAGAGCTACTATATTATCTTTACACTCCATATAAATGAACATAATAGCATCTGCTTGCAGTAGATTTGGAAAATGAAATGTTAGAGTAAAAATAGGAAAATATGTAGAAAAAATGAGTTTAAAAGTTTTGTAAAATTGCCACTTAAGAGATTTTTCAATTAAGCGGTTAATTGTAAATTCACAAAATAATTTTCTCTTAGAGTAATATGCTAAAATTTTTTGACTTGCCTAGAAAAAAGGATATGCTCCATTTATTAGACAATACATGTTATATAAGTCATTATATCTTGTTTTGTTTGCTTGCTTGCCTGGCTGCCAAAGAATCCAGAGCATTAGTCAATGTTTAATTATATAAATCATTATAAGTAAGGTTTCTGGTATAAATACCCAAAAGGAATTTCAAATACAGAATGCCTGATATTTTACTGTTGTTTTAAAGATCCCAATGCATATTTGTCTGTATCATTAATCTTGTTACCCTTCCCCAAACCAGCTCACTAACATTTCAGTAAATACCAACTCTATCTCCCCATTTTCCAACACACAAAAAAAGGAGGGAAAAAAAGAAACTGTGGAAATATCCTTGACTTCTTCTTTCTTTTATACCCCAGATAGAATCCTTCAGCAAACATTGTTTTATGTACCTTCAAAATAGCTTCTGGATCCAATCACTTTCTTCCCACCTCCACCCAACAACCCAGATCTAAGGTGCCATTATGACTCACCTGGATCTTTGCAGTAGCACAGACATAACTGGTCTCCTTGCTTCACTTTCACTTCCCTATTGCCTATGCTCCATACAGTAGTCAAAGAGAGTCTTTTTAAATGTACATCGTAAGATGTCACACTCCTACATTCAACTTTCTAATGGCCACCCATTGTTCTTAGAATAATATTTTATTATCTTCTAAACAGCCTGGGTATTACTCTGACTTATTTCCTCCCATTGATCACTCCTTTCTGGCCACATGAGCTCCTCTTGTTTCTGTATATCTCACGCCCCCTGCATCTGGTGCTTTTCCCTTTGCTGTCCTCTGTCTGTAATAACTGCTAAATATTTGCTTGATTCTATCCCCTACTTCCTTCAGGTCTCTGTTCAAATGTCACCTCTCCTAAGAGAGCTTTCCTGACCACTCTCTCCAAGCTAGCACACCAGTAATTCTCTCTTCTTCCTGCTTTAGTTTCATGTGAAGAATTATATCATGTATTTGTTCACTGGTGGGTTTCCTGTCCACCTAAATAAACAATAAGTTCCAGGAGTCAAGGGGTTCATGCTTTGTTTGCTGCTTTAGCAAGGCCCCAAAGAATTCAAAATAAATTCTGCTAAAGTATGGAGTTATCCAACAACATGAAATCCTGTGACTTTTTCTTGGCTGCCATTCTCGTTGACTTCTTTCCCTACTTGGCAACACAATTAACACGTTCTTCTGGAGAAAACCCTCTTCTCCATCTTGGCTGCCCTCACCTCTCTATAGCTTTCCTTTCAGGACTCTTTATGGCAGATACTGATACACTGATAAATGACTCCCAATAGCCACTTTCCCTTTTTATTATTAATTGATCACTCAGATCTCTTATTATTACCCAGCCAAAGCACTATATTTGCCAGCCTCCCTTGAAGGCTCCCAAGTTTGAGTCAATTAGAGATAAGATGAAATGTGGAACTTCCTGGAAGGAAATATGTGTGCCTTTCCTGTTCCCAGAAACTCAGGTGTGATGGCCAGAGCTCTAACGACTATCTTAAACCATAAAGACAAATAAGGGCCACATCTTAGTGATAAGAAGCCATGAGCTGGAAAGATTCTGGGTCATTGCTTTGTGGAGCCTCCATACTAGATCCAGAATAACAACCATCAGCCCTTTCTTTATGGCATGAGAGATATAATTTCTATTTTGTTTAAGCAACTATTTTGTGTTTCCCCCCACTGATACATCTCTTAGCACTCTTAAGGCAATAGCATGCACCCTCAGGAGAATGACTCTCAACTTTCTTGGCCCATCACTGGACTCTCTCCTGAGTTCCAGGCCTGCATATCCTGAGCTCAGGGCCTAGGATTTAAGTCAAAGTGCATCTTCACCCTCAACCAGCAGTCTTCCAAGATGCCAGAATTTCTCTAAATAATGTCAGAAACACACACACACATACACACACACAACTAATCAACACCATACTGGCAAGCCAAGTCCTATCACTTTTATTGCTTATATGGTTAAAATACAGATATGCCTAAGATGATGAATATAAAACCCTTTGAAGGATTGTAGATAAACAATTCACAACCACAGATGATCTTCTTGTATCCAAAAACTGATCTTACAACATCAGTGGAGTTAGGAGACGACAGGAGTGTCAGAAAGAGTGAAGTCTATGCTAAGCTAGTGCTATATTAAGCTGACAGAGTAGATTCCAGTATTTATTCTTTATAAGCCAACATTAAAACATGATTTGCTTAGTAGAGTATCCAAGACTTAAAATGGACTATTACAAATAACAGAGTTGGCTTAGTACACAAATGCTCCCAAATAAAGCTTGGAAAATATGCTTAAAATTACTGCTGGCTGGAGGCCCACGGTCTTTATAATCCAGCAACTCTATTTGTAATGCTGTTTCAGGCATAATGGTGGAGTAGAGGAAGTGGATTCCTTGCTCTACCTTTACCACACCTTTCACTCCTCAAGCACATCACCTATGAGCTCATGTTCTGATTGCCTCGCTACCAAAAATATCACTATGGAGCACCCTTCCTCAGGGTCAGTCTTCACAGGGGGCGAGAAGGTCACCAAATGTTGGCCTCTGCTCACCTCTTCCCTTCTTGCCCCATCAACAGCCCTATAATTTTGCTGTACCTCCGTGTCTCCCCCAAGTCATAAGCAAAATCATCTTCTCGATATGGTTCATGGGGGAAAAGCAGATTCTTCAGATCTTCCCTTTGCTTTCAGATAACATCTGTACTTCTTACCATGGCTTTCTGGGACAATTTTCCCTGCCTTTCACACTGGACTTGAGGAAAGGCCATGAGATTGGGAAGCCATGGGAGAAGAGAGACACCAGTCAAGATAGTCCAGATAATCACTGGAGCTGGCAGGGTCTCATCAACTTGCTCAAGCAAAGTGAGTCTCCACAAACCTCCAGTCTGATGTGTAAAGGAAGAGATTCTAGTCAGTGACCACAACCAAAAGTTATACTGGGATAAAAATAATGGCATCAAGTCCTCTGGAAACAATGGCCTCTAAATGTCAGTGCAGTCACTAGGGGCAAAACCCTTTTGCAACCTGAGTCTCAAGGACTTGACAGCACTGACTGTACACTCCAAAGGATCACTGCCTTGTGTCCCATAAGCAAAGCCAGAGTGCCCTATCTGAATTTTTATCTGCAGAATATATCAACTTCCCAAACCAAAATATTAAATCTTATTAAGAATTTTCTAGACACCAGAATGAGTAGAATATAAATTTAAGAGTAATTTTTTTTTGCTACTTAGCCTTTCTCACTATAAATTATCCAGGCCTTCTGTAATTAATAGGCTTTCTTCAAGTTTTATAAGCTCCCGACATGGCCTTTTAAGTTCCTATTAAAGAAGTTAACTTCTGAGAGATAATAAATTCATTAAAAATCTTGAAAAGTATGGTAGCTTAAGGGTATTTCTTTGTGTTTCCATAGATTCTTAAAGAAGAAAAATAGCTAATTAAAAATACTCAACAGATACTTTTGTTTAAGAGACTTGACCAGTATTAATAGGGGGGAAATTCTGACAATAGTTTTAACACAAAGAATAAGAAAGATCATTAAATAAATATGTTGAATTATAGCTATTCTTACGATGCCTGCCCTCCACAGTACTGAGATCTATTCTATAGTTTATTGTTGTGTTGTGTTTTGGCAGAGCTCTGTAATTTTTTGATATTGACTTTGAGAATAGTTGCCATCAAGTCTAGAAACATACAAATGTTGGGGAAAATATTTTAAGGCGTAAGTATAATCACTTCACTCAAATGGCCTATAAACGCTATCAGTAATTTTTGGCCCATCTACAATATTTACACAGGAGATCCTGGTAGACATGGGAAAAATTCATTTTTTAATAATATCCAAAAAAATCACATAAAATGTTCATGTAGAAAATCCTAAGATTCTGATAAGAAAACATGAGGAGATCATGGTGAAAATCCAGAGGTGCCATGGATGGAAAGATATGGATGGAATGCTTGTAATGCTCTTGTTAGTACTTTTGTACATTCCAGCTAACGTTGTACCATTGCCTGAAGGATTTATTTTATATTAAATATCAGTATAAACCCAAACAATTTTCTCCTGGCAGCCCAGATGTGAAAAATTTCCTCTACCAAGAACCCCCAGAAAAGTTAAATTCAGTGAATTGCAAGTATGTTCTTTCTTCCCCTGCTTCCTCCTCAGACTGAGTGCAACTCCATCAGTTCTCTGTTCCATGTTCCAGGTGTAGTGATGGGGAAATGTATCAATGAGTCATGCTTGCAGTTAAATAATTACCTGAATTGACAGCTAAATTAAATCCTCACTCATTGTCCACCAAAGGAGATGCAATTAGAACTGTGCAAATAATCCAGGAAGACATGAGCCAAAGCAGGGCTTGGTTGACTCATTTCTAGCATTGATCGTCCAGGGGACTTTTATAAAAATCCACAGATTTGCTTTTCTGTCCTTTGCCAAGAAACTGATTGTACCTGACATTTCAGTAGATTTAAAAGTCTTGAGGGATGCCAAATGATTCTTCTAGCTGGTATTTACTTCCCCAAAGTCAGAGCTCTGTTTATGCTCCCTTATTGCTACACTCTAAGTAATAGCCTTGTGAAATCAGATAGGAAAATATGACACTTAGTCAATGTTATGTCAGGGACCCAGTAGCCCAGTAGCCCAGAGCTGCCAAAACACAGTTTTTTGCTTTTGATAAATGGTCAGCTAAAGGGAAGCACCAAGTCCATGCAGGTCTGGTAATAACCATAACCACTAGGGATGTGTCGATGGCACTTTGGTCCTGCCATGTAGAGCATGTCTATTTCTTGAGACTGTGGAATCAAACAACCTGGGCTTTGAATGCTGACTCCTACACTCATAGCTCTGTGACATGGACATATTGTTTAACCTCTCTAAGCTTCAAAGGAATACCAATGCTTACCTACAGACTTATTCTGAAAGGTAAATGAGAAGCACTTAAACATGTTTATTATTGTGTTTGATATAATATAAAAGTTTTATATCCATTTTCTCTGCTAGGTTTATAACAACAATTAATGAAAGCTGGATATGCAATAGTAGCACTTGCCTCAACTTTTTAGGTTAGTGCCAGGGAGGTTACCCATTCTCATTCCCAACAGTTCTCTTAGCCTCATAGAGACAAAACATTCAGCTTAATGGCCTGTGCGTCTGAAATTTTACATTATAAAAATATTTTCATTTCTGTATGCTTTTCCAAAAATAAAAGCTCCCATCTGATGGAATGGGAAATATAGTGCTGTATTTGAGGCCAAATGAGGAGACCACAAGTAGATAACACTGCAGTCCAGACCTTATCTCCCTGGAGGTCCTTGGCCAGTCACTTGCATGACTGGCACCACAGTGGGAGTCGAAAGGACATCCATTGGTAATCAGTACGTCTGGATCTGATCATTTGTGTAAATTATTAACTCAAACTTCAGTTCTTACATCAGTGGATTGAGGATAATCATGCTGCCGCTATCTATTCCTAGAGACTGATATTGAGGATAATTATGCTTCCCCTATCGATCCCTAGAGACTGATATTGAGGATAATTATGCTTCCCCTATCTATCCCTAGAGACTATGTATCCCTAGAGTTTTTCAGGTGAGAGAGTGTATCATCAAAAGCTCTTTGGAAATTGTAATGCATATTGATCATGTAAAAGCTTAAAAATTCTGAGAAAGAAGAGATCAGTTCAAGGTGAAACCAATCTCTTAGCTATAATATTGTCTCCCTATTTAACCCAGATCATAATATATGTAGCATGTACTGCACTTGAGAACATATAAGTGCACATGTTGGATGTCACCAAGGCTTGAATTGGTTTCCTAGGGCTGCCATGACGAATGGCTTATGACAAGAGGAAAGAATTCTCTCACACACCTGAAGGCCAGAAATCCAACATCAAGGTGTTGACGGGGTTGTACTCTCTCCAAAGGCTCTTACAGAGATTTCATTTTCTGCTTTCTCCAGCTTCTGTTGGCTCCAGGTATTCTTGGCTTATGGCTGTATCATTCTAAATCCATGACAGTGATCCCATTGCCTCCTCTTCTGAGTGTCTCCTCTGTGTGTCTCTCCTAAAGGCTCTTGTCATTGGATATAGGGCCCACCCAGATTATTCAGGATGAGCTCATCTCAAAATTCTTAATTAATCTGCAAAGACCCTTTTTCCAGATAAGCTCACATTCACATGTCCCAGGGGTTAGGACCTGAACATATCTTTTTCAAGGCTGGGGGATACACAAAATACGTATTTAAAAATATTAAGCTTAGGTATCATCTTTTAAACAAATGAAATGACCACAAAACAGCCAGCCTTTTCCTGTTAGATTGTTAAGGTCAGATGTAACTATGGCTCCCTCATAAGAAAAAACAAACAGGAAACAAGTTCTTTTATGAGAAAATAAGTGAAGAGATATTAACTACAAGGCCGACATTGAAAAACACTGGAAAACAAAAGACTTTCTATGGGTTGGTGTATTAGTTTGCTAGGGTTGTCATAACAAAGTACCACAACTGGATGACTTCAACAACAGAAATTTATTTTCTCACAATTTTGGAGGCTAGAAGTCTGAGATCAAGGTGTTGGCAAAGCTGGTTTCTTCTGAGGCCTCTCTCCTTGGCTTATAGACAGCCATCTTCTCCCTGTGTCTTTACGTGGTCTTCTCTCCAAGTGTCTCTGTCCAAACTTTTTCTCCTTATAAGGACACCTGTCATATGCAGTTAGGCCATATTCTAGTGACATCATTTTAGCTGAATTACCTCTTTAAGACCCAATTTTCAAACATAGTCATATTCTGATGTGTTAGAGTTAGGACTTCTACATATAGTTTTTAGGAGGACACAATTCATCCCATGACAGTCAGCAAACTTTTTCTTAAAGGGCCAATTTTGCAGGTCATTTGGTCTCTGTCACAACTACTCAACTCCACCATTGTACTTTGAAAGCAAGAGATGACGCAAACATAAGCAATAAAACAAAATTAAAAAATAAAATAAAATAAATAAAAATAAAAATAAATAAATAAATGTATAAGGAAAAAAGAGAGAGAGAGAGAGAGAGAGAGAGAGAGAGAGAGATGATGCAAACAAATGTGTGTGGCTATGTTCCAACAAAACAAGCAAAACTAAAAGGAGAGGATGAGGCTCAAAAACCAAACGTAATCGAGCGACCTAGCTTTAGTGTCCCACCCTTCAGATGGGGTTTCTGACTCAGGGACACTGAGCTCCCACCGACAGGTGCTTCTTGGAGACAATGGGAGCAGACCAGTATTGCTTTGTTTTGTGTGTGGGGGAGGGGAGGGTATTTTTATTTTTTAGAAAAACTTTTATTGTGTTAAAAACATGTGGAATATACTTTACCATCTTAACCATTTTTAGTTTGTGTAGCAAATTAGCCTTGTGCAGCAGATTTCTGGAACTTTTATATCTCACAAAACAGAAACTCTGGACTCATTAAACAACTCCTCACTTGCCCTTCCCTCAACTCCTGACAAGCACCATTCCACTCTGCTTCTGTGAGGTTGGGTACTTTAGATACTTTATATAAGTAGAATTATGCAGTCATTTTTGTAACTGGTTCATTTCACTAGCATATTGCCCTCAGCTTTCATCCATGTTATGGCACATGACAGAATTTCCTTCTCTTTTAAGGCTGGATAATATTCCATTGTATGTATATGCCACACTCTCTTTATCCACTCATCTTTTGATAGACACTTTGGTTATTTCTACCCCTTAACTATTGTGAATAATGCTGCAATAAACATGGGTGTGCAAATATCCCTTCAAGATTTTGTTTTTATTCTTTTGAATATAAACCAAGAATAGAATACTCCCATGTTGCTTTTGGGATACCCTGATTTTTATCAGCAAGGCAAAGATGTTTTCATTCTGTTATTTTGGAGACAATTATTTTGGAGAGTTGTTTCTGTACACTCTTTAGTAATACCTGCGTAGCATTAATAAAACGTGATGCTGAAAAATAGAGAGAAGGCAAAAAGGAAATATGCAGAGAGAATTATCCTTCTAAAAACCCATTTTTCTTCCTGACTTCTTCTAAATACCCATTAACAGTAACAGCTTTTAGATGTGGGGCCAATTCACCTCTTAAGTAGGAAAATATCATTTTAGGGAGAGCAAAAGACTGTGAAGGAATTGGATTTCTAGGACCTTCTTAATTGAGCTTGAAATTTTGCTTAGGGGCCTAATTTAATTTTCCAAGGTCTTTTGGGGATCTTTACAATCATTAAACTGGAACTAAGGATACATAAGTTGGAGAAGAAAATAAGAGCTTCCATTTGCTGGATGAGAAACTAAAATAACTAGAATTCCAATCAGCAATGGTAAGCAGCGTAAAATATGTGAGAAGTCCTCATATAATAACCACAGAAGGTCTGTTAGCCAAGGGCCTAGCGCTATTGCCTCTGAATCCCATAATGCTTAGGGAATTATAGGAATTACTATTATTGATTATAATCATGGCTCTCATAAAAGGTCCAGAAGTGCAAGAGGCTCAGGTACAGTGCGGTCAAGGTCTCAGATGTCACCAGATCACGGTTTCTCTTACTACTAGAGAAGCGTTTTGCCATATGGCAAGCACTATGGCCACTAATAACCCAAGACACACTTTCCAACCACCAGAACAGGAACATCCTCCCTGATGGTTCTAGCATAAAAGTCCCAGTGACAGCTCCAGTTAGGGCCACGTGTCTGTCCCCAACCCTACCACTAGGATGATGGCCAGTGGAGTAAACAAGAGTTCTGTTTTATAAAATGAGTAAAGAAATATTAACAAACAAAGAACTTTCCATGTTTAATCAAGAGGTTATGTGTGTACTGTTCTCCACGGCCTCTTTCAAGTCAGAGCTACCTTCCTTAGTGAAATTACTCAAGATCTAAATCCTTGGCCACCATTACTCTATCTGTACAGCTTATAGCATCCACTCAGTGGGAAAGAATAAAAGTCAGCTGCTTGTTAGAGGGAGCAGATTTCCTTAAATGGAAGTCACAGGTTTGTTGCACCATATATGGTTTTTCTTTTGGTTGACAATTGTAATTTCATAAGCTGGAGTGCCGCAATGTGAGGGTAGGCAGGGGTGATGAGCAAAAGGTCTCTCTGAGGAGGTGGCATTAATGTTGAGACCTGTATAAAAAAGGGACAGTCACACCATGGTCTGGGGGAAGAGCATTCCACATTCAGAAATGGCGGGTACAAAGTCTAAGATGACCACGGCGCATTGAGTGCTGGAACTAAGGCACATGCCTGGAGCATCAGTCAAAGGAGACCACACTGGGCTTCATATGGTCCTTGTTGATCCCCTTTCCTCTCTGAGCTCATCTCTTGACACTTTACCCTGAACCCTCCACATGAGCCGCTCTTGCCTCCCTCCTTACAGTCCTAACACTCCAGGTGTCCTTCAGCCTTGGGACTGTTTGATGGTTCTTCTCTTTGCCTGGAATGTTCTTCCATTCATAGTGGCCTGTCCAACTCTCTCTTCCCTTCAAAACTTGACTCAGTTTTCACCTTTTACCAAGGTCTACTTTGACTATTTAAAACTTTATCATACTCTCTCTCCCACCAGCTCACCCACACATACCCAATAGACTTTGTCTACTTTATTTTTTTCCTTCCCACTTAACTTCTTTTAATACACTCTGCAACTTACATATTATATTTATTGTTTACTGCCTCTTCCTCCAACAGCATATAAGCTCCATGAGAGAAGACTTTATTTTGTTCACTGATGTATCCCAAGTGTCCAGTACTGTACCTAGAAGATAGCAAATAACCTAATATGTTTTTGAATGGAAGAGTAGTGAGAGGAGGGGAAAAAATTTTTTCTTCTCAATCCTATTTTGTTACTATGAAAATACAGAATTCACATATGTCCTATAGCGCCATATCTGCCTCCAAGTCTCTGAAGTCTGGTATGTACTTTAGAGCCTCATGCCCTGAATATTAGGCTTGACTATAACAGCAGTAAATTGCCCTGAGAAGAGGCCAAATCCCACTTTCAGGGACTGTCTCATTTCCTTTACTGCCCAGAATTGTAATATACAGAATACTACTGGAAAGAAGTAGGCCATTGACCAAGGGTGGAAATACTTATGTTGGTGGTGTTATTAAGGTAGAATGTGTCATTGTAATAATATTGCTTGTGAGAGAATTTGAAAATAGTTTTCTTTTAATTAAAAAATTTTACTTTGGAATAGCAATTTCTAACATCCCAGCACTAGCATAAACTTAGCATCTATCAAAATTTAAACAAAATCTAAATTTATAAATAAGCTATAATTGTGTTCATTCCTTCTTACAGCTCCATGTGGCTTATCTCTTTGACTTTTCCTAACTTATAGAACATGTATTTCCTAGAGAAATAGGACATTTTTTATCTGCCATTCACATCAATGGAGAAGGATAAATCAGAAGGATAGATACTTTATTATTATAAGATTTAATATTAAGACCAACTTTTATAACATTTTACCCAAAATTTCCTGAGGAAGCTAAAAAGGAGATTCCACAAAAATTTGTATGTGAATTAGTGTTGGGGCAGGAATTGACATAAAGTACAGTTATAAAAGCTTGTTACTGTGTATATGTTGATCCAGGGGAGGGAGAAAGCCAGAAAGCAGATTCCCATGATCCTTAACAACTGGAATAAAATGCAGACACACTGGCTTCCTCATTCTCCAAATTAGAAACATCTGTGTTGCCCTAGCTGGTTTGGCTCAGCAGATAGGTCAGCCTGTGGACTGAAGGGTCCTTGGTTAGATTCCGGTCAAGGTCATATGGCCAGGTTGCGGGCGTGCAGGAGGCAGCCAATCAATGATTCTCTCTCATCATTGATGTTTCTATCTCTCCCTCTCTCTTCCTCTTTGAAATCAATAAAAATATATTTTAAAAATTTTTAAAGAAACATCTGTGTTGTCCAAGTTCTCACTGTTCCCCTAATTAAAAGGGCAGCTCCTGAAAAAAAGAGGGCTTTTTAAAAGTGTACCAGGTATTTTGAAACAATAATGCAAGATGTCCTAAATTTAGGAGGTCCTAAGTATTTTTAGTTAGAATGGGACTAATTTTCTATTATTGGTGGTCCCAACCATTTAGGATGTAGAAATTTAATCAATATATAAATACCATATTTTGTTTAAAATACAACACCATAAATTATTATTTTGATTACTTTTAAGGAAGAAAAAAGTATCAGCTAAATAAGCTATGAACAATGTTTTCACATTACTTAGGATATTTACTTTATTCACATTACTTAGGATATAAACATTGTAGGTATAAATGTTTATCATATATTTTTCTTATGCTCATATATGTGTATAAGGGAAATAAAATGTAAGGGAAATATATTGGTTAAGGTATCCCTAAAGCTTCTTTCCACTCAGAGCTCAACCTTCTGAAATTTTCAACTTAGAGTGTTGGTGACACAATACCCTCAAAGAGCTCACTTCTATCTCAGGATTCCTGCCAGTCCTCTGACATCTATCCTGAAAGCTTTGTTGTTGGTACTTCCTTCATCTTACCAAGTTGCCAACTGTAAGTTCTCAGACAATAACTAGGATTCAGGTCCTCAGTCAAATGGTCTAAAAACAGTCTTTTAATAGTAGCCTCCAGGGACTGCAACTGTTATATCACCCAACTTGGAATTATAATCATATTTGCTCATATGCAAGTCATGAAACTATATCTCTTGATTGACAGCAATTGTAAGATGCTATAAGATGCAATCTCATTTAAGAGATGTTGAAATGTTTTTTAAAGTTTATTTTTTAATTAATACAATAATTCTCCTGTCATTTTGTACTATCAAAACCACTAAAATGATAAGATGAGAATAAAAGATCCCTGAAAATATGCCACCCCCCTTTCCAATGCCTCTTCATAAAATCAATATGCTAGGAGATATTTACTGAATTTTAAAATGTAAATAACCCAGTGTGGCCATATTCACACAAGTGCACACTTTATCTTATACAAATTCAATACCGATGCTTTGGAATCTGCTTTCTCAAAACTGCAGGTTTCTAAAGCACTTGCATTCATTTTCTGAACCATCAGTGTTGATGAAAACTATGTTAAAATGAAGGAACAATATAAGAACTTATATATCCTTACCAAATAATGACAGTTTTAACTCCTTAAGCTTCCATTATCCAAATCATGATGAATTTCAATTGCAGCTCAAAAATTTTAGTAATTCAGTCATCTCAAATCCATTTCAGAAGTAGGGGGATATATATATATATATATATATATATATATATATATATCCTATATAATAAAAGGCTAATATGCAAATCGACTGAAGGCGGAATGACCAGTCGCTATAATGTGCACTGACTACCGGGGGGCAAGACACTCAACGCAGGAACTGCCCCTGTTGGTCAGTGCACTCCACCAGGGGGAGCGCCATTCATCCAGAAGCTGGCCTCATGGCTGGTGAGCGCAGTGGCGGTGGCGGGGAACTTCTCCCGCCTCCATGGCAGCACTAAGGATGTTTGACTGCCCGCTTTGGCCCGTTCTGGGGAGCAGGCCTAAGGTGGCAGTTGGACATCCCCTGAGGGTTCCCAGACTGTAAGAGGGTGCAGGCTGGGCTGAGGGACACCCCATATATATATATATATATATATATATATATATATATATATATATAGTGGTAATATGCAAATTAGGAAATTAGGGCAGGACTCCATAACAGTCACAACTGGTCAGGAGGAGGCTGCGCGCGCGAGTGAGGCCTGGAGCAGAGACAGAGACAAAGACGGGGGCCTGCCCAAGCTGCCTCTCCACCACACCGGCTCAGGCAGCCCCAGAGGGGACACAGGCAGGGGGGCAGGGTGGGCCTGGGGTGGAAGTCAGGCCCAGGTCCCGGCCGCCTGAGGCGGCAGTCAGACCTGGGTCCGCAGCGGCCTGAGAAGTAGGCAGAGGACAGACCACTGAGGGTCTTACATACCATAGCAGGGAGCTTAGATTTTATTCCACAGAAGGAGGAAAAGTGAAGAATGTCAAGCATGGGAGCATCCTGGTCTTGCTTTCATTTTCAGTGAACCGTTCTGGTGGCTGTGGGGAGGGATCAATTTCGACAGCTGCAGTGTTTTTGGGTCCAAGAAAAAGAGAGACTGATGTTGGG
This sequence comes from Myotis lucifugus, assembly GCF_000147115.1. Lineage (NCBI taxonomy): Eukaryota > Metazoa > Chordata > Mammalia > Chiroptera > Vespertilionidae > Myotis > Myotis lucifugus. The sequence continues at coordinate 21,652,529 of NW_005871051.1, read as the reverse complement.
AACTAGGACTAGACAGAGGCAGTGGATCGAGACAGATTTATGAGGAAACCTGACAGAACTATTTGGCTGATTACACAGGGATGAAAACAAACAAAGCAAATGGCATTAGCCCAGGTTTTCCAGTTTGGGCAACTTGGTTGAATGGGTGATTCTAATAATTGGAAGAAGGTATCGAGGAAAAGGAACAGTGTAAGGGAGCTTGCTTAGTTCAGCAATAGCCAAACAATTAGGACAGAAGGCGGACTTAGTGCTCTTTCTTTGCTGCAACATTTGTTTTTCTGCCTTCATCCACCACCATGTAAGGCTAATGTGCCATCTTTTCTCCTAATCTAGGATATGATCTATCTACTACACATTCCTATCACCTAAATTAGCTTTCCTGCATGATCCCTTAAAAATACTTATCGAAGTCATTCAATGCTCTGTGAGTATGGGGACTTTCAATATGTGGAAACATTATGAGCCTATATAGATTGATAAAGAGATATCGGGTGCTCAATTTTTAATAATAAAAATCAGATACTGAATGTGGTCATGCCAGAGGCATAATTTTAATGAGCCAATGTCTCTTTACTGAAGTGTCAGACTTTAAAAGAGATCCTCTCAAATAATACAATGCATAACACTCATCTGGGTTGCCTGTTAAAATGTAGGACCATACCTTGAAAAACACTCCTTCTAGAGCTCATTTTGGTGGATAAATCTCCCTCCAAGTAAAGCAATCCTATATAATAAAAATGTAATATGCAAATCGACTGAACAGCGGAACAACCAGTCAGTGGGGGGCGGGGCCGGCAAGCAGGTGTCGCCAGGACAGCCAAGGTGCATGCCAGTGGGCAGAGGGAGGGGACGGTGATGGGGTGGGAGGGGCAGAGGCAACCAGCAGGGGCAGGGCAATGGAGGCTGGCGCCATCCCCTGATCACTCACCTGGTCGTCTCTCGCAGAGGGAGGCCACGGGCAGCAGCAGTGGCGGGGTGATTCGGGGCAGGGCCGCCCAGCACTATCCCCAGATAGGCCTGCTGGGGTTGCCTCCCGCAGAGGGAGGCCAGACTGCAGCTTAGGCCCGCTCACCGCTCTACTAAGCCATCAGTAAAACATCCCCTGAGGGCTCCCAGACTGTGAGAAGGTGCAGGCTGGGCTGAGGAACTCCCTCCCCATCTAGTGCATGAATTTCGTGCACTGGGCCTCTAGTTTTAAATAAACAGCTTATCATATTTCTTCAGCATTCCTCAGAAGTTTTACATTTTATTTTACATTACCAAAATCCAGCCTGCTTTTCTGTTCAATGTGATCAGTTTTAAGAGATCTATACTGCCCAGCAGTTGAGCATTGACCCAGGAACCAGGAGGTCACCAGATCAATTCCAGGTCAGGGCATATGGCCCAGTTCTGGGCTCAATCCCTAGTGGAGGCCATACAGAAGGCAGCCAATCAATGATTCTTTCTCATTATTGATATTTCTCTCTCTCTCTTTCCCCTTCTTCCTTCCTCTCTGAAATCAATAAAAATATATTTTTAAAAAAGAGAGAGCCATACTAACATTTTTATCACAATTCTTCACCTCAATTGAATTGACAAATAGAATTTTGGTGCAAGGGACATATGATCCAAATGGAAAATTTTCTTGAGCCCTGAAGTCTTAGAAACAAATGGAAAATATTTACCAGCCCATAATTTTTAGTATCCTGCCTTCCTCAAAAGTGTAGGCACATAATAAATAAAATAAAACCCATATTCCGTTCCACTCAGTCTGGCACAAAATGTACTTTTATTTAGATGAGCAATAATATTTAAGGATTTCCTCCCTCAAACATGTTGTAAATTATAAACAGTACTAAGCATCAAACTCAGCAGATTCAGGCTAGTACTTATTTTCAAATCACTGTAGGTACTTCATATTCTTTTGTTCATCCTCTCAGTGAATGAAGAATTGTTTCATTTGCTTTTCATTTGCTGTTGTTGTTCACTGGGAGGGTGGATGAGCCATCATGCTACTATGTCATTAATTAAAATGATTAATTAATATTGGGATTACATAGAAAAAAAGAACTCAGGTGAGCCAGGTACAGCCACCTGGCTATCTGAACCTGGTCTTCTGGGTAGTCATGTGGTACACTGCAGGGTGGAGCTAGTTTGCCTCCACTATGGTAAGGGATGTCATCTAGAGACACAAGTTAGAGAAGGTGATGACCAATTCTTATGTTCCTCATTACCTTCCACTCCCTACATTCCCGACCTGTGTCCCTTTATTGAAAAGAAGAGGAAGAGGCATTAAGGGATGGAGGCAACTGTTACTTATCCATTTTTTAATAAACATTAGTTATTTCTAAAAAAAAAAAAAAATTACCAGGCCTAGTAAATCCACAAGTATCTATATATTGAACCTTTAATTATTACAGCAGTCTAAAAGCATTATGTGGCAGTTTTCTTTCTATAGATGAGAATTTTAAAATCCTTGAACTACAGAAGCCTGGAGTAAAGCCAAGCTAAGGTTGGTCATGGACTTCAAAGCTGTAGGTGACTAAAGATCTAGTCTACTTCTCTTATTTTGTGAATAAAGAAACTGAAGCTCCAGGAAGCTGAGTGTTGCCCAAGATAATATAGTTGAAGAACTAAAAACAAAAGCAAGATTCTGGGCTCCCAAACCAGCACCCTGCCCTTCACCATATATAATGTGTGATGGCAGAACCTCAGAGGTATACACATTGCTGAAGACTTAAATTTCCTTAGAGGCCTCACTTGATTCACTTACAGTGGTTCTCAACCTTCCTAATGCCGCGACCCTTTAATACAGTTCCTCATGTTGTGGTGACCCCCAACCATAAAATTATTTTCATTGCTACTTCATAACTGTAATTTTGCTACTGTTATGAATCGTAAATGTAAATCTCTGATATGCTATATGTGTTTTCCGATGGTCTCGACCCACAGGTTGAGAACCACTGATTAGAAGAAGTCTAGAATTGAAATTCTGAGGATAATTGGATGCCTAAACACTAAGAGTTAGAATGCATCTGAATCAAATTATCCCTAACAAACAATTAACATTAATTTGGCACTCATTGGTAGCTCTAAAACTCATTACAGACATTAATTAGCAGTCCTACACAATATTCCTTAGAGGTAAGCTAAGCATTATTAGCTTTGTAAAACAGATGAGGGACCCGCTACACATTTTATGTGTTTGTTGTGAAGTGACCTAGCTAACAAAACTCAGAGATGTGCCTCAAACCTAATAATTTTTAGGAGAATAGTGGTATTCTAAAAACACGATTTTTCTGAAAAATAAAAGCACTAATTTCTAAATTTGGCTTTCAGTTTATCATGAGGCCAGTGTCCATTACCCTTGCTTTATTTTAATTTCCTAAAATTTTATAATTTCAAGAGTCTCATTTTATACATCGGAAAACTCAAAGTAAGAGGACTTAGATATTCCCAATTTGGGAAAATTGTTCTTCCTATTAATTTATAGAATTAGCATAAAATTCAAAAATGAATAGTATTGATACATATATAAGCATACTTTCACAGTATATTAAGCTGTATTGATTTAGTTACCACTGTGTTCATCTATTAATGTGATCTTGTAAAAGAACAGTATGCATTTGAGTTAAAATATTTACATTTTCTATTTTTAAAAAACTTAAAAATTATAAGGAAAAACAAAACAAAACATGTCCACAACTAACTTTAGGCTAAAAATTATGTCCAGTTCATTGCCTGCAAAGCCAATTAATCAACAGATATCTATCCACCCCCTGCTGATGCCGAACGTGTAGGGGCTGGTCATCTAGGAGGGAACCAGACAAAATGAGCCCTGCCTGCCTGGAGCTTCCCCTGGAGCCCTGCCTTCACCATTTGTCAAACTTTTCTTGGCACTAACTTAAGAGTAAGAGAGAAAATAAAATGGGAAATATGTTTTTCTGATCTATTATTATCTCCAATCTTGACCATAGAACATCCAACCAAGATTTTCCATTCACCTATTATATGCAGTGTCCTAGGAATAAAGCAGTGCCTTCCAGGTGGCTGACACCCTGGTGGAATTTACTTAGGACAAGGTTAAGGGGATGGGGGGAAGGGAGGCGAGGCAGCTGGCATGCATTAATGATAGGAGCTCTTAGTATTGAGTGTTTACTGTACCCTAGATTGTTTTTATTTTATTACTACAATCATATTTACAAACTATTTTATAACTGCTAAAACTGAAGTAGAGATGAAATAAGTTACCCAGTTGGCAGAGCCAGGATTCAAACCCAAATCTGTCTGCTACCAAAGTCCATCCTCTTATCCATACTGTTGCTGTAAGGTCCCAATAACAAAACAAAACAAAACAAAACCTAGAAGTAAGAATAGAGATGCACCCCAGCCCACCCCAGCTCCTTTACCAAAATTAGACCAGGTCTCTCTTAGCTAAAAGCAGCTAAGAGATGAGCAATAGTAGAAATCAGGCCAAGTCTTGTCACCCTAAACAACACAAATAAAATTAATTCTAGAAACTGTTTAAACTGAAGAAGAGAAACGGAAAAAGATTGTGATAACAGGCTGCAATAATGATAATGAAGGTTAAAATAGATGACAGAAGAGCTGTTGCCCATAACGGTTTTCATAAACCTGCCAAATATTCTAAATGAGGCACTATTAGCTCTACATTTGCAAATAGAGGCCATAGAACTTTTTTAAAATTATTGGCACTATTACAGATATCCTCCTTCCCCCTCTTTGTCCACCTCCACCCAGCTCCTGCCACCCATCCCCTGGCCTTCATTACATTGTTGTCTGTGTCTATGGGTTATGAATATATGTTTTTTGGCTAATCCCTTCACCTTCTTTCATCCAGTCCCACCTCCTCCCTCCTCTCTGGCAGCTGTCACTCTTAAAATAGCATAATTTCCATGACCCATTGAAAAACATTGAACACATATCCTATATAATAAAAGGGTAATATACAAATAGACTGAACAACCAAACAACCAATCAAAGTGAAATATGCTAAGACTGCTCAACCACTCGCTATGACATGCACTGACCACCAGGGGGCAGACAGTCAACTGGTTGATTAGTCACTATGATGTGCACTGACCACCAGGGGGCAGACAGTCGACCGGTCAACCAGTCACTATGACATGCACTGACCACCAGGGGGAGATGCTCTGACCTGTAAGTTAGCTTGCTGCTGGGGTCTGGCTGATCGGGACTAAGTGAGATGATCTGGACATGCCCTGGAGCCCTCCCATGGTCCCTCCCCTGTCCGATCATGCACCGGTGGGATCTCTCAGCCTGGCCTGCGCCCTCTTGCAATCTGGGACCCCTCAGGGGATGTCGGAGAGTTGGTTTCAGCCTGATCCTGCAGGCCACTCCCCTTGGGAGGGTGCCAGACACAGGGCTCATGGCTGGCAAGTGCTGCTGCAGCAGCATGAGCCTCTCCCCATTGGGACTGATTAGGCATGAGCCCACAGCAGGCACAGTGGGGCTGGGATGAGCAGGAGTAGCAGGTAGGAGCTGAAGGTGGTGTTGGGCTGTGGGTTTCAGCCCAATCCCTGCAGGCCACCAGAGGGACCCCACCCATGCATGAATTCGTGCACCGGGCCTCTAGTTTCCCAATAACTTTCTTGGATAATGTTTCTCTAAAGTCTTCTTATATGAATGAGACAATAGGGAAATTGGGGGATGAGAAAGAGAGCAAGGGAGGAGAGATTTTGAGTATTGAGAAAGAGGAAGGCTGAAAGAGAGGTAAGGAGGGAACCAAGGAGGGACAGAGGAAGAAATATCAAAATGCCCATGTTACTTGTTCAAGAAGCATGGATTTGGGGAGAAATCTTGAGTAAAATATTTCAGCAGAAAAATAAACATAGGCTGCCAAATTACATCTATATTCTTACTAGATACACTCATTTGCCTTTTTTTTTTAACCTTAAACAAGGCTAACTAGTACCCATTACATTTCTTGTGAAATGTGAATGTGAGTGTATAGGACACTGTCATATTGGAAAATGTATTACAAGAACCACTAATAGAAGATCTAGGTTTTAAATGTGGCTTCTAATTTACAAAAAGCTCTTCTAAGAAAAAATATAATGTAACTCTTGAATCAATATTTCCACAAAAATGTATGCACTTATATTTGGAGACAAACAGTAATGAATTATTTCATATTATCTTAGTGAATTCATGCTGCTATAACAACATAGACCGGTGGCTTATAAAAAATAGAAATTTGTTTCTCACAGTTTTGAAGCCTGAAAGTCTGAGATCAGGCTGCCAGCATGTTTGGGTTCCTGGGGCTCGCCAACAAACCCTGAGCGATGGTTGAATGATTACTCTGACACAATGTTTGCTGTGAAAGAGAGGTCTAAGGGACTGCCTGGCTAAAGGAACCAGACAGTCCTGATCGTCTGCCTCATTAGGCTTTTATTGTAACAGCAGTTTGAGATAAAGTTACCCTTTATATACAATCAGTAGGATAAGTAATCTTGGGAGGGCATATGTGTTTGCAGTGCAAGGACACCCAAAGATTAAGCATAAGGATTCCAATAAACACCCAGGGGTCTGCTCATGCACAGACTTGTTTGGAAAGGTCAAGGAATAATTAGGGACGCTGCCTTTGGCACTCACCTAAGTAGGAATTCCAATAAACAAGGCAGGCCACCTTCGGCACACTTCCCTTTTCTCAGAATGTCCTCCTTACAAACTTTCCAACCAAGTCTTGTGTGCTTCCCAACAGTTGGGCAAGGACCCTCTTCTGGCTGGAAGACTTCTAGCAAGAGCTAACATTTATTGAGTACTTACTATGTGCCAGGCACTGTGTCATGTGTTTATATGTATTATCCCATTTGACCTTCACAACAGCCTCATAACCCTAGCATTATTTTATCTCATTTTATAGATACATAAAATGAGGTTCAGTAGATACATAGAGCAACTTGACCAAGATCAAATATTTTGTTAGTAGTGGAACCAGAATTTGATCCCAGGCTGCCTAACTCCAGAACTCTTTATTTTAACCAATATGTTAAATAAAATATATAAACAAGAATCACACAGCTTATAATTTAAACGCTCCTGTGCATAATGCTGATTTATTTTCTTTCAAGCAGGAAACACAAATAATATCTATTCAAATAATAGTGCTTTCCATTTGGAGAAGCACTAATCAATAACAAAGAAAAGGCTGTGTTCATATCAAAACTATTAATCAAAACAAAGGTCTAAGGTTATTTTGTTTGAAGTTCACCTTTCTATTAGTTAAAGATGAAAATGTCCTCTAAGACAAATTTAGAATTCCTAGAACAGCCTGACCTTTAATATTTGTCATCACACAAATGTTTTTTAGTGTCATTATCTTATTATTATTGGTATATTTTCATTATTCATCCTTCTCTGTTCATTAATCAGGCTAACATCCTGTAAACAGCTAAATTTATACAAAAATATAAATAGGATAGAGTTTATTGGTTACTCACCAAAATACCAAAAGATCCATGGGGAGAAAATTATGTTACAAAAACTGCAGCTTGGGGAACAATCTTTCACAGTTACTATCATTTTATCTCAAATTATTAATTTTCCCTGAGGAAGACTATAAAATTACGAGCTAAGAAAAGGAAAGAGTTCAAAAGAACAGTGAATTGCTTTAGAATAGTCAACAATTAGAAACTTTTGAGATAAAGTAGTAGAAGTCAGAGATTATCTAATAATAATAATTTTCATTTGCTTTGTTTGGTGTTTGAGTGATTGCCCTGTGCTAAATCCTTCACATGGTTTATTTTTCATTTGGGTTTCCCCAGGAACAGACTCTAAGGCAAAGATTCAAGGGCACAGGTTTCATTTGCAGAGTGTAGGGAAAATTGGAAAGAAGGTAGATGAGAAAGCATGGATGGAGTGTTTGTGTGAACTAATCAGTGGATAGAGCGTCAGCCTGCGGACTCAAGGGTCCCAGGTTCGATTCCGGTCAAGGGCATGTACCTTGGTTGCGGGCACATCCCCAGTAGGGGGCGTGCAGGAGGCAGCTGATCGATGTTTCTAACTCTCTATCCCGCTCCCTTTCTCTCTGTAAAAAATCAATAAAATATATTTTTTAAAAAAGAATGCATTATCAGGCCAGTTACCACTGAAAAGAAAGGGGAACTTAATCCTGTAGGAAAATGCTGGAAAGCTTTATAGAACACGTGCCTCTCATTATCATGCCTGAGGGTGAGGGAGTTGAGATATTTACATACCAATTGCCTTCAGTCATTATTGTTGAAACACTCCTTTGTCATGAATTCCTTAGACTCTCAGAGCTGCAGTCTTCCACAACTTCAAAGAAAGCCTCAGGTAAAGAGATGTAGATCAGGGCCACTGAAGGCATGACCTGAAGGCATGAAATAGGGGGACTCCAGAGCTTTAGGTACAGATGACCTAATTTAATTTCTTGCCATAATCCCAATCACTCTATGAATTTGGTGGTATTTTTATCCCCATTCTGAAGATGAGGACATTGAGGCTTAGAGGTGTTGAGTAACTTGGCAGTAGCCAAATAGCAAGTAAGGAACAGAGCTTGATGCCAAGTAGGTAGTCTGACTCCAGAGCCTGCAATCTTAGACATTACTCTTTACTGTTTTCCAAAAGATATTGTCTAAAAAGATAACTCCACCAACTCCCCAAGGAAAAGATGTCTATATCCTGTTTTCTCCAGCCGAGAAGACCTGGTAGAGATTTACCTTCAATACCTTCCATCATAAAAATGCTGGGTATGTTTTTTCTAGCACAGTTTTCTGTCACTTAGTATGTAATGAATAAATGATGAATGAATGAATGAATGAATGAATGAATGAATAGTTGAATGGAATCTATAAGGTTAGCCATAAATACATGTATATGTCTTATTTCTAAAGAATTTTACTAGCTTTCAATTTAAAAGGAGGTCACATAAATTCCACCATTTAGCCATATTTTGTTGACCCCTCCCCTCACATGTAGGACCACAGCTTTCTACAAAGGACCCCCATGTATTACTAACAGCCTCAAGAAAATATTTCACATGGACTCTCAGATCATCCAGTCACTGACTCTGACAGCCACCACCTTTCCTTCTGTCCATCCCTTCTCTGCTGAATCCTTTACATCCACCAGGTGCCATTGCTTCTTCCAGATATTGCCATTGCTTCCCCCAGGTGCCACCACTAATGCCTGGCAGCCCCACAGTGTGGTGGTAGTGTGGGAGCAGGAGATGACAGAGCAGCACTGCCTTGTTTGTTAGTATCCTGTGTGTAGTTAATGGGAAATTTTCTCCAGTATTTACTCTCAGTTTCCTCTTTTCCCAGGACCTAAAGGGAAGATACCAGGCAGATGCTATGATGACTAAGGATCTCTACCAAGGCCAACCTTGGCTGCTTGACTCTCCTTAGCATGAGTCCTTACCTTGAGGCCTTCTTGTCCTAGCAAATTTAGGGATGCTCAACCAGCCAGTCCCCCTGCATCTAACCCCAATGTTACAATAATATTCCAGCTTGGCACCCCAATATCTCCATTTATACTTGGTAGAATACATAGGGTTAATATTTTATGCATAACATATTCAGCATTGTATAGAAGGTTGATAATATAACCTAATAATATTATTGCTGGCTGATATTTTCCTCTGTCTCTAACCTTCTAACTTGCCATCACTATGTGCAAAATATGTGATTAATAAAAAATATTTTTCAGTTTAAAAAACTTTTTTTTAACTTGCCTAAAACCTATATTATGGAATTTGGCAAACTCACAGAATTTTGTTTTCTAACCTGATGATATGGTATCTAAGCATTTTTTTTTTTTGGTATCTAAGCATTTTAATGAAAGATACAAAGAGAGATTATGCTTGGGCCCAAAGGAATGAATCTCAAGGATGAAATTTCAAGGCTTAAGGCAAATACATGAGGGTGACATTTTGGGCAGGAGAACTTTCCCTGACATTTCTCAAATGTGCAGCTAAACTTCAACCCCCACTATAAGTGAAGCTGGACATGAATGAAGAGCCCTATCTTAAATGTTGACCTTTTCAAGTCAAATGACAATGTGCTCTTTTGAGTGATGATCTTTAAATGCAAAAAATTAAACAACATTCACAAAAAGTTTCCAGTTTCAGAAAGACTAATTTCCCATAAAGTGTGTATAGAATGGATGAACACAAATATAAATATAATTCCGTTTAATTTTTAATTCACCTCTGGGGGAAAAAACAGTAAAAATAAGCAAACCAAACGCAAATGCTATTTTACAAATGCAAATCAGATTTCTATAATATCGTGCACATAACAGTTGTGTAACTCCATGTTATAAGAAAGTTTCAAATTAAGGCACAAGTTTAATCCAGTACCTATATGACTAATACACACTTAATTCAATCAAAAATATGTTTAAATCAGTAGGCAACTTATCACTATCAGACAGGCAGCAAATGTGATGGAATTATGTACACCATGAATTATGGTTCAGAGGACAGTCCTGAGGACAATAACAAAGCACCCTTTTCAGAAACACTTTATCACTAACACTCTTGCTGGCAAAGAGTCGAACGGAGACTTCCACAGCTCAAAATCATCAATTGGCTGCTCCTGCAAACCCCCTACTGGGGATTGAGCCTGCAACCCTGGCATATACCCTGACCCGGAATCAAACCGTGGCCTCCTGGTTCAGAGGTGGATGCTCAACCACTGAGCCACATCCAGCCAGGCGGCAAAGATTAGCTTTTGACAAAATAAGCATGATTTCAATAGTAACAAATGAATATGGATGCAGCTTAGATTGCGGAAGTCCAAAGAATTCCCAACTGAAGGCAACCTTAGGGAACAGGACTGAAGAATGAGGGAATGGAGGTCTTGAGGGTACAAAAAAAAAAATCCACCTTAAGGTTGGAATTGGCCTCTCTCTTTTGAAACTGGCTTTGGATTGACTGTCCCTTGTGCTGTGTTATACCCAGGGCCACCATAAAGCAGGCTGGTGGGGAGTGAGGCTTAAGCCCCTCACCATAACCTCTCTCCAAAGTCATCCCAAAGAATCATTCAAATATAATGATCTGCAAATAAACCTGAAAATGTTACCGTCTACACCTTCAACACAACTCTTCTAGGCCTCCCTTTCAAAAAGACTGTTTCCTCTAGTCCCATTCTATGCAGAAATTTTGAGGATTCCATTGATTAATATAATGGGAAATCGAATATGGATGGCCAAGAAAAGAATCTGATCTTTTTAAGTATTGACAATAATGCAGGTGCTGGTTTCCCCACAGAAGCCACTCTCTCCGCATTCTTCAGTACAATCAATCTGCATCTTGCTGTCAACACACCAAAGGTTTCAACTGTGAGAAGGCAGCTAGCTAGAACTTGTTACTTGGCCACACTGGGCAGCAGGAAAGGTCCCGGAGCATGCCCCAGCATGTACTGAGAGAACCCCTCTTTGCAGAAGGACAGGTTACAATCAGTCAAAGAGCCCCTGAGTAGATCAATCCATCTGAGGGAGCTGTCCAGAGACAGGGTGTCCCCTTGGGGAAAACCCCTGCTAACTCTTTTTATTGAAACTCTTCACCCTCCCAGAGGAGAGGAAATTGAGTTCAGTGCATTAACAAATCTTCTTGACACTGATTGAATTAGATATGAAAATTGCTTCGTCATTGACCTTTGTCCTGATTCTCAGCTGAAATATTAGATGAATATAATGTCAACTGAATAGATTAGAAACTAAATGTGAAAATGAGAGACTCTCTATCCTAGGTTATGCCATACTGAGGGTAGAAAACACCCCCTTTTTAATCTTTGTACCCCACGATGCCAATAATGAGAATCACCAGGGTAGGCAACTTTCCTCCCTGGGTGGCTGAAAAGCCAAAACTCTCTACAAGTTGGATATGCTGGCAGAAGTGGCTGGTGACAAGTGTTGGAAGGAGGTGTATTTTTTGCAAATCACTGTCACAGCTGATGGAAATGCTTAAACATAATAAAAACAGCCTTAAAAATGTTTCAACATTAGGAAGCCAAAACAATCTGTCTACTGACTTCAGTTTCCAAAGGCAGCCATCCAATGACAGTTTTTGTGCTCTTATTTCACAACTCTTCATCTTTCTGGTCTTGTTGTTGGGCCTTTTTTTTTTTTAAGAGTAATTTATTCTGCAAAATAAAAGATGAATGATTTCAATTTGAGGTCTTGCAAAATCATTTTGAACATAAAAGAGGCTAAGTGGAATTTCAAAGGCAGGGAGAGAAAGAATATAAGAATGGATGAATAAAATATTTTTTCCCATCACATTCAATCTATAAATATTAATTAGGCTCTTACCAAGTTTATTAGGGGCCAGGCATTGTGTTAGTTTCTGGGCAATAGGATAAACACTGAATCTATATCAGAAAAGAGATCAAAAGATCCACAGAAGATCTGCATGTCTTTCTTTGCAGTTGCTGTATAAACCTTAGCTATACAAAGTGAGCAGCTCGGAGATGTTATGGGAAGGATAGCAACAAGACCCTTGGACATTGATGAATTCTTCTGACTCTGGGCATTCTTTTGATCCGAATCTCATTCCAAATTGTGGCATTTAATTCTTTTTAATCAAACTGGCTTTAGACATCTTCTCTGGGAAACACCCAGAGGGCCTCTGCTTTCTGATGAGTATACATTACTCCAACATCTCAGTACTTTCCCTTGTTTATAAAACCAACTCCAGAAAAGAGCAGCAAAAAATGAAAGCAGGCTTGGGGACCCCAGGTGCTATTTGTGCCTCACTGCTGATGTCCTTCTCCTCCCACTCCAGTTACCGGATGAAAGCCAGACCCTCTCACAGCTCCTTCTCTTTCTCAAGAGATTTTCCCCTTAATGAAGAGGACTCAGGAGCTGGTCTAATAGCAGCCACTAGAATCTGGTCCTGGTGGGGCTTCGGGGCACTCAGGTACTGGGGTTTGGAGTGACTCAGGCTCATCTTGAATTCTAGTTCTTTTCCTTGCTGGCTGCATAACTCAGAGTGAGTCACTTGACCTCTTTGAGACTCTCTGTCCTCATTCATAAACTGTGGATAGCAATGCGCATCTCATAGGATTGCTAAGACCCAAAGAGTGACTGTGCATAAAGCACCTATCACAGTGCTGAGCTCCAATAGTCTCCTTCTCTTTGACCCCCCACTTCTCTTTCCTCTGGGACCAGGAGCCCTCTTCACCATGAGTCATTCACCCAGCAGCCCACACCATCTGTGACCTCCTTTCAGGTCCTCTTCTCTTCCTCTGAGAGCCAAGGTCGGTCTTTTCCAGATTCTAATCACTTTTTCATTAACAAATTTATGGAGCTCTGATTCACATACCAAACAATTCAACCATTCAATGGATTTAGTGTATTCATACACATGGGCAACTATCACCACAGTCACTTTTTAAAATATTCATATCACCTCAAAAAGAAACGTGTTAGCAGTCACTTCCCATTTCCTCCCAAGTCCCTTTGTCCTACACAACCAATAATTGACTTTCTATCTCTATAGATTTACCTATTATGGATATTTCATATGTATGGAATCATACCATATGTGATCTTTTCTGACTGGCTTCATTCACTTAACTTGAAGTTATAGCATGTATTACTTTAAATTATCAAATAATATTCCATTGTATGGATATACCACATTTGTTTATTCATTCACTAATTGATGACATTGAGTTGTTTCCACATTTTAGCTATTATAAATAATGATACTCTGAACATTAATGTACAAGATTTTGTGTGAGCGTATGTGTTCATTTCTCCTGGGTATACCCTTAGGAGTGGAATAGTTGAGTCATATGGTAACTTCGTGTTTAACCTTTGTAGAAACAGACTGTTTTCCAAAACAACTCCACTGTTTTACATTCCTATCAACAGAGTATAAGTGTTCAAATTTCTTCACATTCTTTCCAACAGTTTCTAATCATCGACTTTTTTATTATAGCCATTCTAGTGAGTGAAAAGTCGTATCTCATGTGGTTTTGATTTGCACTTCTCTAATGAATAATAACATTAAGCATTTTTCCATGGATTTATTAGCCATTCATACATCTTCTTTGAATAAACGTCTACTCAAATCTTTTACTCATTTTTAATTGGGTTTCTTTTTTTCTATTATTGAATTGTAAGAGTATTTATATGTTCTAGATACAAATTTCTTATCAGGTATATGATTTTTTCATATTTTCTCTAATTCTATGAGTTGCCTTTTCACTTTCTTGAGTGTATGTTTTGATGCACCAAAGTTTTTAACTTGATAAAATCCAATTTATCTCTTTTTCTCTTATGACTTGTACTTTTAATGCCATATTTTAACAGGTTTCCCCTAACCCAAGAACATAAAGATTTACTCCTAATCTTTCTATAGTTTAGCTCTTACATTTGGTCTATGATCCACCTTGAGTTATTTTTTGTATATTGTGCAAGGAAGAATTCCAACTTTTATTTTTGCATGTAGATATCCAGTTATTCTAGCATTTATTGAAAGACTATTCTCCCCTATTGAATTTTCTTGACACCCTTGTCAAAAAATAAATTGAACAGAAATCTAATAATTTCTTTATTTTTCTCTCAGTGTTACATTGATTTGTATGTCTATTCTTATACCAGTAATATTATCTTAATCACTGTAGCTTTGTAGTAACTTTTCAAATCACAAAGAGTGAGTCCTCCAATTTTGTTCTCCATTTTTATTATTCTTTTGACTATTCTGGTTAGCTTGCATTTCCATATGAATTTTAGGATCATCTTGTCAATTTTTGTAAATAATGATGCAGCATTTTAATATTTGACCCTGTGCAACTTAAATAACCTTTATAAGCTTCACAATCTGTAATAGCAAGGTTAACAATTTTCCCTACTTCGTTTGTTCACTTATTGAGAGATTCAAATGAAATGAAATTATTTAAGGCATGTAAAGTTTTATGCTCAGTAGAAGCTGGACATTATAATAATTATTATTAATATTATTTCTTCTACTTAACCCATGCTCTTCTTCTCCTGCTATTCCAACATCCTGGTCCTCAAAATATGTTGCCTGTGTTTCCCCCATGCCACAATAACCTAAAACAGAAGAGGACTGCCTATTTCCTTTCAATTATTTCACAGAATCCCCAGGGGGGTGCTCATGAATAAATATTCTAGTTGTAATATGACACTTATCATTTTTATTATTCCCTGTTTAGCTGTTTGACTTGTCAGTTCTTCTGTTCTACAGACTTGTCATTGAGAGTATCCATGTCAAAAAGGTGTCTTCCTTCGTTCCTAAAGCTGCCAGACCCATCCTCCGTGTTTATACTGCTGCCCAGTCAGGTGTCCTGGTTGCTGCTGTCATCCTCTTACAATGCCGGTAACACTCCATTCCTCATCAGCCTGCTTATTTCCCATGTCTGCCACCGCCACTGAATCACTGGCATTCATTGCCTCAGGGTGAGGGTAGGTACATCCTGCAACCCAGGGGTCATTTGTCAGAGATGGGTGGCAAACCTGACTTCTTCATTAGCAAGCAATATTTCTGAAATGTAAATTCCCTTTCCATATCATAAGCAAAACCTAGAAACTTGCCCTAACTGGTTTGGCTTAGTGGATAGAGTGTCGGCCTGCAGACTGAAGGGTCCCAGGTTCAATTCCGGTCAAGGGCATGTACCTTGGTTGTGGGCACATCCCCAGTAGGGGGTGTGTAGGAGGCAGCTGATCGATGTTTCTCTCTCATCGATGTTTCTAACTCTCTATCCCTCTCCCTTCCTCTCTGTAAAAAAAAGCAATAAAATATATTTTAAAAAAATAACCTAGAAACTTGATGATAAAGTTTAATAAAGACTATCCTATATAGGAATATTTCAAAATAACATAAAAACAGTCAAAGTCTTTTATTGAGGCCCAGTGCAAAAAAATTTGTGCACTCGGTGGGGGGGAGGGGTCCCTCAACCCAGCCTATGCCCTCTTGCAGTCTGGGACCTTTTGGAGGATGTCTACTTGTTGGCTTAGGCCTGCTCCCTGGGCGATCGGGCCCAAGCTGGCAGTCAGACATCCCTCTGGCAGCCCGGCAGCCCTTGGGGGATGTCCACTTGCCAGCGGGGAGCAGGCCTAAGCTGCAGTCGGACATCCTTAGTGCTGCTGAGGAGGCAGGAGAGGCTCCCACCACCACCGCTGTACTGGCAGCCATCAGCCTGGCTTGTGGCTGAGCAGAGCTTCCCCTGTGGGAGCACACTGACCACCAGGGAGCAGCTCCTGCATTGAGCATCTGCCCCCTGGTGGTCAGTGTGTGTCATAGTGACCAGTCATTCCCTGTCCTGCTGTTAGGGTCAATTTGCATATTACCTTTTTATTATATAAAATAGAGGCCTGGTGCTTGGGTGGGGGCCGACTGGTTTGCCCTGAAGGGTGTCCTGGATCAAGGTGGGGGTCCCACTGGGGTGCCTGGCCAGCCTGGGTGAGGGGCTGATGGCTGTTTTCAGGCTTCCCAAACCCCCTTTAAGGTGGGGGTCCCCACTGAGGTGCCTAGCCAGCCTGGGTGAGAGGCTGATGGCTGTTTTCAGACTGACCAAGCCCCCTGGCAACCAAAGCTCCCAGCCTTTCCTTTTTTCTTTTTATTCGCTCCAGCTCCGTGGCCATGGCAACTGGAAGCAGGTATCTGGGGTTTATTTACCTTCTATAATTGAAACTTTGTTGCCTTGAGAGGAGGCAGCAGCCGGCCTGGAAGCTTGGCTTCCTCCATCGCTGGGGCAACCAAGCCTCCTGCTTGCTCCAGCTCCATGGCTGCTGGCTGCCATCTTGGTTGGGTTAGGTTAATTTGTATATAGTTGCTCTGATTGGCTGGTGGACATAGCTTAAAGCGTAGCGAAGGTATGGTCAATTTGCATGTTTGTCTTTTATTTGTGTAGATGTTATGCTGTAAGGTGTCTGATATTATGTCAGAGAAGCTGAATTCATGACCTAGTGACTTAAACAGCTGCATACCTAGCTAAGCAACTAAGACCAAGTTCCCAAGTAGTATTCAATCTGATTATACCCCAGTGTTCATACTATGGAATAGATTCCTCTGTTGGGTTTTCCTGCCTCTCTTGATTCAAAGTTCTTTCTCCACTGATATTATATACTAGAGGCCCAGTGCACAAAATTCATGCATGGGTAGGGTCCCTAGTCCTGGCTAATCAAGGCCGATCTGTGGGGCGATCGGAGGGGCAATCGTGGGGGCCCCCACTGGCACCCACCTTGACAGCCTGGCACGCCCACTCACTGGGCCCCCCCCCCCACCACCACTACAGGTTGCCTCTCTCCACAGGGCAACCAGAGAGACAATCAGGGGGGCCTCCGCTGGCACCTGCTTTGGCTGCCTGGGGTCTGCAGGCTGGAGGCAGTTCCTGTGTGAGCATCTGCCCCTTGTGGTTAGTGCGAGTCATAGCAACTGGTCGTTTCGCTGGTCATTCCACCATTTGGTCAATTTGCATATTAGGTTTTTATTATATGGTATAAAAAGATAAATTTTATTTAACTTGTTTTTTTGCAGAGCTTGTTTTTATTTCTAATCCACTATAAAAAGGCAGTACAATTTCTAATATTTTTGTAATACTGGTTGATATTTCCCTATCTCCCTGCCACATCTGTTTATAATATGCTTAAATTAATGAAAAATATCTCTGACCAATCCTAATTTAAAAACAGAACTCAGAAATTTTTTCTATATAGATTTTTTTTTAAGTTTTGAAGATCATTGACCTAAATATTTGAATCAAAAAACTAAAAAGAGAACAGCAAACTAGAGTAGAGGAAATAAACACAATATAGCAAAAATAAATGAAATAGAAAGTAAACAAAGAAATCGCATTTATTTAAAACTAGGAACATTTTTTGAAAGATATAAAATAAGAAAACCTCTGGGAAAGAGACAAACAATATTGGAATGAAAAATGGGTCAAAGCTCAGACACAATAGACAATTTTAAAATAATTGAATTATTATGAAAAAACTATAGTGCTCTACAAATCTCAAATAAAATACAAAAAAATAAAATATTAATGATCATAATTGATTTAATAATAAATAGAAAACCCAAAGAAACCAGAAACGATCAAATAAATTGGATTGGTGGTCAGAAACCAACTCCTAGAAGGAGGTTTCAGAGAAGAATTTTTTAAACAGAGAACAGAAAATCTCAATCTTACACAAACTATACCAGCAAATAGAAAAAGAGGAAGGTACATAAAGCACATTTTATGTAGCTAGTCTATTTCTCGATATACTAGTAGAGAGGAGAAATAGGGTAAAAGGAAATATCAATATAGGATCTGATCTCTTAGGGGGACCTTGTGGTTATGGGGCACAGTTGGCCAGTTATATGTCAAAGGTTGTGAGACACTAGAGGAGGCAAGGAAGGAAAATTTTTCTTCTTAGTTATAATCTGGATTCCCTTTAATTTTTTTAAAGAGCTCCAGTAAAACATTTAATTTTTATTTAATAACTTTTGGCTACTGGAATTTGTCCTTAAAAATGGCTATATCTGTCAAGTGAAATGTCAGACAGAGAAAAATAAGTTCTGTATGATATCATTTACATGTGGAATCTGAAAAAGCCCAAACTAAGAGAAACAGAGACTAGAAGTGGTGGTTTTCAGTAGCTGAGGGGTGTGGGAAATGGGGAGATGTTGATCAAAGAGTAAAAACTTCCAATTAAAAGATTAACAATTTCTGGGGATAATCTATATATATAAAAGTCTATGATGGAATGACTGTAATGACCTGAACGACCGGTCACTATGATGCACACTGACCACCAGGGGGCAGACGCTCAACGCAGGAGCTTCCCCCAGCCTGCAGCCCCTAATCGCCAATGGGGACTGCAGGCCAACATCCCAGTCCCTTCCCCCAGCTGGCAGGCCCCAATCGCCTGATTGGGGCCAGACCCCCCAGACTGGGAAGGGGAACCAGGGGGTGGGTGTTGGCAGATGTGGCCCCTTTCTCAGGAGGGGCTGAGGGCCAGCTCCCTCCTTGGGTCGGTGGCCAACCTCCCGGGTCCCTCCCCCTGTCCCTCCCCCCGGCCAGCAGGTCCCAATCGCCTGATCAGGGCTCCGAGCTGAGACGGGGAACTGGTAGTGGGTGGCAGTGGACATGGGTGGCAAGGGAAGGAGAAGGGAGGTGGCAGGGAGGCAGGAGGCAGGGAGATGGGGAACCACATGGTGGTGGTGTGCGGGCAGTGAGGGAAGGAGGAGGTGGGGAGGCAGGGAAGTGGGGAACCTGATCGGCCCTGATTGCCAGCCAGGACTAGGGACCCCACCCATGCATGAATTTTGTGCACTGGGCTACAAGTAGGTAATAATACTATATCACATACTTGAACATTGCTAAGAGAGTAGATCTGAAATGTTCTTACCACTGAAATGAAATGGTAATTATATGGTGGTGGTCATTCTCTTGCAACATATAAATGTATGAAATCAACAGGTTGTACACCTTAAACTTATACAATGTTATATATCAATTATATCTCAATAAAATTGAGTGTTAAAGTATAAGGAGACTGACTGGTTGGAAGGGCAAAAGGATTTATTCAGGTTTTATAATGCAATTTTCTGATGGAAATAGTGAAAATCCCTCTCATACCTATAAACCTACTCTTGCCCCACCCTGTATAATGTATATACCACCAAATTTTAAGGAAAAATATATTTAGTAATCAATCTATGTTTCTTTTTATCCCTCTCAACATACCAATCTATTTTGAGTTTTATGTTTATCATATCATGCTTTCCACTAGATTACCGTTCTCCTAAAATAATATGTTCACAAAGTTTTCATATTTTTTAACCTAATATAAACTGAATCTCTACTTTGCTTTTCAATCATGTCTTTAAAGAAAAAACCTTTGTTGTTGAAAGTATTACATATGTCCCCCTCCACCTCCCCCGCGCCCTTCTAGCTTGCTCCACCCTTTGCTTCAGGCCTTTACCACATAACTATTGTCTGTGTCCATGGGTTATGCATATATGTATACAAGTTCTTTGATTGATCTTTTCCTACCCACCCACCCACACCCACCTTCCCTCTGAGATTCAACAGTCTGTTCCATGCTTCTATGTCTCTGCATCTATTTTGTTCATCAGTTTATTTTTTGCATTCGATTCCACATATGAGTGAGATTATGTGATACTTATCTTTCTCTGACTGGCTTATTTCACTTAGCGTAATAATCAACATGAGTAGCCTACCTAGGAACCAGCGAGTCTAACTGCTACTAGGCCCTCAGCAGCAATGGCTTCTCTGGTTGGTACAGGCAGTGTTCACAATTTCACTTCTCAGTCTTTGCTTGTTATTTTCTACTAGAGGCCCAGTGCAAGAAATTCATGCACTCGGGGGCAGGGGCGGAGGGTGGGGGGGGGAATGGTCCCTCAGCTCAGCCTGCACCCTCTCACAGTCCAGAAGCCATCAGTCAGACATCCTTAGCACTGCCTCGGAGGCGGGAGAGGCTCCCACACTGCCTCTGCGCTCGCCAGCCATGAGCCGGGCTTCTGACTGAATAGCACTCCCCCTGTGGGAGCACACTGACCACCAGGGGGCAGCTCCTGTGTTGAGCATCTTCCCCCTGGTGGTCAGTGCATGTCATAGCAACCAGTCATTCTGCCATTCGATCGATTTGCATATTAGCCTTTTATTATATAGGATAAACATCACTAACCCCAATGCTTGGGTATTGACTTGGTTCTTTTGTCCATTTTATCAAAAACAGACTGGTGGCCTTAAAAAGAGGCAACTGCCTTCAGCAAAATTACTATATGCTTTTTCTGGGAACTTCCCAGATATAGCACAAGTTAAATAAGAGCAATAGAGATGAGAAGCTTAAAGAAGAGGATGGAAACTAACAGTTACTAAGTACGCAGCTATGTTTCATGGATCAATCTTCAAAGGTCCCTTTTTATGGAAATCCCCATTTTGTCAGAGGATGAAACTGATACTCTGAGAGTTTAAGAGCCTCCCAAGGTCAATGGTGGTCAATTATTTTTTTCCACTATCACACTGTCTCTAACATTAAAGATCATCTTTTATATGATGTTTTCTTTTACAGGAAATCCTTAATACATGACAGCCTGTGTTTGTATAATGAATTGATATTCTTATGATAAAAATGCTGAGTTACAAATTTTTTTTTACCTTAGAATTTAAGGTTAAAAAAATAAGAAATTCTTTTTAAGAAGAAAAATAAATATTGAATTTTTTTCTGGTTAGTTTTACTACAGATAGCTATCACAGAGAATAAATTAGCATGTGAAGCATTTTGATCAGATATTTTGCATGTTTTCTTGTATTTCTGGGTTTTGATCAAGGCTCAGATGCTCAATTTTTAGAGTAATAACCTCAGGCAGTGCATTTAATCTGTCATAAATGATAGAAGGACATATTCCACAATAAATGTTTTCCATTTAAAGTATAAAAAATAAAATAAATGAGATAATAGAGCATTAAGTAGACTAAGGCTATATTTAACAAGCTACACAATTCTAGATTTTTAAAAGTGTTTAGGGTTCTAAACTTACTTTGTAATTATAATTTTATTATTATTCTAAAAAAGATAAAAATAGAAAAATATATTTATCAAGGTGAGAGAATTCAGAAACTATCCTTGAAGAAGCTGAGGGTAAAGTTGAGAACACTGTGTAGTTTTTTATGATAATTAATTTGTAAAGTCAATCCTCCTTTCTCAGCATTAATTTCTAATATAAATATAAGCAATTTGAGACCATGGTGTTCCTGTTTTAAAGACTGGAATTCATTTCCTGAGAAATTGCAATTATAGCTTTAATTGCTGAGAGGTTTTTCTCATATATTCATTCTCTTAATATTTTGGCCTATGTTTTAATGCTTTTGTTCTTTGTGTAATAGTTTCATTTATGAATTCCTGAAAAATGAGAAGTTTGAGAGATTCTGTTGCAGAAACTTCTGACAACTGGCTGGTCTCTTTGCTCAGATTTGCTGTAAGGTTAATAAGATCGTTAGAATCTTTTTTTCTTTTTACTAGAAAACCTGTAAACTTTGATATTTCACACTCTAAAGTCCTTTATGTAAATAATTAGGTATCTGAATATAAGCTCTCTACTCGAATAAATTAAAAACCAAATGTTAATTAAATATGAAATGATTCAAAATTTATGGCTAAGTATCTTAACTCACAGTTAGAAATAAAATTTAAATCCTGTGCAAATGCATCATAAAGATGATCAGGAAGACTTGGTGATCAACCATTTCCACATTCTGCTACAGCAGGGCCTAGACAAAGATTTACACATACATGGGTCTGCCCTCAAGACCCTAAGAGGAAAGGCAGGCTGACATGTAGAAGCAAATAAAGATAATAGAAGTAGTCAAAGTAAACAATTTAATCAACTCCTAATTATAGTGTTTTTCTTATATACAGAATATATCTATATCATGATGGAGAAAATGTCTTGAGGCTCTATCACTCAAAAGAGCTCATCTACATTTCCAGACTGACACAATAAAAAACTGTGAATCTAGGGAATAAATAGGTGAGATGGTATCATTGATCTCATTCATTAAAACCACCTCTCTCTGTAGTCTCATTTACAAAATAAATGTGAAGACATAGAGATTACTTCTATCTCTCAGAAAACATAATTCCCACCAAGAAAGTTTCCTAATAAATTCTTTAAATTCTAGCTTAATTCACTGTTGTGCAGCTGTGCAGTTGGTAAGATCATATTATAGACTCTTGAAAAACTAGAGGAACGGGACATGGCAGTCCCGTCATCAATTTCAAGCCAGCTGTATAACTATATTAGCACATTTAATTAGAATGAGCTAACTTAATTCTGGTTAAATTGTAGGCAAAATGTCTTTTACATGGTCAGGAGCTTGTGTGGGTCAATATCTAATCCTCAGGAATAAAATCTAGCTGTATTTGGTCAAGTTTAAATATCAGAGGATCCAAATACCATCATGCAGCAGTCTAAACATGCAGTACCATCTCCGAACATCAAAGCCAAGCATTCTGAGATGACGTAAAAGAAGGATAAAAGAGGGATTTCAGGCCTTGATAATTTGCTTATTTTCTGTGCAAAACATTCTTCATCATTTGAATTTTCAAGATTTCCTTATCAAGCAAATAACTTCACAATACATCAATAAATTATATGTACATATAATATATAAATCATCTGTCATAGTTACATGGAGAAGGAATTCCTTTATCAGTTTTTCCTAGGCTAGATTAATTCTCCATTTTTTTTTTTATTTCTCAAAGACCAGTGTCTGCACAGGGGATTTAAGAAAAAACACTAGAGGAGTAACAGTCAGAACTTCAGGATTCTGAATTCTATTCCAGCTCTGTACCAGTCAGTCAGTTATGGGGAAGCTACCAGGGAAGCTAACTTTTCTGCCTCTGAGTTACCTCACCAATAAACTGAGGATATTATATTAATGGCTCTAAATCCTCCAACCTTGGCATGTTCTTGGGTTACAAAACCCATCTCCTTGGCCCTGAGATGACCATGTAAACCCAGTGGTGTGTAGATATTTCTT
Source organism: Myotis lucifugus (assembly GCF_000147115.1). NCBI lineage: Eukaryota > Metazoa > Chordata > Mammalia > Chiroptera > Vespertilionidae > Myotis > Myotis lucifugus. Next base: position 21,629,016 of record NW_005871051.1, on the reverse strand, counting down.
CTCTAATAAGCACGTAAGGCCACCAATCCCAGACCTTTCTCTAGGCATGCCTCTGACTAGAGAGGCAGTCTTTAGCCCACTTCCATTCTGTCATCAAAAGACCTTAAAAGTATCACTGCACTTTGCTGTAGATTTTATGGGGGAGACACGACACATGAAAACCTTATAAAAATCCACTCTAAACATTTCTCCTTTTCCCCAAAACTTCACACCACATAGCAGCTGCTTGTTTCTCATTCCCCATGTAGCTGTCTCATGAGCATGAGGACTGTCATTCATCTTCCATGTCCTGCTATGTAGTTCCTGTCACCTAAGAGCTCATGTTCAGACTTAACATGAAGTCAGTCCAGAAGTTTGTTCCAACTCCACTTTTCTCTTGATGAGCAACCATGAAACTGAGTGAATGAAAATACTCCATCTCCTTGTTTGTATATAGGCCTCAGGTCTTAGATAGGCTTAATGCTGCTATGGAGGTGATTTGGCCCCTTTAAAGCCCTTTTTACCTACAAAGTTCCCAAGAAAAGCACTTACTAGAAGTTTCCCTTCCTAGGATTAATTCAATATGACAAGATTTGCTAACAATGATGAGACACAAAAAGAATTATTGTTAATATTTTCATTTTGATTCTGTTTTCATTTTGATTGGATATAGTGTCAGTCTATAAATGGCCAACCCCATTGTACAAAAGAAAAAACACCTAAACTAATAACTGGTTATTCTGTGTCCCATAGATATCCCTTTGCACATATCAAGTTCTGCTGAAATTCATCTAAAATTCCATGTGACATATATTCAATTAGAAAATTTTCAGCTGCCTATATGTTTTAAGAGATTGGATTTCATGGCAAACTGAATTTAAGATATTCGGATGTGCCCGTTTCTGTCTACTCAATCTTAACCCCGTGTCCAAATCCTTCAGAGAAGGAAACTGAAAACAATGAGATGTGTTCTCAAGTAATTTCTAATTATAAGACTGCTCAATGCTACTGGTTTTCTTCTATGATTTTGTGAAACAGACCACTGAATGAAAAACTTCAAGTGGAAGAGGTAAAACAAAGCACTTTTTTTATTCAGTTCTTGGCATTCTCTTGGCACCTAATCTTTAATCAATACATTTTTGTTAAATGGATCAATCTAATCATTTCATCAATGCAAACTTTCTTTTCAATGACCCAAAATTCATAGTGTTAGTAAAAATCGAATGTGGACATTCATTCCCAAAGAATAAGGAAGAAGAAAGCAAACCCACTTAAGTTAGATAGTGGCCTTGTTCCTCAGTAATATCACAAATTAAAAACAAGATCAAGGTTGGGCTAGACAGAAATGGTCTCCTGCCCCTGAAACCTCTCCCCTGCCCACCTGCTGAGTGCCTGGAATTTCGAGGCTACTTGCTGTAGTGGAAAGAGCTCAGGTTGGTTTCAAACCCTGCGTGCAGCACTTGGTGCACCTGGGACATGGCCTTTCATTTCTTCCTGTTTCAGTGCTGTGTCTGTGATAACGCACATGGGTTTTATAATTTCTAAAGTGCAATCTAGATATAAACATTGTTTCTTTGAAACATTGGTACAGGCACATTCCCCCAGATGAGAGTATCCTCCTCTGAGCAATTTTAAAAACCAATATATACATTTTTTAAAATTTTAATCTGACCACTGGTTTGTCAGTGAGTAAAATGAGAACACCAAGGAAAGTTATAGAGTGAGAATGTGAGGGTTGAAGACAAACAAGCTCTACTAACTCAGAAGTTTAACTCACACAGATCCTTTATGGAAAACAGTGGTAAGGGGTGGTCCTGCCTTACTCCCATCTGTAGTGGTGGCTGTGGTGGGCTGCTCAGGGTGCCCTAGGGATGGGACACTCACCTGCCAGTGAAGGCTGCTGACCCCGGGGAACTTTGGAATTGCCCTTCAGTGAAGGGAGCCTCTCTCTAGGCTCCATTCTCCTCCCGTGAGCCGCCCACACCCAACCGTTGGTAGATATTGGAAAGGAGGGGAATAGAAGCCCTCTCAGCCCAAAATGGAATAACGAAGACCCATCTCAGCTCCTCAGCTCCAGTGAGGTTCGCTGAGCCTCCATAGCTCCTGTATCACAGCCCAGCTTCTTCCTCCGTTCAACCCTGCATCCCTCATATTCTCATAGGCTTTGCTGCTGACACACTCCACAGTAAACTTTGTGTGTGTGAGGTTCAGGACCAGAATCCATATCCGTGAAAACTCACCATCTGAAGCAGGTCGGTGATCATCTAAAGATGAATTAGATCCTTAAGGTTCCTCAATATAATTCTGATGAGAGCATGTTTGTTTTTTAAAGTGGTGTGCTTTGTGTGTTCATTGGAAAGCAAGAGAGAAATCAGAAAATCCACTATATCCAGCTTCTAGAAAGAGCTTGGCACATAGCAAGTGCTTCGTAAATATTTTTAAAATGATTGAATTAATACTGTTTTCACCAAATAAATGGGCTAAAGGATAAGTTGAGGTTAAACCCAGAGAGCCTTGGCCACAGGCTTCCCGCTTCCCTCCAGTACTCCCCAGTCCCTCCCTCCCCCTGGAGACCAGGTCAGAGCGCAGCTCAGGCATTAGCAGTGAATCCTGAGGCCAACACCCTCTGCTGATGGAACAATTAACTACGAATTCGGGAGTCACTTCTAAGTCCAGAAGGAGCTCTTTTTGCAGAAAATAAAATAATTTCTAAAAAGCATTTTGTTTTTCCAAACTGAAAAATAACATCTTTTCAAATGTGTTTTTTTAAATCCAGAAATATAAACCTGGAGATTTGCAGGGGAGGGGAAAAGGAGATGAGGCTTCTGGTGGTGTGTGTCTCTTCTTTTTTATTATTTGGTTTAGACAGGAAATGCGTGCATCTAATGATTGGAAGCAGCTGTGGGCTGTGACATCTGGGGCAAGACTTGAACAGAAGTCCCTGCAGATGCAGCCTCTGAAGCAACTCCCTTAGTTCTTCCTCGCTCCACTCTAACTTTCCCAGCACTCCCTGCGGCCCCTTCCCCTCCCATATTCTCAGCTCCTCCCTAGGAGCAGCAGCAGCCATGTGTGAGTCATGGAAGCATGTGGGAGACACGTCTCACTTGGGAAAGTTTCAAAAAGCAGAGAACCTGGCTGAATGGATGACGCAGGTTCTGATGAGTTCTGAATAGGGCAGAAGTATATCAGGAAGTGACATTTCAGACTTCACTAGTACTGTAGCTATTGTGTGCACCTGCAGTAGCAACACACTGCATAGGTCAGGATGGGCTATGTGATACTGTGGTAACAAATGATCCCTAAATCTTAAGAATGATCCCTTAGCCATCAGGTGTCAGCTCCCATCTGCTCCTCCCTGCCCTCACTCCTGGACCTAACTGGAAGGAGCAGCCCATGTTGGGGACATTGCTGGGCTCATAAAAGAGAGAAGATAGAAGAAGAGATGGCTGACCAAGACATGGTTCTTAAAGCTACCAGACAAAAATGATGTGTGTCACTGTTGTCCATTTTACGGGTTAAAGTAAATCACATGGTGACATCTGGGAACGTGTGATTTTCCCATAACCAGGGCACCAAGTCACAAGGTCAGGCCACCCAAATAGTAAGAGGATTCTCCCAAGATCTTTGTCAGAATTCTTTTTTGCTGTACTATCCTCTCCTGTGCTTAACACAGTGCCAGGCACCAGATAGCCATTCAATAATATATGTCTGAACGAATTAAGTCAACAACTGAGCAAATGAATGACTGAATGACTATGGAAACTCAAATCTGCCCAGGTTTTATCTTAGCCATTAATTTACAGAAAAGATCTATTGGCATAATTAAGTTGAAAAAAGATCACTTACATGGGAAGAGTCTAAGTGTCACTTTTCACAGCTCTCATGAGGACAAGTCATCACTGGCAGAACTGTCAATGCAAATGAGCCAAAGGAACCGTGTCAACATGTAGAGGCTCCATTTTAATATCTGAGAAGAGGCACTGGGGAGGCTAGCAAGCATGCTTTCTGAACCAGAGCCAGAAAGCTATTGCAGTAGCACGTATTGAGACTTCGTGTACTTTTCCATTTGGAGAGACAGAGCTACTGTGTAATATTTCCCGCCTGGCCTTCCTGTGACAGCTCGAACCAGAGCTTAATGGTTTGTAAGAAAAATCTTAAATTACATGTCCAGTGTATACTATACTCCCCAACTGACTGGGAACAACAGTATCATCTTGCTGCAATACTGAGTAAAATGAAAACAAGATTCTACTACGATAATGTGTCCCTATAGTTTTTCAGAAAATGCATATAAAATACAAAGGCAACTGCGGGTGATTTTTCAGTCTATTCTGAAACAATTTATTTGGCAATTTCAACTCGTGAAGACAGATTTAAAACCTTAAAATAGTAAAAACTGGATGGAACAAATATGCTTTTATTTCCGTGTAGATGTTTCTTTTTTTAAGGAAGGAGAATGAGAAGCTTACTGAAATATTTTGGTACCATTATAATCCATGCAATAATACATGAACAACAAGTTAAAAAGTAGACAGTAAGTAAATCAACTTTTTATAAATCTAAAATTAAATTTTCGGTTTGGCTCAGTGGATAGAGCGTCGGCCTGCGGACTGAGGGGTCCCGGGTTCGATTCCGATCAAGGGCATGTACCTGGGTTGCGGGCACATCCCCAGTAGGAGATGTGCAGGAGGCGGCTGATCGATGTTTCTCTCTCATCGATGTTTCTAACTCTCTGTCTCTCTCCCTTCCTCTCTGTAAAAAAATCAATAAAATATATTTTTAAAAAAATAAATTAATTAAATTAAATTAAATTTTTATATAGCATAGGAAATGAATTTTACTCATTAAGTTGTTTTATATATAATATATATATATATTATAAGCTCCTTGATTGAGAAGTTTAGGTCTTGCATTTTGTACTATATCATGCATTGGGTCTTCCAATGGGGTCCTACAATGAAGGTGCTAATAGTAATGCAGCTTGTCTCAGTTTGCTCAATTTCCTGAGAATGCAAAGCAGCTAATTCATCTTATCAGCAACAGAGTTTATGAATGAAACAAGCTTGTGTATCTTGATGAGGCTTGAGGGATTAATACCATCTGAGAAAGGGTTAATGGAATCACCATCCATTTTCACAACTATCCTAATTTAATCCCAGGGGAATGTTGTGAACCTGATACAGGTCACTGAATAAAGAAAGTCAAAATACCATAAACTGGGTGACTTGTATAACAAATTTATTTTCTCACAGTTCTGAAGGCTGAGAAGTATAAGATCAATGTTTCAGCAAATCCATTGCTCGGTGAGGCCCTCTTTCTGGCTTGCAGATGGCCGCCTTCTTACCGTATCCTCACATGGTAGAAAGACAGTTCTGGTCTCTTACTCTTACAAGAACACAAATTCAATCATTAGGTCCCACCTCATGAACCTACTTACTTCCCAAAGGCCCCACCTCCAAATACAATCACTTTAGAGGTTAGGGCTTCAACATATGAATTTCAGGAAGGGGGAAAGACACACAAACATTCCATTCATAACACCCAGTGAGAAAAAAGCTAACTACTTTTCAGTTAGAGATAATGAAGAAGTGATTCTTAGTTATGTTTGAGTGTGCAACAAAGCCATAGGGACTGAAATGGCAATGACATTGACCTCTAATTCTGCCTGCTAATGGTTATAGGAAGTTGTCTAAAAGATGTGAATGGGATTTCCCCTCATCGTGTCCAAGCCATATCTACAAACTGCTCAACATTGTCATCCTACAGGAACAGGAAGCAAGAGCTGGTTTCTGCAAACCCTGATGAGCTGAGTAAGAACAGTAGGATTATGAATTGGACCCATATGTCTCCACTTGGGTCCTGTGCCAACTCTCTCAAAATAAGTAAAACTGAAAAAATAATCCCAGAAATACATCCCATGACAGTCTAATAGGATTTAGACAACTCTAAAGGGAACCCTGGCAATTTATGAAATTAAAGCATCATGCCAGGCTGATTAAAAACAGTTGTCTGTTATTCAAGTCACTGCACCTGCCCTAAACTCCAAAGACATAGGGCACAGCTGCTCCCTGCAAATGTGTGCTAGGATTTCTAGAGCTGACTGGCACATAAAGGGTGGGTTCTATGGTAATGAGGATTCTCCTTTTAAAGCTGTGTGTGGGTAGCAAGTACTCAGTTTTTATTTAGATTGTGCATTTATTTGGAGTGGGTCTGATGAAGATTCCAATGGGGCTGAAACACGTTCCAAACCATACCATTGCCCCAAGACTGGTGCATCCAAAATGTATAAGAACTCGAATGGCTGAATGAAAGGCAGTCCAATATGCTCTGTGGTGATGGGAACGCTTCTTTCTTGGTAATTCCCTGATCCCTTCTTTGGAAGAAATGAAAGGATGGAGAGGAGAAGTGTGAATAGAGAATCTTCTATTATATAAGAGCATTATTAAGAAAATCCCCAAATTCTTAAGTTGTTTAAATGTTGTGAAAGAGACTTGTTCAGAAATTCAATTATTGCTTGAGTATTTCTCAGAACAGATACCCTTTCAGAGAATCAAGAGACCCTTACTTCCTATTCCCAAAACTATTGTGTGCCACTAACGCATTTTTCTGAAAGAGAAGTATCCCAACCAGGAAGAGGTCATGAGTTTTTGCCACTGTTGAATTAGACATGATTTATTTGGTTTCCTTAGAATGGAAAGCAATTAATTCATCTTATCAGCAACAGAGTTTATGAATGAAACAAGCTGGTGCCTCTTGATGAGGCTTGAGGGATTAATACCATTTGAGAAAGGGTTAATGGAATCACCATCCATTGTCACCGGTATCCTAATTTAACCCCATGGGAATGTTGTGAACCTGATACAGTGAAGAAAGTCAAAAGTGCAGTTACTCTCACCCAGAAATACATCCCATGACAGTCTGATAGGATTTAGAAATATGGAGGATATTCTTCTACTGCTTTTAGAGCTAGGATGATTCTAGCCACTTGGCAACAAGAAAGAGCCCTGGAAACAGGACTCTTTGGTTGGGAAACTACCTTAGTTTTTCCATTACCAGACCCTCATCTGGAGAACATGCTACTCAGGCAGTCCAATTGGTAGAGTCTATGTGAACATATTTGCAGGTAAATTACTACACACATTTTTCGATGGTTTTGCTTCTGCTCTTTGGCAAGAGAGATGCCAGCAGACCTGGGATGTGATTACTGCCTTTAGTAGTCAACGTTTAAAGTTTCAACATTATGTGTATTATTTCATGGAAGTTTTATAATCAAAATACTACTTCAGTGGCATAAGCCCACTCAATACCCACTCTTTGGAGACTCAGCTCAGGCATTGCCTGCTCTAGAAATTTGTCTATGATACCACCTTCCCACCCCTTCCCAGGCTCCATGGCTACCATCCAAGCCACCCATGGGCTTGCCTACATCACAGGTCTTTCACAGTGTCAAGACATTTCCTGCTTAGACATCTGCTTCCACAATGGACTGAAAGACACTCCAGGCTGGGGTCTGTGCTTCCTGCTTCCTGTCGCATCCACAGCACTGTGCCTCCACAAAGCAGGTTCTCTGCAACTGCTAGTTGAGCTCAAGTAAACTGAGACCCGTGGGGATGGGATTTCCCAGTGCTCTAAACGGGCTATTTTAAGTCCCCTTCCTATGTGAAATGAAAGGGGGCTTTTCACAGCCATTAAATCTCCTATGAGCCATTTCTCAAAACTAAAATATGTTTATATGTATTTTCGGCTATGCTAACCCTTGGTGTTTTCCGGTCTTCCGGCAGAGCTGTTCGGCAGGCTAGGACCTATTCCTTCTTTTTAAGTGTCTTGAAACTTGTTTTTTTTAATCTCCATGGTGTTCTTCCTGCTACAGATTATGTTTCCCTTTGGACCTCTTTCCTCTGGCAGTGAACAGACCCATGAAAGTAAAGTTTGCATAGCATTCTTGACTTTTACAGGAAGCTCTAAAAAAAAGTAGAAGAATATTCTCCGTGTTTTAAATAAGACAGTCTGGTAATTACCTACCATTGTAGTATCCCAATAAAATTCAATAGAAAAAATTTTGACAGCCAATCTTACCTCTTTATGAAAATCCTAAATTTTATTTAAATGTCAGAAATGCATCAAAATATTTGGATTGAATATTGAGTGAAGTATAATTTACAGACCCAAAGGTAAGCAATATAAAAAGGAGAAGCATATATTAGAGTCAAAATATAATAAAAATTTGAGGGTGTCTTACAACTGTACATCTAAAAGATTCTTAATATTATATGAATCTCATTGTTCATATGACATTAACTAGAACTTAAATCCTGTGAGGGTAAATTACTACACGCATTTTTTCATGTCTGCCTTGCTCACTGCTCTCCCCAGCTTTCAACTGTACACCTGGTTCGTCAGGGCCTCAATCTCTGTTAAACAAATTAATTAATATTTGTACATAATTAAATGAGTGGGGTCAATAGAAATAAATGGTTCCAACTACTTCTCTCACTCATGTACCTCAATATGACACTGGAAACAAAAAACCTTTTTTTAAAAAACATAATTCATTCTCAAATATATATAACTAGAGGCCTGTTGCACGAAGAGATTCGTGCAATAGGCCTTCCCTTCCTCTGGCTGCTGGCACCAGTTTTCCTCTGGCACCTGGGACCCAGGCCTTTGCTCTGGCTGGGCTCCGGCCAGAGCCCCCCCCCCCCCCCCCCCACAGTGGTCAGGCCTCGCAGCTCCGCTGATCCCGGGTCCAGGAGGCCTCGCTGCTTGGCCGGCTTTGGGGCTGTTTGGCTTCGCTCCACCGCTTGGAGCCTACATATGCAAATTAACCGCCATCTTTGTTGGCGGTTAATTTGCATGTCGCCCTGATTAGCCAATGGGAAGTGTAGTGAAGGTATGGTCAATTACCCTTTTTGTCTTTTAGGATTGATTTCAGAGAGGGAGGGAGAGAGGAATAGAAACAACAATGATGAGAGAGAACCCTTGATTGGCTGCCTCCTGTATGCCCCACATTGGGACACATGCCCACAACCCGGTCATGTGTCCTGACCAGGAATCATATTATGACCTCCTGGTTCATAGGTTGACACTCAACCACTGAGTCTTGCTGGTTGAGTGAGAAAAATCGTAATCAAATTGAACCTTCTAACAATCAGTCTACAAGGCACTGAGGTCATGTGAAAGTTATGCATAAAATAAAGCTAAAAGATCTGGTCCTTGTTCCCAAGGCAATATGCTCTAGCCATGGACCCTATGCACACATAAAATTAACAACAACACTTAACCAGAAAAAACTATAAATAAAAATGCACCTACATTCCAGATTCCATGGTATTTTTAGAGAACATCTCTGAGGAAAAATGAATATTGCCTCTACTACTTCCCATATAAAAATTAGAAACTTGTTGTATCTAGAATAGTAAAGAGGATAAAAGCCGAGAAAGGAAAATTTCCAGTTGTGGAAATTTTAGCTGTGTAATCCAAAATACTACTAGTAACGGTAGGAGTGAAGCTCAATTTCATGACATGTGCTCTGTCTGCAGGTCTGCAAATCAAAAAGAATCACTCAGACCTGAAGCAAGATCATGAATCATAAAACACAGCCAACAACTTGCCCATTCACTCGGCCTGATCTGAAGATTCTGCCTTTATTTCAAGCCACACAACCCATCTTGACTCAGGAGAACACTCCACACCATCATACCATTGTCCAGGAATTACATTCCCCTAAAAAATGCTATTAAGTATACCACGTGCCTTTTCAGGGAAATGAATTTAAGCCTAGGCTTAAGCAATTTCATTTTTTTCCCATCTGACCCTGATCTTTTCTTAAGCCATTTGATCTGCTTCTTCCCATAAAGCAGATGTTCCTGGAGAGATCGCACAGGAAGCCAGGGGCCAGAGCCAGCCCTCTGATCTGCATGTGTCTCCACTGACCACCCATGGGGCACCAGGCAAGCTATGGTCTCTGTGAGTCAGAATCTGGCATGTCCAAGCATATCTTACTGCATCTCCCCACCGTCACCCACTCCTTAAGGGGAAAACATTAGCATTGTGTTCTCTTGGTATAGACATGCCTGATCCACAATTGTTTTTCCATGGAATTTATTTAGGGACACTTTCAAGGTCAAAGCTTCTCTACCCAACGTCAAGAAAAGTTGGGTTCACACCACAGGACATCCTCCTGCTCACAAGCCAAGAAAGTAAATCAATCAAGACTGGGCTCATCACCTCAGTGAATTGTTGAATGAATGAATAGACAGATAGATAAATAAAATTCTGAGGTCATGGAAGCTACAAAATGTCATGGAGTGCTTCAAAAAAACACCATCAAGAAAGTGTAAAGACAACCCACAGAATGGGAAAAATATGTGTTTGCAAATTATATATCTGATTAAGAAGTTGTATCCAGAATATATAAAGAACTCCTAAAACTCAATAACAAAATAATAAATAAATCAATTAAAAATGTGCAAATGAACTGACCAGGCATTTCTTCAGAGAAGACATGCAAATGACCAGTAAGCACACGAAAAGGTCTTTAAAATCACTGACCAGCAAGGAAATGAAAATGGAAACAACAAGGAGCTGTCATTTCACCTCCACTAGGATGACTGGGATCAAAGAGTCAATCACAAGTGTTGGTGAAGCTGCAGAGAAATTGGAGCTCTCAGACACCGCTGGTGGGGATGTAAGATGGTGTGGCCATTCTGAAAAACTGTCTGGCACTTCCTCAAAACCATTATCTATGGCTAAAATGACTTATTAAAAGAATGTCAGGGTATCACATGCATTTTAAAAAACTAAACTTGAGGAAATGGACTTATCCAATGGGATACTACTTAAAACTAAATGGCTATTTTAAAATTTAATCCAGGTATACAATTATAGATCCTTTGAGTTAACAGGGACCCTAAAGAACATCTACTTATCAACCCAAGTATTGCACCCAAAAAAAGTGCTCAAAGAGCTGGCATGTATGCCCCTCCCTTTGAGTGTGACCTCCTCAGGCTTGGTCACCATGTCAGCATGTCCCCTCTCCCTCACTCCCAGCAGCAAACCATCTTGTGGTTAAACTGAAGTGGAAAAAAATCAAGAAACAGTCTGCCCCACTTAGTGGTAAACTGTAAAAGGTCTCAGACACTGTTATTTCTAAATCAATATGAAAGTATTTCTAGGCTATTCATTACCTTCAGGAAATAAGTCTTGGTGAAGAGTTTTGCCAGTTAGAGAAATGCATCCTTTTTGCAACCAAAACTTGTTTTTAGAGAGGAAAACATCAGGAACTCTCTCTAAAATGTGTGATGGGCTTCTCACCTTTTTTGTCTTTATTTTTATTGTTAATGCTATTACCGATGTCCCCATTTTCCCCTCCTTTGCCCCCTTTCACCTAACCTCCATCCCCCTTCCCTCTGGTCCTCACCACACTGTTGTCTGTGTCCATGGGTTATGCAAATATGTTCTTTGGCTAATCTCTTCACCTTCTTTCATCCAGTCTCCAACTCCACCCTCCCCTCTGATGCTGTCAGACTGTTCTGTGTATCCATGCCTTTGTTTCTATTTTCTTCATCAGTTTATTTTGTTCATTAGCTTCCACATGGACTTCTCACCCTTTAAAACAGAAAATGTGGAATAGCCAGCAATTTTTCTTGATGAACTCAGGAATTACCAAGAATGTTCATGTAGTACAGGACCTTTTTGACCTTTGCTGAGTTTGGTACCCCTATAGTTTCTCTGGCTCTTTCCATGTTAGGCTACTCCAGTAGTTGGGCTACTCCTTACTTCTCTCTTCCTGCCTTGGAGTGGCTCCCTTCTTGCCTTACAATTTGCTCTTTATCTGCTGTAGGTTTGAAAACCAAATAGCACAACTACTTTACATGCAATCCTAAATAAAAGACTTGCCTTGGAGTCCATCACAAAATCTTTAGCATACATGTTGTGGCACTGCTTTGGGCTCTTCAGAGTTCCCTTCTGCTCAGTTCACTGTTATCTTTGTTGCACATTGTCAGCCAATTGGACAACAGAGTCCCAAATAAATGGTATGGTTAACTATACGCTCATCATCAGTTCATTAGGACTCTTTTATTTGCAAGTGACTCAAGACCAAATCAGATTGGCTTAAGCAAAAGAGGGAAGGTATTGACTCATACAGCTGAAAAGTCCATCCACTTCAGGCACATCCGTATCCAGGTGCTTAAATAACACCCTGAAAGCTGTGTCTCTCAACATCTTTGCCTGTGCTTTCTGCATGCTTTCTTTGGTGTCAGGCAAAGTTGGCCACCAGTATGTACGGCCTGTTGCAGAAGAGAGAACAGGTGCTGGGCCCCCAAGAAATAAGAGATGTACATTGAAATTCATTACAGGTCACTTAATGACAGGTCTAATTTCTAAGGGTTCCAATTCAAGGCAAGTTTAGAATAATCATTTTGCTGGAGAGTCAGCCCTGTTAGTAACATTCCTAAAAAATTTCTTTATGCAGGTAGATGAACTTGGCTTTGAAACTGTATAAGACACCTCTAACATTAGGCCTTTGTAAGTAGAACATATTTCTGTTTCCTGATTACAGCACATTGCTTTCATCACCCTTATCATTATTTTTACACTTTTTCTCTCACTTGAAGTAAAAATTTCAGTGTGAAATTTCTCTCCTGTCTTCAATGTCATTATGTTAGCAGTTTTTCCCTTCTTTGTAGGTCTTTCTGCAACAGGATTTTCTCCTAAAACAGGAAGTATGAGAGCCAAAAATAATCTTTCCTTTTAGCCTAGTAGCACTCCAGTGAGTGTTGCTGGAAGCTTTAATTAAGGACGGTATTAGCAGCCAGGGCACTCCACACTGGTAGTGCACAAAAGGCATCTTTTAAAATCCTTTGGGGATCAGTCTCCCAGGCAGATGTCCATCTCCCTTTGAGGAAACTGTATTTCTGCAAGAATAGGCTTGGCTCTGCCCTTGGCATTGAATAGGAACCTCCCAGTTGCAGAATGGGTGCACCGAGTGCAGCCCTACTCAGTTTCACTGCCAACATGCTTTCATGGTGAGAACCGGCCAGGCACCTCCAACACACCGCAGCATCCCACCTCCATAAATCTTACTGTAGTGTAGGAGCCAGGAAATGAATGGATCTGTTCTCTATTCAAAGGCCATGTAGCCAAGAACTCCCAAAGTTCTTGCGTCAGAATCACCATTCTCAAACTCTGCCTTGTGTTCTTTCTTGACCCTGCCTGGCAAGGGGCCCCAGCGTCTTTTGGAGTCATCCACCTCCCTGTGGTTCTTGGGGAAAAGAAGGGGGAGGCATTTGAAACTTGATCTTGCCACTTACCAGAAGAAGGGTCATTTCTATTCACCTCCACAAGACCCTTCACTCCCTTTTCAAACCACAACCCCTATTTTCTTTTAGGACTCCTCCCCTCCCCCACCTCCTGTGCATGTGGTCCAGGCCCTCTAAGCCTGAGCCAATCAGCATACCTGAATTTCCATGGCAATGTACACTGGTTCAGGGATGGGAGCTGACAGTGGGTCTGAACAAGTAAGAATAGTTTGTGAAAGCTACTCAAATAAGCATGCTTATCCTGCTAAATTTAAAGCTGGCCTGATACCAGGTACCAACAAGTGACAGTTTGCTTGGGAGTTTCTTGACTTTAAAATTTAAAATCTACTGTCCAGGGAACACTCTCCATCCCAGACAAACCAGAGTGAGTGCTGGACAGTGTGGTGACTGCCGAGGGCTGGAGCTGCTGCAGTCATAGTGTTACCACATGAAACCCAAGAATGAAACCAGCACAAAATAAAAAGGAGCTGAGAGATGGAAAGAAGTCAGTTTTTTACCACATCTTCTAGCCCCTGGATCGAGTCATCCCTTTGAAACCTCTCATTGTAAGAGCCAATAAGTTCTCTTTTTTTATTATTATTAAACTAGCTTAACTTGGATTTTCTGACACTTGCAACAACAAAAAAATCTGTTCACTAATATCTTAGCTGTGTGATACTATACAAGTTGCTTAACCTCTCTGAGCCTCAGTTAGTTCACCTTCAAAACTGGAATGGGTGGGTGGGGAGAAATTAACCGGGGAACTTATATGCATAGACCATGGACACAGGCAATAGTGTGATGAAGGTCTAGGAGGGGCAAGTGTGGGGGTGGAGGGGATCAACAGTAAAAAAATAAAGGGGACATCTGTAATACTTTCAGCAATAAAGATAATTTTTTTAAAAACTGGGATGATATTTCTTTTTTAAAATTATATTTTTATTGATCACTTTCAGAGAGGAAGGGAGAGGGAGAGAGAGATAAAAACATCAACCATTGATCAACTGTGTCCTGCACACCCCCCACTGGGGACCGAACCTGCAACCCAGGCATGTGCCCTGACTGAGAATCAAACCGTGACCTCCTGGTTCATAGGTTGATGCTCAACCGCTGAGCCACGCCAGCTGGGCTAGAATGATATTTCTCAAAAATCAAAAGAGACCACAGTGTCTGTCTCAATGCCTAGCATATAGTTTAGTTCTCTTTCCTTTTATAAGCTAGAGCACTCATAAACTCTAGAAAGTGGGGGCTGGAAAGGAAATAGAGGTGCACTTGTTCCAAAAGCTTATTGTACAGATAGGGAAACTGAGATATAGATGAAAACTGACTTCACTAAAGCCCTTTGGCTAGTAACAAAGTCAGACTAGAACCAGGCCCCCTGAGTTCGGCCTAGTGCTATTTCTATCACATCATAAACCCAAAATCTTACTTTCTTTTCTCAGAGGGCCAGTCTGTTGATGCAAAAAGGATGACAAGTCTTTAACAGCCCAAAGAGACTCTACTCAAATATTATGGCTGCAGCCCATCAGGGACAGTGCCAGGAGCCAACCCAGAGCAAGGCCTCACCTGACCCATCTTCCTAACTGGACGTCAGTCTAGAATTCTCACAGGTCATTACCAATAGGGCTCTTCCCCTGCAGCAGGGCCACCTGCCCCAACCAAAAAAAAATAAGTCTTTCCCTTGAAATCCAGACTTGAATGCAGACCTGAGGAACCCATTCTTCTTTCTAACCACTTAATAATGAAATGGTCAATCCCACTTGGTCATTGCAAGGTTCAGAAGCTACCTTTCAACTTTGTTCTCTTCTTATGAAAGTAAAAAATTCAGTCTCAAAATGAAGCTACCAACTGTATTTGTGAATGCCTTCCTCAAAGCAAATGATGCTGGTGGGCAGGGGGATGGATACAAGAGACTATAATAACCATTCACCACTCAGATTTGGGGTGGGGTGGGGAAGGACAGAGAAGGTGTGGCCCCCTCTTGTCACCTGAGGGGACTACTCCATTGCTCAGTGCTCAGCTGGTGTGCTCTGTCCTTCAACAGCTTGGCAGCCTAGCCTGTTACCCACCAGGGCCTGGGGACGGGAGGCCAACTGTCTGTTCTGTAGGTAATTTATTTGCCCTGCCACAGCCTCCTCTTACAGCCTGAGCTGGTTTTACTCTAAGCTGACTCAAGATCATAAAAGGAACATTCTCCTTGATTGCCACATGTTTGGGAGGGAGCCTGGGACAGAATGGCCAAGTGATTTCCCCAGGAGTGCTGGGCTTCAGTCCAACTGCTTCAGATGATCTTGGAGGAATGTACAGTACTGAACTGAAGGAATTTTTCTCTCCATAGACTAGCAGTGGAACCACTGTGTATCCAGAGTCAGAAGAAGGTGCGTAAGACCCATGATACATTGAAAGGTGCCTGCCAGGCTCTTGAGGGCAGGGACTCTTACTGTTTTGTACACCAAGTATCACAACATGATGTGTCTGCACAAAACCTAGGTAAGTGTGTTTTTCATGTGTGTGAAGTTCAAGGATTTATTTCTTCACATTTCTCAACCCTACAGGTTCTAGACCACTGGACAAGTAGACAGAAGAGTCAGATCATGATTCAAGCATCAGTTTTATCCTTCCTCAAGCTGGGTTAAAGGTCTTAGCTTAAGCTTGGGGCCAAAAGAAGCTCCTGTCTCCCTCCCAGCTGAGCCTAATGACCCAGAGAGAGGAGGAGAGCTGGACACCTGCCTGCCCCATTCCCACCAGGTCATGCCTTGGTGAACCTTCTATAAGGTGAGATGGGCTATAGGCAGCAGCTCTGAAGGAAAGAGCCCTTAGGGGCCTGAGTGTGGTGTATTGCATGGTTCCCTTTGCCCACCTCACCAGTTGGATAAATCACACCTTATCCCAGGAGAAGGAGGAAGATGTCACAGAAGGGAGTGCAGAATGAGTTTGCCCATTGCTTTATCAAAAGGTTCAATGGCATTACCCTTGAAGTTAAAAAAACATAGCTACCTTACAGGAAAAAGTGACTTCTCACCAGGGCTCTTTTTTTTAAAAAAAAGGCTCTCAAATGAAATCCTTTTCCCAGGTCCAAATGAAAACAGACCTAGAGAAAGACTCATAGATAGAGAGTAAGCTGACAGCTGTCAGGGGAGAGGAATTAAGGGGCTGGAGGTTGTGGAGGGATTGAGCAAAAAGGGAGAGAGAGAGAGAGAGAGAGAGAGAGAGAGAGAGAGAGAGAGAGAGAAAACACATGGACACGGACAAGAGTGTGGTGACGGGGGGTGGGGAGTGGGGGTATATGGAGGATAAATGGCAACAGAAGGAGATTTGACTTGGGTTGGTGAACACACAACACAGTGTACAGATGATGTGTTATGGAATTGTGCACCTGAAATCTGTATACTTTTATTAACCAATGTGACAGCAATAAATTCAATAATAAGAAAAATTCTAGCATGGTTCAAATCACATAGGACTGAGAGGGTGCAAAAACTGAATCCAGGATTACTACCTATAAACTTTGACTCAAATCACTGAATTATTATTACCATTGACCAATACTGATTTTAAAAATAAGTGGTTCTATTGTACATCTAAGAAAAATATATGAAGCTCTCATTTTCTGGTAAAAGTAAAATTAAGCTAATGGAGGAAAAACTTTATCACTCACCTTGATATTTACCACCTTCTGCATGAGTGCAATGGTAATGGGTTCAATTAATTAAACCAGGAATAGTCTTGTATATATTTGTTTAATATTTATTAGTAAAATCTACATGTGAATGTTTTAATGAAGTTTAAGTTACATACCATTTTTTAAAGAAAAAAGAAAGCAAACCTTTATACCACTTTGTATTCTGCAATGCCTTCACCACATTCTTTAGTTTTTATGAGTTCAGACTACACAAACAAAAATTCCATTTGAAAACATGTGACGATTAGCAGCTCTGTTTCAAAATACCTAAGAGTCAGCCCAACCCAGAAACCAACGATCAGAGAGGCTGGTGACCTCAGTCATGAAGATCCCTGTTGGGCCATGTACAGGGCCAGGTCTATAGAAACTCTAAGGATGTTTAATTAAGGCTCTTTTCGTTCAACACAATTCCCTTGAGACCCATCCAAGTTGTGTATATCAATAGTTAATTCCTTTTTACCTCAGAGTAGTGTTCCAGTGTATAGCTATACCGTAGTGTGTTTAGGCACTGAGCTGTTGAGGGACATCTGATCTAATTCCAGCTTCTATGAGCTTTCATGTACAAGTTTTTGTGAACTTCCATGAACATACATTTTTATTTCTCTGAGATAAGTACCAGGCATGCAATTGCTGTGTCATGTGATAATCACATGTTTACTTTTTTTAAAAAAATGACAAATTGTTTCCAGAGTAACTGTGCCATTGAACATTCCCACCAGCAGTGTGAGTGGCCCAGTTTCTCTGCATCCTTGGTAGTACTTGGTGCTATCTTTACTTTTTATTTTAGCCATTCTGATAGGTGCGTGGTGATAGCTCATTGTCATCTTAATTTGTGTTTCTCTAATGGCTAATAATGTTGAACACCTTTTCATGTGCTTCTTTGCCATCTGTACATTCTCTTTAACTAAATGGCTGTGTATGTCTATTGTTCTTTTTTACTTGGATTGTTTTGGTTTTTTGGTTTGTTGTATTTTGAGAGTTCTTTATATAGTCTTGATGGTAAGATATGTAGTAAGAATATATGTGGTTTGCAGCCTGGGTGGTATGGCTCAGTGGATTGAGCATTGTCTTATGGATCTAGAGGTCCCGGGTTTGATTCTCATCAGGGCATATGCCCAGGTTGTGGGCTCAATCCTCTGTAGGGGTGTGCAGGAGGCAGCCAATTAATGTGTCTTTCTCGTTGATGTTTCTATCTCTCTCTCTCCCTCTTCCTCTCTATCTAAAAATCAATAAACACATATTTTTTAAAAAGAATATATGTGGTTTACAAATATATTCTGTCTGTCTGTAATTTGTCTTTTTTTTCTTCACAATGGCTTCTTTGAGCAAAAGTTTTTTAATTTTGGTCTTTCTAATTCATCAAGTTTTCCTCTTATGCATTTTATTAGTGTATTCAGACTGCTATAACAAAATACTACCAGTTGGGTAGCTTATAAACATCAGAAATATATTTCTTGCCATTCTGGAGGCTGAAGTCCAAGGTCAAGGATCCAGCATGATTATGTTCTGGTGAAGGCTCACTTTCTGGTTCATAGCTGGCACCCTCTCTTTGTGTCCTCCTTTCCAGTTTGCTATTCATTGTCAAAGATTTCTCTGCATTAGAGAAAAGAAAGCCATTTCATTCCATCTACGCATGAACAGTTTTAGAGTTATTAATTAAACTTGAAAGAAAATAAATCTCTCAAACTTTTAGAACTACAGAGATATATTCACAAGTATGTAAATGCTTTGTTAAACCCCGAGCCAAGACATGAGAGCAATGAGATTATATAGTATCCTTCCTAATATTTATGAAAATAGCCTTAGTAAGCATATTAGCAATTTCAGACAAGATTTTAAGAAAGTTTTTTACTTCAAAATATTTCTAAAAGTGTTAAAGAAATAGCATAATCTAAGTGCTATTCATACATTGTTATTAATATTTTTATGATATTAGCCCCTCCCCCAAAAAAGAACACTTTACCTTTGATACCTTTTAGTATGAGAACCTGAGGGTAAGTGAGCTACCTTATGGGAGTGGTAGTGGCTCCGGGGCATGAGCATGGATTCTGTAATCTAAGACACAATTTCAAATTTAGATTAAAAACCCATTATTCTTTTATGTTTTCAGGCCTTCACATTTCTTTTTTTTCACCAAATGTATCAATGAAAACGTTTCATTTTATATAGTTATCATAGGGCACCTCATGATAATCTTGACCATTTCTATTCATACCTTGGAAAAGTATACATTTATTTGAAAATATATTCTCTTGAGATATTTTTGACCACCGTTATATCCTTCAACAGCTCTCTTGAAACAAAAAGTTCCAAGTTTTACCTAAAACATAGTTCACTTAATAACTATAAATATCAGAGCCCAACCTATATTTCTTATGGAAGAAATCTCTCTGACACTTGTCTGCAGAAAGTCTGAAAATTTTAGGCCACTATTGTTTCACAATCGTTCTCTTTCCATTCCTTTATACAAATCTAATTGAGTCTCTGGGAAGGTAATCAAATATTAATATATAATCATCATAAATATTTACATTTCAAAAAAATTTTGTTAGCCAATTTCAAGGACTTGGATTATCTTCTTCTTCTTCCTATTTCAAAGACACACCAAAAACACTAAGACATCCATGTAGCTGCCAGTGTCAAATCCTCACACAATGATAAGACAATGGAATTTTAAAATAAACCAAATGATTTTCTGGCCAAAGCATTTTTTTCGAGTCATGTGAAAATGTGTTTAATAGACCAAGGTGGTTTTGTTTTTTTTCTTTACATTCTCCAAGGACTGAATGGGAACCGGGTTTTGACAATCTGCCCAGCAGGATTGTTAGAGTGTGGTGTCCCGGGCAGGCAAACTGGCACTCAGCAGCCTCGTTAGCATAATTCTGATATGCATGTCCCACGAGGCAGTCCTTCCAGTCAAGGGTGGAGTCAAAGAAGTCAGCAGACCAAAGCCAAAGCCAGATGGAAAATCACAGACTCAACAACACAAATGTTTGTTTTCTCAAGAATAAAGTAGGTGCTAGGGCACAAATAAGCTAGCTTTCTCACTCCTCTTGAGATCTGCAGCTTCTACTCTAGGAGGTGGAAACAGGGAGTCACCTTAGATCAGACGCTTTGTTTCAGGAAGTTCACCAGCAATGTCCCTTTATTTTGAAGCAAGTGACTTTCAGCAGCAGTGGGGGAAAGTTCAAGAGTGTTATTGGGCTTTGCAGTGGCCTCGGACTCAAATCCTATTGGCAATCCAAATGCCTGTGGTCCCTCCCAATCAACTAGCTTGAAACTATGAGTTTATTTGGTGTCTAAGGACCCTTCTATGAGACAGAGAAGTAGTTCCAGATACCTCTTTTAGGTTTAAAGTCTATTTAGATTGGGGCCCATAGTAAGAAAATAAAACAACCAGATGGGAAACTTCCCAGAGGTAGGAAGGTGGAGATTAGTTGGGTGGTCTGGCTTTAAAACTAGAGCCCCTGTACTGGGGATATCTCATGGCTGATGGTGTCATGAGATCCTTCCTGAACTAGTCACCATAGCAATCTGAGCTGTCCTCAAGGCAAGGTCAGCTTAAGACCTTCAGAGGCCCTAAATACTGAGAAGAGTGTGTTTCCTATCAATTGCCATCTCTACCATAAATGTCATTCAAAATAATAATTATACTAAACCATCAAGCAGAGATAAGAAAGTACAAGAGTAAAAACTAGTCCATAATGCCAAGTTTATGCCAATTGTATGCTTCTATTGCAATATCAAAACTTTCAAAAGAACTTTTTACCACAATTTTGGTGCCCCAGTGTAATCTGAATTTAGAGTTGTTCAGCCTTGCCTTGAGGGAAATGTGCAGCTTTTCCGGAATCCAAAGACCCTGGACCTATTTTTGCCTTGAGAACTCAGAGCCAAATGAACACTCATGTGTAATAACCAAAGTGCTTCCTCTGGGTCACTGTGACTTGCACTAGGTAGTCGAATATTCTGTTACCAACATCACCATGGAGACAAAGAAACCAGGGCTGTGGCTATATTCCATGCAAAAGGAAATGTAGACCAAAATGAGGGCAATGGGATGAAAATAAGGTGCTGGACAGAGAAATATAGTGGTGGATTGGGGTTATGAGTGAGGGGAACAGTATGAATAAGGGAGGGTTTCCCATTGGGTTACAGGAATATAGAAATTATAAGAAGAGGAGAAGGAGATAGTTGAGAGGATAAAGAGAGACGTGGTGATTTGGGTTTGTGGCAGATTGAACTTCCTGGCTGTCTCTCCGTGTCTAGTTGGATATACCTATAACAGGGGGCACAGATGTGTATCGAGAGCTTATGAGAATGAGGACTGGGAGTCACCCACATGTTTGAAGAGAAGGCGCCTACAAGAACACCGTTAGTGTAAAAGCCAATTCAATGTGGTGGAAGCAATAACAGAAGAATGACCATGAGGAATAATGAGGAGAAGAGATGAGAGTACAGATGGAGAAGCTTCTCAGAGAGAAAAATATATTTTTTTTTCTCTGAGAAGGAAGATGAAGCAAAAAATCCTGGCCACAGGGTTACCTTTGGACTGAAGGAAGAGTTGAAGAAGTTCCCATCAGGTAGCCTTGCCCTTCTCAGGAATTAGGAAATTATGTCATTTCTGAGCAAGATAGGACCAGAGGTAAATGAAAAGCTCAAAGAGAACAAAAAAAAGGTTGGAAACACTTGATAAGCCAGTGGATTCAAGGTAGAAAGGAGGATTAAAAGTCTGGGATGATCAGGAGAGGAGCCAAGTCCAATTAAGAAGGGTGTCCAGAAGGAAAAAAAAAAAGTCAGATCAATGGAAAAAGGTGGGTAGAATAATAACCACTTGTATGTTTTGCATTTATCTTCAAATATTTTGAGTAAAGTACAGAAAAATAATTCTCAGGTAACTACAATCTAAAAGCCAATCTAAAGAATGGGTCCTGTCATATTTCAAATCTTATTGAATAGCCTTTACACAAATCCCAAATGTATTATGACCTAGACATTTCACCTAGTAAAAGAAACAAGACCCTCAAACCAAACGTGGACAAGAAAATAATTAGGTATTTTAAAAGTTCTGCTTAAATAAGATCATTTTCCCAGCTTTATTGATACATAATTGACATACTGCATTGTATAAGTTTAAGGTATACAACAGGTTGATTTGTTAAATTGCAAAATGATTACTACCACAGTGTTAGCTAACACCTGCATCATTCACATAATTACCATTTCTCTTCTGTGGTGAGAACATTGAAGATCTGCTCTCTTAACCACTCTCAAGTCCATAATATAGTAACATTATGCTACGTTTTAAAATCCCCAGAACTTATTCATCTTATAACTGGAAGTTTGTACTCTTTAACCAACATCTCCCATTTCCTCCACCCCCAGCCTCTCATAACCATTATTCTAGTCTCTATTTCTATGAATTCAGCTTTCATATATTCCACCTATAAGTGATTTGTCTTTCTATGACATTTTTCACTTACCATAATGCCTTCAAGGTCCATTCATGTTGTCACAGATAGCAGAATATCTTTTTTTATGTATCTTCTTTATTCATTTATCTATTGACAGACACTTAGATTGCTTCCACATCTTGACTATTATAAATAATGCTATAAGGATCAATTTTCATAAACTATATGAGGAAACTGATACATATATTGTGATGGTTAAATTTATGTGTCAACTCGACTGAGCCACAGAATGCGCAGACATTTGGTCAAACATTGTGTCTGTGAGGGTGTTTATTGATAAGACTAGAGGCCTGGTGCACTAAATTCATGCACAGGGGAGGGGGTTATCCCTCAGCCCGATCTGCACCCTCTCCAATCTGGGACCCCTCAGGGGATGTCTGACTGCAGGATGGGGCCTAAACTGGCAGTTGGACAACCCTCTCGCAATCTGGGATTGCTGGCTCCTAACCACCTGCCTGCCGGCTTGATTGCCGCCTAACTGCTCCCCTGCTGGCCTCAAGGCCCCCAACTTCCCTCCCCTGCTGGCCTGGTCACCCCTAACCACCTCTGCTTCAGCCCCCACTACCGTGGCTTTGTCTGGAAGGAAGTCGGACAGTCGGAAGCTGTCCGGTCTCTCGGTCTAACTAGCATATTACCCTTTTATTAGTATAGATTAACATTTAAATCAGTAAACTGGGTAAAACAGATTTCCCTCCCTAATGTAGGTGGGCCTCATCCAATCAGTTGAAGGCCTGAATGGAACAAAAGGGCTGACCTTCCAGCAAGTAAGAGAAAACTCCTCCAGCCTGTATTTGACTTGGGACATCATTTTTTTTCCTGCTTTTGGACTCAAACTGAAGCATCAGCTCTTCCTGAATTTGGAGCCTGCTGGCCTTTATACTAGAAGTACATCATCCATTCTCCTGGGTCTCCAGTTTGCAGACTATAAATCTTGGGACTTGTCAGCCTCCATAATCACATGATCCAATTCCTCATAATAAATCTCTTTACATATATATTTAATAGTAGAATATATACATATATTCTAATGGTTCTGTTTCTCTGGAGAATCCTAACAAATATATATTTTATATTATATGTTTCTATAATATATAAAATAAACCACATTTTTAGTATCTTTAAAAAGTAATTTGGTCATCAGAATGTGATGTTATCTTTAAGTTTACTATGTACTTTTTCTTCCCCAAAAAAAGCAATCTTAAAAGGGGGGGGGCGGGTAACAAAAATTAATCATGAACCTGGAATTGATTTTTGTACTTCTTGTTTCTGCACAGTCTGTTTCGGCTCTGGTTGCACATACAGATTCCTGGTCAGCCCTAACACCAGGAATGAATGGATGCAGTTCTTATCAGCTTTCTCACCTGTAAAGAGATATTAAGTGTCCCAAGAAAATGCAATTCCGCAAAAGGAATTGGATCTGCCAGCAGGATATGTGAGGACAGAAAGTGAGTTTCCTCATGCCGACTTAGTAGGACAAATCATTCTGTGGGTGAATGATGACTCTCCTTCCTAAGCCAGATACATTAGGATACTGCCAGTTTTCCTCTCAAGGCATCATTTTACAATTTTCATGATACGAATATAGTCAATAATGTATTAATAACATTGCACAGTGACAGATGGTTACTAACTTATTGTGATGATCACTTCATAAGGTATATAAATGTACACCTAAAACTATATCATATGTCAACTATAATTTTTTAATTAATTAGTTAATGAATCTTTTAAAATAAATAGAAAAAATTCTAGAAACTACAGTATGTCTACTTTCAACACCTGAACTCTTAATTAGGTGTTGAACAAGGTGGTGTTTTGGCACCTGTTCATCATACATGTAGGCTCATTCCTGATAGAAGGAAGTCACAGCTCTGACTTAAGGATGAAAATAAGCAAAGGCAAACTCTCTTGAAATCACCAAACTCTCTTAGGAAATTGCCAAGATGGAAGGACTCTTAGCCTTTCAAATTCAGCTCCCAGGAGGAAGTCTATTTTGTTATTTCCTCTCTCTCTAGCCCCTGTGCTCCCCCAGCAAGGATGAGTGAATCTCCCTTTTGCTACACCAGCACCCCATGTCTGCTTTCATTGTATATATTCTCTTGGGAAAACCTAGACAATCAAAACTTCTGAGATGAAGCAAAGGCCTTTGCAACCCAACATCTGACAACTCCCAATCACAAGTCAGAAATAGAACTATTCCCTCCCATTGCACCCCTTGCCCTTTTAACATTCATGACCCATGGGTGCCCACCAGAGACTAGGTAAAGAGCTGCCTAGAAAAAAAAATATATGACTATGGGGCATTGGTAATCCTGGGCCCAAAGGCTGTATACACTCTGATTTTAAAAATGGACCATTTTAGTTCCCAATGTATAAAGATCTGCATGTAAACAGCTTTAGATTCATATTGTAAAATCCTCAGGAACCATGCTCTGTTTCCACAGCTCTATTTTACATGCTTATTTTATGAGTCTCTTGATGGAAATCTAAACCTTGAATGATCTTTCACAAACCATTAATCTTTGAAATACAATTCAGGAAAGAGGCTGTGTAGCTATCAAGTGCTAGCATCCAGAATTGATGAAAAACAAAAAAGGCCTTGGGTTTTTAGAAGTGCCTGCAGGCTGAGACTGTAGAAATGAGCTCCTCCTGTCACCATGGTAACACATACAGAGGTGGCACGGCCCCATGGGCTCATCCCCTGATTTCTCTGCAACTAGAGATCAGTTTCCCAGCAAAGAATAAAAAGGAAGAAATAAGGGAGGAAAGGAAGAAAAATTTAAAGATATGTATTGTCCTTTAGAAGTCAAGACACAGCATAGAAACTCATGGTTCCCCTAATAGAATTTCCATATTTTTTTCCTCTTTTCTGGATTCTCTTCCATTTAAAAAGGTCAATTACTCTTTCCACATTTGCTCAACCTTGGACTTTTTGTACTAATAACAGATTACAAATATCTATTTGTTGAGTGCATGGTGTTTACAGAGCACTTGGTAGGAGTATAAAAAATAGAGAAAATGCATTGTCCCAGGATTCAAGGTGAGTACAATCTAACTGAAAAATAAAATACACATTCTTGAACTCATTCAAGAATATTCTTGTGGTAGATAGTCTCTAAAGGTAGCTCCATCATTTCTTTCCCTTTCTGTATGCATGTAGGTCTACTCATCTAGAAGTAGAGACCATGTCCCCTCCCCTTCCAACTGGGCTAGCTCTGTGATTTGCTTTTGACCAATATGGTAGAAGTGATATTATTCTGGGACACCCAATCTCAAGCCTTAAGAGGGCAGGTAACTTTTGTTCTCTCTCTAAGAAAGCCAGTCACCATGTAAAAAAATCCAACTGCTCTGAAACCATGTTATGAGGTAGCCCAAGCTAGCGAGAGCAAGAGCAAGAATGAGAGAAATAGAGGGAGAGAGAGAGATGCCCTACCAGCTCCCAGCTTTCTCAGCCATCTCAAGTAATGCACCAGATTTGAGAGTAAAGAAGCCATCTTAGACATTCTAGCCCAGCAGACTCACAAGAAGAACCATCCTGAAGAACCCAGCCTAAATTGCAGAAATATGAGAAGTAAAACATTGTTATTGTTTGTTTTAAGCCATAAAGTTTTGGGGTAGGTTGTAAAGTAGAAATAGAAAATGGAAACAATTCCAAAGCAACACAGAAACCTGACAGTTGGCAATATATTTAAATATTGTAAATGAGGACCAGCACAACATATTTAAATATTTTATGTGGGATGAGGTTTGCCACATACAAAGGGCTTAAAATGCCAGTCACTGGTCTAAGCAATTTACATGTATTAATATATTTAAACTTCACAATAACCTATATGAAGGACATACCATTATTATCAACACTGGGGGCCTGGTGCATGAAAATTTGTGCATTCAGGGGGGTCCCTCAGCCCAGCCTGCACCCTCTCGCAGTCTGGGACCCCTTGGGGGATGTCCACCTGCCGGCTTAGGCCTGCTCCCCAGGGGATCAAGCCTAAGCTGGCAGTCAGACATCCCTCTGGCAGCCCAGGAGCCCTTGGGGGATGTCCAACTATGGCTTAGGCCCGTAGTTGGACATCCTTAGCGCTGCTGAGAAGGCAGGAGAGGCTCCCGCCACCACCACTGCACTCGCAGCCATCAGCCGAGCTTGTGGCTAAGCGGAGCTCCCCTGTGGGAGCGCAATGACCACTAGGGGGCAGCTCCTGCATTGAGCATCTGCCCCCTGGTGGTCAGTGCACACCATAGCAACCGGTCGTTCCATCTTTAGGGTCAATTTGCATATTACCGTTTTATTATATAGGATATGAGTTTTGTGAGGACACAATTGAACCTGTAATAAAGAGAATGGCTGCTGGTTCAGTGTTCGTCTGTAAGGGGAAGGCCCTGTGGGGGGAGGTGTTGGGGCAGACCAGCAGACCTACAGCTTTTATATGACATGAGCAAAAAATAAATGTATATGGTAAACCACTGAGATGTGGAGATTATTTATTATGCAGCATAATTTTTTCAAATTTGTACTAATTTTCTAGCAAACCCAATAGCAATTAACAAGCAAATTCCTTAAAAACCACAGTGTCTCACTCTGTAAAAAGAGGAACTCCACCAATCATTTTTTAACATAATTCTTTATTGTTGAAGGTATTACATATGTCCCTTTTTTCCCCCCAATGACCCCTTCCAACCTGCCCCAGCCCCCCTACCCCACCCTAGGCCTTCAGCACCCTATTGTCTGTGCCCATCTACCAACCATTTTTAATGAGCAGTTGCAAAGCATCAACAAATCTGGGCAGCTCAGTGGTGCATAAAGCACAGAGATAAAGAAATCACACAATGGGGGACAGGAACTTTGAAAGGAATGCTGGCTGGGATAAGAAGAGCACTTGGGCCCAGCCAGAGTGCTGGTTCAACCTGTGAACCAGGAGGTCACGGTTCGATTCCCGGTCAGGACACATGCCTGGGTTGCAGGCTTAATCCCCAATGTGGGGCATGCAGGAGGCAGCCGATGAATGATTCTCTCTCATCATTGATGTTTCTATCTCTCTCTTCCTCTCCCTTCCTCTCTGAAATCAATAAAAACATATGTTTTTTAAAAGCTTAAGAAAAACCTTCTTACTCAATTCTATATTATCTTTTGGACTGGTTTGGTTTTTTTTTTCCTTTCAAATACAGAGAGAAAAAGTGCCTAAAATTTTTTACTCTCTAGACAGATAGGTAATATATTATTTAAAAAAAAAAAAGAATTCTGCTCTTCTGCTCTGAACTCTTAGCTGCTGGACTTCAAAGGAAACATCACAAAGCTATTTTGTGTTTTTCAGGCTCCTGATTTTATATATACGTCTCTTCATGTTGGATTTTCTTCCTCACATTTCATTGTCATCCCTGCCATAACCCTCCAATTACTTTTATTCACAAGAACTTTTAAATTAAGGCAAGTTTTAGACAGTTTGCATCAGCCCTGGGAGGGTAAAATGTAGGCCCAGCTTAGGTGTACCTCAAGGCTTCCCCTTCCATCTTTAGGATGTGTGAACTCTAGTTGGCTCACAAGAACATAAAAAGGTCAAACGGTCTGGTGGTTAAGAGCATGGTATATGGAGTCAGACTGCCTGGGTTTAAACCCCAGCTCCCACACTTAACCGCTGTATACTTTCAGTGATTCCTTAACTTCTATGGGTACTAGAGTCCTCATCTGTCAAGCAGAGTCAATAATAGTGCTTCCCTTCTAGGAAAGTTCTAAAATTAAGTGAGCTAATGCATACAAAGCCTTCCAATAGTACTTGGAAAATTATAAGAGCTCAATGAATGTTTATTATTATTAAAAATGGTTTTAAAATCCACTCCTGGAGATAGAACTAACAGGTTGGTCACCACTCGTGTAGATATGCCATTAACTTTTGGTTTGGGAGCCTTGAGGAAGTTGGCAGGATTTTGCCAAATGTATATCCAGTCTGGAACAACTGTGGGCTTCACTCTTGGTCACGATAAGAAGTTGAGGTTTACTTTATCACCAACACCACCCATTCTCAAAAGAAAACAAGGAAAAATGTTCCTATACTGATATTGAGCCCATTCAACAAATATTGATTTCTCACTATGTATCAGGCACAGTAAGCTGGAGGTGTTGCAAGGGAAATAGATACATGCTCATTGAGGAGACATCCAATAAATAAAATAAGCAAATTAATCTTAAAAATATACCTCACAAAGAATTACAGCTCCTAAGACCCTCCCATAACTCTGCATTAGCGCTTGCCTTAGACTAAATTCATTCTCCTTTTCTATTGAACACATTGGCTGGCCTAACATGTATTGTTGCCATTGGTTACCATACATTTGAATCCTAAGGATCAAATTAGAAGTCAAAGATCTCTGGTTTTAAAATACTTTTTTTTCTCTAGAACCTTGTCTTCTGAGTGCTTATAGAGTTGACATCCAGAGGCTTAGGGTCCTGGTTTGACCAGACCTAACCATGTAGTGTAACTCAGGTCATACCGTTAAGATAATATAATGAGCCTTTCTGA
Source organism: Myotis lucifugus (assembly GCF_000147115.1). Taxonomy (NCBI): domain Eukaryota; kingdom Metazoa; phylum Chordata; class Mammalia; order Chiroptera; family Vespertilionidae; genus Myotis; species Myotis lucifugus. The sequence continues at coordinate 21,600,068 of NW_005871051.1, read as the reverse complement.
GTTTTGCTTCTCTGAAATGATGGAATTGGCCAGCAACTGGTTCTCCAAGTGTGGTCCACACTCAGCGGCATCAGCTTTATCTTGGGACTTTTTAGAAATTCGAGTTCTCAGACCCTGCTCCAGAACTACTGAATCATAAATTTGGGAAGTGGGCCCCAGCAATGTGAGTTTTAACCAGCCCTTTAGTCTTTTCCTTAAAACAAACAAAAAGTAAAGGTCAACACAAGTCCCAAAAGAAAATCTTTATCCTTTCAGCCAGGCCTCCTGAAGTTTTGTAAGCAATACTCAATACTTTATAATCCCAGTCCCCCCACCCCCCGCAAAAAATTGACACAATTTAGTCTCTCTAAGTTTGGGGGTTTAGAATATATTTTGTACTTAGCTCTTTTATTATCTCTTTGTGCTAAATGATAACTATGCTTGACGTTACTTTATAAGCTAATTTAGTGATGGTTCTTTCCAGTAAATTTCCTCATATCCTGATTACCTATTTTTCATGATTGGCTCCATATTAAAGTGCCTGCCTTCACAGAACCTCCTTCCCCCAGGGTCCTCTATCGTTTCACACAATATGAAACAAATAGCATGTATCCCCTCTCCATGGAAAATGCATGAGCTTAACTCAACAATACAATACAATGACCACCAACCACATGAGACCAATGAGGAGCAAGATGAGTTAGAGGGACTAGATGAGTTAGAGGGACTCCTGGCAGATACTGTTAGCCAGAATGCACAGGGAATCCAAATTGGACATATGTGCACAGTTGCTGAGTATTGAAAAAAAATGACTTAAATTTTCTTAAAAATTTGATTGCCTTTCCACACTCCCAGCACTTGGATGTTAAATCTTTCTCTTTCCCAACACTGCTCCTGCTATCTAGTTCCAAGTCATCATATCTGGCCCATTGCTATAGTCTTCTAAGTTGCCTTCTCTTTTTCCAATAAGGATTGGATATTGACCAATTGTGTTCAATGGGTGGAGGTGTATAGCATTTTAGGAAGGCATTTTAATATTTCAAAGATTCTTTAGGGTGGTCCACAAAAAGTGGCCTGCTCGGCAACTAAGAGCAGATAGTGCCAAACTCTATTTCTTTCCCTTATAACTTTTCATTCTCAGAAGAGAGCTGAGTTTTCCAGGAATATTCAATTGGGATAACTTGGAAGTATATCAGTCCAGCTACCCTGTTTGGAGGCAATACTTTTCAGTCATCTAGAAAAACATTTTTTTGTTGTTTGTAAAGTGGATAGAGTTTCAAAGTAAGAAGCCATTCATGAACAGCTATCTCATTAGCTACAAACATTTTTTTTAGTTGTTTGTTTACTTGTCCTTAAAAATAGTTTGGCAAGGAAGGAGCTAGCTCACTTTAGGACCTGAGGTTTATTGTGGGTAACATGATTTTATTTGCATAATCTTAATATTCTGCAGAGCTATCTGGCTCCCAAAGCAATAGAAAAATGAGGTGAGCTAAAACTAAACAGACTAGCAGTAACCAGAATCAGGGTTTGTGAATTTAATTATGAAAAGTGGCATCCAAGAAATTAATGAATTAGCTATCTCAGAATATGGTTAGCAGTGGTGATATTCAGGTCAACATCATGACCAATGAAACAGACTGACCTTCATCAAGAAATTGCTTTTTACAATAATGTATCTAAAAACTAGACTTGGGGTCAGACTAATTAGTACCAAAGGCCCTTCCATTCTTAATATTGTATTATTCCATAATGGTACATCTTTGTGGTAGAGCTAATTATCATCCAAATTGCCCTTGAAAATTTGTTGGCCTAAATGCTGGGTGGTTTCCCAAAGTATAATCCCGAGGACCTATATTAGGTCTGCCTCCTCAGTCAAGGTTTTGCTACAACTACAGATAATTACAGTTTTATTAGACGTCTTAAATCTTTATGAAATATGCCACTAAATCACAAGCAAGCAACAAGTATTGGAGCATGGCAAAACCACAAATTTGAAGAAAAACAAGGCATTTATTGAAGAACCATTGCTTGGCTTGTAAAGTCATTCATATGGCTCAGTACTGCTAGAGGATAATGGGAAAGATCTCATAAAACAGGGGGAAATTTTTTGAAAAGAATCAACTAATTGAAAATATCCAAGTGCAGGCAAACTCCCTGGAGAAAACAACTTATGTAATGTGATTTGTGGGGTTCTGGGAAAGGTCAACCATACCAAAAACAGTACCTACCCTAATTAGCCTTCCACAGGCCTCAAGTTCTCCCGTTACTCATATCTCCCTGATCTTACTCGGTAGGTTTACTCATTAGATTACATACCTATTAAAACTTTGAAACATTATCAATAATAACCACCTTAATATAAATTATGTTTTATTAGACTGGCTACTGACACATTCAGCAGAACTCTATGAGAGGAGAATACAAATAGGTTAATGTTGGAATGGAGGAAGAATTCATCTCAGTCTAGATCCTCTGAAGGGTGGGAAGGATGGAGTACCACAGTGAAGATCCTGAGATCTTAAAATAATGAGAGAAATAAAGCAATTTAGGGATAGGAAAAAAGAAAAATGTTTTAAAAACATTTGTAATTTGATATTGACAAATTATGTTCAATGGGTGGAGGTGCGGGGCACACTTCTAGATACTTTACATTTATTTTCTCATTTTATCCTCAAAATAACTTGTTGGTTAGATATTATTAATTCCATTATAACATTACTATAATAGCTGTATTATTTTATAGCTGATGAAACTATCGGCTCAAGAGAGATGATAGATGTGTTCAAGTTTACAGAGCTAGCAAATGGTTGAATCTGGATGCATATTCATGTCTCTGTGACTCCAGAGCCTGGGCATGTTTCTCTCCACTATTAGGCTTCCTGGAATTCGGAGCCTTTGCTCTAAGTCTTATACTCCCCAGAGGGCCCAGAACTTTCCTACTTACTGTATAGGCCCTTGAAGAAAAGAGTAAATGGAAACACCAGAAGTCAAATTTACCTCCTTTCCAATTTTCCTTTAGGCCAATGGTTTTCAATTTTTTCTTTTAACCATGGAACCTTGTTTTCAAAATTAGCATAGGCAAAACCCAGTTCACCCACCATGGAAGTCCGAAGGCCTATTCATTGAACCACATGGGTGCCATGTAAAAACTTCAAAGCCACTGCAGGAAAAATAGGAACCAGTGCTCCAAAAAAGGCCACTAAGCACATGAAAAGTTGCCAAAATCATTAATCATCAGGAAACACATATTAAAACAATAATGTAAGATCACTACATACCTACTTGAAAAGCAAAAAAAAATTAATATTTTTTTATTAATTTCAGAGAGGAAAGGAGAGGGAGAGAGAAATAGAAACATCAATGATGAGAGAGAATCATCAATCAGCTGCCTCCTGCATGCCCCACCCTGGGGATCAAGCCCGTATCAAACCATCTAACCGTGACCTCCTGGTTCTAAGGCTGAAGCTCAACCCTGAGCCATGTGGGCCGGACTGAAAAGCTAAAATTTAAAGTACTAAGCTAGCAAAGATGCAGAGCAACTGGAAACCTTAAACATTGCTAGTGGGAATACAAAATAATACAGTTTGGAATTTTTTTATAAAGTTACAACATATCACTATCACGTATGACCCAGCAATTTCACTCCTAAGTACTTACCCAACAGAAATGAAAATATATGTTCACACCAAGACATAAATGAATGCTTGCAGCAGTTTCAGTCATAAGTGCCCCAAATTGGAAATAGCCCAAATGTTATGAACAGGTAAATGGGCAAATTATGGTATTGCATAGAAAGAAATACTAATCAGCAATTAAAAGGAAAGAACTACTGAAATACTCAACAATATGGATGAATCTCAAAAACATGCTGAGTGATAGAAGGCAAACACAGAGGAGTATACTGTAAGATTCTACTTATATGAAATTCTAGAAAAGGCAAGTCTAATCTATAGTGATTTAAAGAAGATTAATGGCTCAGTTTGGGGTGTGGAATGGAGAAGGGCTGTGAAAGTATCCAGGGTTTTTGGCTAAGAATTATATTCTATCTCTCAATTATGTGTTGGTTTCTTGGGTGCAGAAATTTGTCAAAACTCAGAGAACTTTACACTTATAAAATGTGTGCATTTTACTTCAATAAGGCTTACTTTTTAAAAAATACATTACAGCCCTGACCGGTTTATCTCAGTGGATAGAGCATGGGCCTATGGACTGAAGGGACCCGGGTTCGATTCCAGTCAAGGGCATGTACCTTGGTTGCGGGCACATCCCCAGTAGGAGGTGTGTAGGAGAAAGCTGATTGATGTTTCTCTCTCATCGATGTTTCTAACTCTCTATCCCTCTCCCTTCCTCTCTGTAAAAAATCAATCAAATATATATATTTTTTTAAAATACATTACAATTACCATACAACTCTTGAGGCATCACTGAGGTGACATTTGGTCCTTTCTCCTCATTGAATTTTTATTCCTTCCTGTCTCTAACTCAGCTCTGTTCATCCTACAGCCCCATGAAGGCTAGCAACTCCATCTGTCCTGCAAACTTCCAGCAGACTTCATTACAAAAATACCCCAGGACCAAAGCCAGAGCTAATGAGCATCTTAGACCACTTGGAAGAAGAAAGGCTATTTTTTGGCTCAAAATAATTGAGCTTCACTTCAAATCAGAATCTAAGCTATTATTTTTCTCTATACTGAATCCAAATCACTCAAATTCCTGAAATCCATCCATGGTTATTTTCTACCTGATGCCAAAATGTCCTGATGAAAAGTGAAACATGCAGCCAGTTGTGTGAATTCTTCGTCCTGAAATCTAAAAGCTCAGCTACTTGGCAGGACAGCAGAACAGCTGAACAGTCAACTGATGCTTCTGCTGTGGATTGCGAGGCTTAGACTTGTGCAGATAAGGCCTGCAAAAATCAAAATGCAAAATGCCAATGTCCCTCATTATTGACCAAGTGGGATCTAGAGAATTAAAATCATAGAAGTTTGGAGCATAAAGAATTCCTGTCCAACTGTTTACAAATAAAGAGATTGAAGCAACTCTGTTCATCCTTGATCAAATGCCATCTCCTCTGGAGACACTTTCTCCACAAGGCTGCTCTCTACTCTGGCTTCCACAGCAGACAGCCAGCACCTTACTCTAATGCTTACCGCAATTACATGGAATGTATTTGTTTATACATTTGTCTCCTCTGCTTATATTGCAAACTACCTAAATACAGGACCATAAGCTCTGTACACCCAAATCCTAGTACATAGAGGATACACAAAGAGTGATTACTGGCTGAACATGGGTTGAGAATCTAAATAAACTTGAACTTCAAATGCATTCTTTCTCCATCCCCATGTTGAAATGGTGATAGTAAAATTCAATAGAAATTCTAGACTTACAATTGGTCCCAGGCACTAACACCTGAGCATCCTGAGGTTTCATGTTCTTTGGACAAAGAGAACTTTTCCAAAGTAAACTGTAATAAGCCAGCACAGCTCCTGGTGTAATAGGAATATTATAACTTATGGAAATTAAAATAAAATAACAAGTATTTTCTGTAGCAATAGTAACACTAACTATCTATTATGAGTGTTTATCATATATGAGGCCCTATTCTAAGAATTATATGTGTATTAACTCATCTAACTAATTGGAAAGCATCTATTTTATGCTTATCACTACAAGTATGTGGAACTTGATTTTACAATTTGATTCTTGTCTCCTCCACAAATGAAAAACAAAGGTGATGGATGTTAACTACATTTGGTAATAATTTCACTATATATGTGTAAATCAAATCATTATGTTGTACACCTTAAACTTATGCAATGTTACATGTCATTTATATCTCCATAATACCGGGGAAGAAATAAATAAAGTTCACTGGTAAGCCAAAAAGTTTTTAAATTAAAAATAAAGAAAAACAAAACAAATAATATTTTAAATAACAGTTTTCAAACTTTTCCTAACAATCTTTGTTTTCAGATTTTTTTTTAATTGTCACTGAAAATATTATTTTTTTATTGATTTTTAGAAAGCTAAAGGGAGAGAGAGAGAGACATAGATCAGTTGCCTCCCTTATGTGCCCCAACCACCCTGACCGGGTATCAAACCCACAACCTCTTGGTATGGGATGATGCTCCAACCAACTGACCCACCTCACCAGGGCTGTTTTCAGGTTTCTTGCCCACAGCCTATCATGATGTTCCATTTTTAAAAATCAAACAGTTAAAAAACTGAAAATATTCTTTAGATGTCAAATTATTTTTTATCATGACATTTTGATTAACAGTGTTAGGGGCCAAAAACGTAAGAGTTACATTTTTTTCAATGACAATGTGAACTCTAAAATCTAGAACTATGCTTAGAGTGAATTTATATGAGGCTAGTGTTCCCAAATTTGAGCCCAAAATGTTTTCCTCACTGTGTTGTCTGTCACCATGGAGCTGGAGAAGATTTGGTAGATAAGACAGAATATGAACCTGACAAATGAATTCCAATCAGAATGACTGGAATGGAAATTTCCATAAAAAAGAAAAAAGAAAAACAAAGGAATTGGTTGACTCTTTCCATAAAAGCTAAATTCAATTGAACTTATTCAATAATAAACCCCTTGGCACACAAAATTAATGACATTTCTTTTTTTTAATAAAAATATGTTTCCAAGCATTTTAAAGGTACCATCTTATCATCATTGTTAGATACTTAATATATCCAACCCTAAAAAAAAAAAAAAAAGGTGCCCCGTGTTTTTCTTTGAATCATTTGGAGCACAAGAATAAAACAGTCTTGTACATGAGACTCAAAAATCAATGTTTATTAAATTAATGAATAAATGAATTCCAACAACCTTTTCCCTTCTTTCAAGTCATTTCTCACATCAACAATAAGTCTTTAGATAACTATTCTATGCAAATCAACAGCTACTAAATTTTTCTCCCAAAGACTCTCTCAGGTTCTGTTCAAGCCACTCCAGTCTCCAGGCGAGCATCTCAGAGCCTCCTCTCTCTTCCCTCCATGACCCACCTGGTTCTTGTCCCCTCAAGGCCCCAGTTGCTCCTCTTAACCATGGTCTTCATTCTCACCACAGGAAGACCATCCCAGAGAACCACAATCTCAATTCATGGCTTCATTTTCATTTCCTGTTTGTATTACAACAGTACTGCTCTTTCTCCCTTGAATGATGCTGAGAAGGCAGTTGAGATAATTTGGGGGGTGGTTTAGGATTTTAAAAGATTTCACAGCTTTCCAAACTGGATGTAAATTTTCAAACTCATGAAAAAAAAGTTCACTTTAGATGAAACCACATAAGAATTCTCTTAAAACAGAGAACATTATATATATATATATATAATTTTACTATCATTTTTTGGAAAATAAGATTCATTAAGGTGGGAAAAAATGCCTATGTTTGCCTGGGGTAAATATGGGTTCAAATCCTAACTACACTCTTTAATAGTAATTTGACTTTGGACGCTTCCTGAAGCACATCTTTCTCATGTGAGATGAACATCAGAACCATTGTGAGGACTGAATGAGATTACATACTGAATGGGACTAGAGGCATGTAATGGGCATTTAGCAATGTTAATTGACCTAGCACATATAATTTAAGGTAAAAAAGAAGTGACCATTGAAACTATAAACCCTAAACTCTATGACATCTCTGGTTGAATTTTGGGGTTATGCCTCAAAAAGCAACTTTGTTTTATTCCTCAGTAATATGTTCTCATCACAACTGTAATCAAGACTATATGAGCAAAATAAGTCAGGTGTAACAAGTCAAGAACCATATGATTTCACTCATCTGGAATATAAAATTGGAAACAACAAATGAACAAAAAATAAAAACTCACAGACACAGACAACAAATAGGGTGGTTGCCAAAGGGAAAGGTAGGAGGAGGGAGGTACTAAAGGGTAAAGGAGGTCAAATATATGGTGACAGAAGGAGATTTGACCTTTGGTGGTGAACACAACCAATATACAGATGATGTATTATAGAACTGTACACTTAAACCTATATAACTTTATTAATCAACTAGAGGCCCAGTGCATGAAATTCGTGCACTTGCGGGGGGGGGGGGGGGGCTGCGCGGGGCGGTCCTCAGCCTGGCCTGTGCCCTCTTGCAGTCAGGGAGCCCTCAGGGAATGTCCAACTGACACGGAGAGCAGGCCTAAGCCAGCAGTCGGATATCCTTAGTGCTGCCGCAGAGGTGGGAGAGGCTCCTGCCACCACCACTGTGCTCGCCAGCCATGAGCCTGGCTTCTGGCTGAGCAGCGCTCCCCCTGTGGGAACACACTGACCACCAGGGGGCAGCTCCTGTGTTGAGCATCTGCCCCTGGTGGTCAGTGCACGTCATAGCAACTGGTTGTTCCACTGTAGGGCTGAAACCGGCTCTCCGACATCCCCCAAGGGGTCCCTGATTGCGAGAGAGCACAGGCCAGGCTGAGGGACCCCACCAGTGCACAATTGAGGCCAAGGAGGGATGCAGGAGGTTGGACAGCTTGGGAGGGACAGCAGGAGGGCTCCAGGGTGTGTCCGGCCCATCTCGCTCATTCCCAATTGACCAGACCCCAGCTACTGGTCAGAGCATCTGCCCCCTGGTGGTCAATGCATATCATAGTGAGCTGTTGAGTGGACTTAGCATATCATTAGCATATTACACTTTGATTGATCTAATAGCCGACCCGGACACTTAGCATATTAGGCTTTTATTATATAGGATGACTATCACCCCAACAGAATTAATTTTAAAAAAGGAAAACTCTATGGTGGGGTTTTTAAAATTATTTTTGATATATATACTTTTAAGTAAATTAAATTATATATTATCTTTTTTTTAAAAAAAAGACTGGCTAATAAGCAATGTCTTTTACTTAGGGAGCAACATAGAAGGTTAGAATAGAAGTGCAAGATGGATTGCTTTCAGGACAAGAAACAATTACAACACAGAGAAATTACTCATCTATTTTATAGCAAAATGCAGGCATGTTACATTAATGGGAATTCAAGTGTGTGTGTGAGAGAGAGAGAGAGAGAGAGAGAGAGAGAGAGAGAGAGAGAGAGTGGGGGGTCCCCTTGTGCCCTTCTGTTCAAACTCCTCCTTAGACTATACTACCCAGGGATAGGGAGGCCACTGAGAAACCAGAGTTTGCATTTTAAGAGCAAGTAAGAGGCTTTGAAGGATAATTTTGTCTTACACTCTGATTTTAGCACCTAATCCCTGAAGTAAAATCAAACCCCAATTTCTATTAAAAATAGGGATTCAACTAGTAAAATACAAACATTTGACATTTGCATGCCAGTTTTAGATTTTCCCCTGATTTTTGTCTTTATTTTAATAGTATCATTTGATTTATCTGAAAACCAAAATTACATTTTATTTTTAATTAAATTTATTGAGGTAACATTGGTTAATAACATTACATAAATTTTAAGGAAGTCTATGTACTCTATTGTCTTTTCACCATCCAAATTCTGGTTTCCTTGGTTACCGTATATTTGACCTCTTTACCCAATTCAGCCTCCTGTTCCCCCTTCCCTTCTGGTAACCACCATTCCTTTGTCTCATTTTATCTTTACAATAGAACTATGGTAATATGTCTTTAGCCTTCCAATTTTCTCAAAGTCCAAATGTCTAATCATTATAGAAACAAAATAATGCCATTCATTAAAGTACAAAGAGAGATCAAACTGGTTTGAATTCACCTGAAGTTCTTGGTGCAACATCATGTCTCTGGTCTTTAACATCTGCCCCTAGGTAGCCTAAAGCCATCCTCCTTTCCATTTATTTGTGTGTGATTTCGCAGGACGGTGTATGCCTGTTCATGGCCCAAGAAACAAGGGAGAATTTTTGACCAGTCAGTTATTTCTAATGTTGCATTTTATTACAGTGGAAAGCCATGATGTGACCGTGAACCTGTAGTACTACCCACCCCCCACAGAAACATGTGGGTTGTGGTTGTTTTTTTGTGGGGTTTGTTTTGTTTTTGTTTTGTTTTTTGTTTTTTGTGGGGTTTTTTGTTTGTTTGTTTTTTGCATTGTCCCTTATAAAAGCACATAAAAAAAATTAAGGCATACTTTACTACCAAAGGGAGTGAACATAGGCTTGCATCCTGAACTAAGTAGCAATTCACGGTAAATAAAAAAGAATGCGAGCTCTGAGTTGTTCTGACTCCTTGAATTAACCACACTATACTTTGCTTTTCACAGCCAAACTTCCCAAGTTAGTTGTTAAAGAGATGGCTCAATAGTCTTTTGTACTTGTAATATCTTCACCCCGCCACTCTACATAGTCTGCAATTCATAGAAAATAGAAACTAATCACATGTCATCAAAAGGAAACTTCTTCCTCTTGCATCTCCCTGATGGTTGACCTCCTCCTTCTGGAAAACCTGTGTGCTTGGCTCCTGTACTCGCTGCCATCAGGACTTTAGTTCTTGGACTGTTCCTATTCTTTCTGCCTTTCTTCTTCCAACCCCCAAGAAGTAGCTGGTCCCTGAAGGACTGCTCTTCGCCCTCCTCTAGTCCCACTTCTCCCTGGCTATTTCAGCCATAGTTAAGGTTTCAGGTCCGTGTATTCATGTGCATGGCTCCCAAATCTAGTCTCTAGCTCAAACTTCTCTCAAATGCTTCCATACCGATTTTCTAAGTGCTTTCTGGATATCATGTCAATGCCTCCAACTCAAAATGCATAATGCAATAAATCCTTCCCGGGATTTACTGCCCGTTTTTTGCACTTCCACTCTCTCAATTATGCAGACTCAATACTTTAGGGCAGTGGTCAGCAAACTGTGGCTCTCGAGCCACATGCGGCTCTTTGCCCCTTGAGTGTGGCTCTTCCACAAAATACCGACTTCTGTGCATGGGCCACGAAGTTTCAATCGCACTGTACGTGCGTGCCCACAAGTGGTATTTTGTGAAAGAGCCACACTCAAGGGGCCAAAGAGCCGCATGTGGCTCGCGAGCCGCAGTTTGCCAACCACTGCTTTAGGGTCATATTTCCTCCCACCCTTTTCTTCAATCTCCATGGTTCACCTAGTTGTGAAATCTTGTCAATTTCAATTCCTCAGTATTTCCAGGTTTCACGTCTTCATTTCACCTGCTCTTTCCTCAGTCCAGTCACTTCTCACCTGTCACCAAAATCCTACTTTCTTTACCTCCCTCCTCTATCTTCTTAGGTTCATCTTACAGAATGGGAAAAACTATAAGCACCATGATGACAGAAACTGGGTTTTTATCCTTGTACAACCAGTGTCTTGCACGCTCCATCTAAATATTAAATTTTTATTTATGAAAGCACAGTTCTGATCATTTTATCTTTTACTGTTCCAACACTTCTCTGGTCCTCAGTATGTTTTTAAGAAATACTTTTTAGGGTAAATAATAAACATGTTAATGGAATGAGATTACAGAGAGAGCCTGGTGACCTAAGGGAAGAAGAAAAGCTAGGGTTCTACTCATGTTTCTGACACCTGCAAAATATAAGTTGGGGACAGGTTTTGCAGGAAAGATAATGAGTTTCAGTTTTGATGTCAGAAATTATTTGAAATGCTTATGGGACATCAGGTGGATATAGCTATAGGCATAGGTGCTCATGAGAAAAGTCTAGGCTAGAGCTGAATTATTGGGACTTGGAGATACAAAGGCAGTCCAATGGGCATTTAGGTGTATTGACTCCAAGGCCAGATTGCCAGCCAGGTTCAATTCCCAGTTCTGCTGTTGACTAGCTGTGCAAACTACAGGAATAATATATGTGGTTCTGACTTTCAGAAGGTTTATAACCCTATGGGAAAAATTATAACTTCTGCTATAATTGAGGCATGAGGACAGTGTGATGGGAGTACAAAAAAGGAGAACATTTTAGAAAAGAAACAGAATCCCTCCATCCAAGCACCATGTCCAGTGCTTTGGCAAAAGTTCTGACTGAAAAAAGACAGATGAGAGAGAGACCGTTCCTTCCATATCAGGGCTAAGAGTATGAAAATAATGGCAAATTGGTTTCTGCATCATCTGAGACTTCAGTCTAGAGCTGTAGCTCCAGCATTTACTTTCACTTTACCTGGCACCTAGGGACGTCAGGCCTGAAACCGTTCTGCCTGTGACTCGCTATGGCACTGGCGCTAAGCCAAAACACGCAAACAAATAGAACTGAAAAGCAAAAGCCAGTAAGTTGCATGCAAGACAACTACATTCAACCCTGTTTGAATATTTCCTCCTCCTATTTATAGCTTCTTCCCTTTTATTAAAGTTTCCAGTGATGTCACATGGCACTGCTTTGGGGGAATGTGTTTACTTCTGCCCACTTGGATCCAACGCCCCACAAAGAGCAGTAAGTGCCAGGGTTTGACCAGGGAAAAAAGAAGCCACTTCCAAGCAGGGTTCATGGAGCCATAAATAGAGATAACACCAGTGATCTAATGCTGCTCAGAGAAGCCCACGGTGAAAGGCTCAAGGGAGAAAACACTCTGGGAAGTTTGTTTTCATTAAGCTTTGACAGAGCCCTCCACACCCATGTGCCCCTGGAGACCTTGAACGAGATGCCTGGAGAACCTGAGTTGCAACTCCAGCTCTGCTCCTATCTCTCACAATGACTTTGAGCAAGTCACTTAGCTACTCTGAGCCTTAATTTCCACATCATTAAACAGGGGGGTTGGTTAATGATCTAGTGGGCACCTTCCAACATTCCATGTCTCTCTAATGTGGCCATACTCTGTATAAATCCGATGGTTGAGTTATGCTACAGGAGCAAAAACCCCAACTTCTCAATATTTATCATAACTTAGATTATGATTGCTTCATGCAAAGCCAGCTGCAGGTTTGGGTAACTCTCCAGAACAATTGCCTTCCACACAGTATTTCAGGCTGACACAGGCTGTGTCTATTATTTATACCACCTTTAACGTACGATCTCATTGGTGACATGCAGACAGGGAGGGTGACTAGAGAGAGAATCATACACAAGCTTTTCACTGATTCAGCTTACATGTTAAATACATCACTTCCACTCAGTTTACCACAACGACAATGAGTCCTATCCCTGCCTGACCCCTGGTGGTATGGAAGGACAGACAGGAGAAGGGGTTGAGCAGTGGAAATGTCCATGTTTTCAGAAGGGGAGAAATACTGGAGATTGGTGAATATTAGAATGTCTACACACAGCTGCCTTTCAATAACAAAGACCTTTTCTTTTCTTTTTCCAGCTGCTTCATAAACAGTTCTGACAATGTTTTGAGGTCCATAGAAAAGCTCTTCATAACTCCATTTTATCAGTGAGAAAACATGCCCAGAAACATTGAGCAACATATGCAATGTCACAGACCTGCCGAATGTCTGGAATGGGTCTAGATTCCATGGCTTTGGCTCTCTGCTTCTTCAAGATGTAAAGAGATTCTAATATAAAGATCTTATATCCGAAGACCTGCACTGAAATCCTGACCATTCTTTTCATGACAACCTTCTCTTTGAGCCTCAACTTTCATACCCTACATTTACGGTATTAGAGTTTCCTTGGGAGAATTAAATTAGATAACCAAAGGGAAAGGGCCTATCACAGAGTAAAGCAAATATTAGGTAAACTATACATTTCGTTCAACTAACCACTTCATGGTGTCTTCAACTGTTCAAAGACCACATATTCTTAAGTTCTTTTAGAGCCAGAGGACCCTGTACACAGAAATACTTCACTAATGTTATAAATTAACCAGATATAGAGTTATTTTTATTGAAATTTATCTATTTGAAGACTAGGACCTCTTTGGAGTTGGGCAGGTGTTATATTTCTCCCAGCACCTATAAGTACCTAGAAGAAGGTAGAAGCTCAAAGCACGGAGTCGTGCCTGTCGGCATGGTTCGGGGTTGAGCGTTGACCTATGAACCAGGAAGTCATGGGGTTCAATTCTTGGTCAGGGCACATGCCCCGGTTGCTGGCTCAAACCCCAGTGTGGGGCATGCAGGAGGCAGCTTATCAATGATACTGTCTCATCATTGATGTTCCTATCTCTCTCTCCCTCTCCCTTCCTCTCTGAAATCAATATATATATATATATATATATATATATATATATATATATATATATGCACGGGGTTGTAAAGATTGGATGTAGTATGTGCTTAGCATGTCATAAGTACCTAATAAGTATTATGCATTGTGGTTATTATTATTTTTGTTCCTTTTGCATAAGAGAAAGAAGTGAGAGGGGAAACAAGTAAGGCACATTGGGAAAAGAATGTTATGGGTTGATATTTATGTCTCCCCAAATTCATATGTTGAAATCTATTCTCCGTGTGATGGTATTTGAAGATGGACCTTTGGAAGGTAATTAGGTTATGAAGGTGAAGCCCTCATGAGTAGGATTAGTGCCTTTGTAAAAAGAAACCACAGAGCTAGTTTGCTCTCTTTCTGCCAGGTGAGAACACAATGAGAAGACAGACGTCTACAGACTGGAAGTGGGTCCTCACCAGAACCCAGCCATGCTGGAACCCTGGCCTTGGACTTACAGCTTCTAGAACTGTGAGAAATAAATTTATGTTTATAAGCCACCCAGTATACAGTACTCTGCTATAGCAGCCAGAGCCAAGACAAGAGAGAACATGCCATGCACCATCTTTGAACAGGGGTAGAAAATCATTCAGGACAGGAAAGATTATAGTTGCTGATGTGAAAAATTCTTTTATAGTGTTTCTTGTTGTTGTTGTTAATCCTTACCCAATGATATTTTTCCACTGATTTTTAGAGAGAGTGGAAGGGAAGGGGAAAGACAAAAAGAGAAACATCAATGTGAGAGAGACACATCGATTGGTTTCCTCCTGCATATGCCCTGACCATAGCCAGGGACCTGAAACCCAGATACATGCCCTTGACCAGGAATCGAACCTGGGACCCTTCAGTCCACAGGCTTACCTATCCACTGAGCCAAACCAGCTAAGGCCTTTTATAGTGTTTCTTAGCAAAAAAGGAAAGGTAAGAAAATAAATTCTTAGAGCAGAGAGAACAAAAGCTTAGCCCCGTATTACATGGGGCAGGAAGGTGCAAGAAGAAGAAAGAAGGGGTTGTCCAGGACAAAAGGAGAGCAGTGTACTCCCTGGGTACCTCCTCCATGTCATGGGTGGAGGTGGCTGTGGGCTCAAAGCTCATTGCCTGAGTCAAGAAAAAAATTCCAACTTCATCAAGTCTCTCTAATCCAATGCTGTGAGGCCATGGGCTCCTTCAAACAAGTGACCTTGGCTGGTTATCTCCATGGTAACAGCTCACATCCCAAACTGTTCCTTCCTGTGTGGACGGAAACACTTCAGAAACAGGAAAAAGCAGACGTGAACAGTGGTTTCTCTTTCTTATGACCCTTCTCCTTTGGCAAATCATGTCCTTTCCCTAAACATCACAGTCTCCTGAGGAAACCGTTCACACAAAAAGAGGTTTCAGTGACTTTATTTGCAGGCAGGTGCCCAGGACACATTTTACAAAGTAGAAGCATGAAGCTGCTTTTCTTTTAGGTTCAAGAAGAGCTCAATATCTCTCAATGTTTCACCATTCTTCTAATTAACAGGTCCCAGGAGAGGAAGCCCAGCATGTCCTCTCATTGTGAGCTACAGAGCAACACAATAGCAGAGTTAGTCTAGAAAGCTAGAAGAGCAGGACTGAGCCTCCACTAAACCCCCTTTACACCCTTCCCAAGGTCCAGTGCTTGCTGACCCACTCTCCTGGTCAGTCGGCTGATATGTCTCCCTCCACCCCTATTGGCTGCTCCCTGACCTTGACCCATGATACTCTAGGTGATTTTCTCCAGCAGGGTACCCAGATTTGGGGTAAGGCAATTGAGCACATTTTGCTCGGTCTAAACCTGGAGTATCAATTGCATTGTAAAGCTCAATGTTCTGTCTGTTCCACAACATCTAGGATCAGAGCAGTGTTTTAGAGGATGATAAATGACCCTTCTTCAGCTGAGCCCTGGAAGTGCATGCCTGACCACAAAACCCTCCAATTGCAGTTCTCAAATGTACCACAGGATCTACTCTCCAACCAGAGTCACGAGCCAAGAGCACTCATTCCTTGGCCCAACTTCAGCCTTTCCCGGTAGTTTTGATCCCAGATTCTGTCCCTGAGAGTTTTCTCTGCAGCATCCCTATCTGACGTTGATGTACAAAGGTGTAATTGGAACAGCATGGATGATCCATTTACCTCATCCCTAGCATTTAAGTGCTTTAAAATATGTTTCTAATATCCTAGGTACACGGAGCCAAATTCCCTTTTCTGTTTTTCACATGCATGAGTAAATCCACACAGATTAAACCCCCTGGGCCTTAGGTTCTGCTTAGAAGTTTTGTGTGTGTGTGTTTTTAAAGAAAACAAAGATGCCATTAAAACGACATAGTGTACTCTGCATATTTTTAGGACAATTAGAGTTTAGAATTCCCTCTTCTTCCGCCCATGGTAATAATGCTTTCCTTAACTATTTCCTTACCAAGAATGACATTAAGCTGGGATAGAAGAGCTTTCTTGTCTTTTAAATTGGTCTTCTCGTCTTACATTGTCAAAGTACCAACTGATGGATGAAGATCCTTGAAGTGTTTGGGGAAGGATCCAGGCTCCCCTGTAACCTTCACCAGATAAATCCTTTAGGGAGACAGCTATTTGTGTACCTAATGGAAACATTTACTTGAAACAGAAAAGCCAAACTCACAGGACACCGAGTAACATAAAAGTAAGGATGTTCTGTATCCTCTGCTTGATTCAAAATGGGTCCCTGGCTTGAGTCATTTTTCTTAGCACCTCTGGCTGTGCAAATAAAGTAATAAAACCTGTGGGCCAGAGAGACGGCTGGACCAGGTGGGAAGAGCTTAGAACATCAGTCTTCGTGCAGAGGTGACTGGGAATAAAAGGAGGTGCCATCTAAATACCAGAGACTTTGTGCTCCAGTATTTTCCTAAGTGTGTGTTGCTGTCCATACAGGAACTCCCTGCTCATCAGTCTTTGCTGCTGCGGTCACATGTGGATAATATCTGCCAAGCCAACATTCAAAGCAAACGTGTCCTTGCAACCAAATTTGGAGCAACATCTTTATAGCAGTTGCACGTTCAAGTTCAAAGGCCCCCATGGCCATCAAATTTAAAGAGGAATTGATGTAAGACTATCTGCAACTTGTTTTTCATTCATTGCAAAGCATGTCACAAGATGGAAACGCCTAGCCCTGTTCAATCCATGATTCAGATAGAAATAAAATATGTCTTCGTGGGAGTCTAACTTGGAAAATGACCGGGATCCAGAGACAGCTGGGAGAATGTGCCTGGGATGTCTTAGAAACCAGGAATTACATTGCAGAATCAAAGAAAGAACTCAGAACTTCCTCAGGGAAATGTGTTTGTTTATTTAAATTAAAAAATATAGTGAAAATGACAAACTGTTAAATACAGAAGACAATTTTATACAACTTAATAGAATAAGAAGGAAGTATATACATCACTATTTTAATAGGCGCAGCTAGATTTGCACCAAACTTCAGGATGAAGCAATGGAAAATGTGACCACGCACATGTCCGTTGCAGTAAAGTTTCAGAATTCAAGTGATTCCAGGCAAGGGGCCAACTTAACTTGGCTTCTTTCACCTTAAACAGCCCCCTTTGGAGTAAATCCACATTCTGAATTTTAAAGTGAACAGAGGCCCCTTTCCCCCCCCCCTAAACATAAATTTCCTCTAGCACTGTGTTAAGGCGAGCTGATAAACCAGCTCCTACACTGTTAACCCTTCCATGGGAACAGTAGTTATTGCTGTCTCCAACCCAGGGAGAGTATGTTTCTTTTAATTTAAAAAAAAAAGTTTTTGTTTTTACTAGAATTAAATTTGACCTTTTGGTGTGTTTCTCTTCCTTCTCATATTCAAGGGCCCAGAGGGTCTGCTGCAAAGCTATCGACCACAGGAATAGCCAGGGATGTCGGCAAGCCTTCCTGAGTGTTTCCTTTTGGGTTTCTCGTTCCCTCCGCTGGAGGGTTAACATTCCAGCACCCAGAGAACTTTGCAGAGTAAAATGTGGCGTCTGCCTCTTTGGTTCACAGCTGGGAAAAACGACAGCCTGGATGGGTGGGTGATTCTCCCTGAACTTCCCAGTTCCTTGTCTTCCTAGTCTCCAACTGCTCCTTTAAATAAGCAAATCCTTTTGCAGACTAACTGGCCAAGGGGCAAAGATCTGGTCCAAGCTTCCTCACACCAGGCCAGGCAGGATTTATCACAGAGTCTTAAAATCTAAAGACATCCTCCCAGCCCCCTGGGGATGCCGATCATCAGGAGTCTCATGCAGGCAGTAAGCCTCTTGATGACGTGCCCAGGACCACACAGCAAACCGGTGTCAGGGCTCGGGAGGTCAGGGAACAGAATGTGGGCCCCAGCTTTGTGTGCTTTCTGCCTGAGTATGCCCTTCTAGGTCTCGGCTACGTGACGAAAGGCCGTATCACCGAGGCCCACCTTATGTCCTCTCCCAGCTCAGAAAATTAGGCTGAGAATTGAGCAGCAGTAGAGCTAAGGGTTGGCTTCATTCAACCCCATCAGTACCCTTTCTGGAAAGATCAGGAAGAGTCCCCTTCACGGCCATTAGGAGTGCAGGTTAGAGTCTGGAGAGCCCTTCCAACCGAAAAAACTTCATGCCAGCTGGATGGTCCCAGGTCAGAGTTCAAGGTTGTGGGTTACAAAAAGGGTCATGCCTTATAATCCCAGCCAATGTTAACAATTTTAAAGGTTGCCCCCTTTTTCCCTTATGATATGCAAATGGGCCGAGGTCAGATCTCCAGCTTTCTCCCGTGGAAAGTCCTCCTTTAAAGGTCACCCTCCCAACCCAAAAGGCCAGAAGCACTGTCCCTGTTGAATGAATGCCACAGGTACACCTCAGAGGTACTTACAGCCAATCAGATCGAGAAGAACAAAGCTCTGGGCAAATCAATAAATCAAATCTAGTGTCCCAGCATGTCCTGGGCATTTGGCAGTCCTGGGAGTGGGCAGAGGCTGCTGGAGTTGCCCAGGGCATCCAGTGAGAAAACACGAGCAAGCACATGGACCTGCCAGATTCTGGCCAGGAACCCGAGCCCCAGGCCCCAAGTAAATGTGCACACTGCACGTCTTCAGGGCTTTGGCTGTGGCGGTTGGCACCACAGGCACGGCCGGGACTCCTGGCTGCCGCTGGCTCCGGCTGAGCCTGGGCCCCCACCGTCCACTCAGGGGCCTGCCGAGGGTCTCTTCAAAGAGGCAGCCTCACTGCAAAAGTGAAACCAGACACGAAAAGCGCCCTTCCTCTCTGCTGACGGGGCCACCTCCAGAAGCCCTGGGGGTGCTAGGAATTCTGATGGATGTTCTCCGAGGACCCCTCGCTGCTTTCGTTCAGGGGCGTCTCCGAGTTCTCCCCCAGCTCGTCGTCGGCCCCCTCCTCCTGGATGGTGAGGTGCACGTCGGGCGAGGAGGACTCGGAGCTCACGCTGTCCCCTTCCATGGAGCAGAGGGTGCAGGACAGCGCGGGCGCCACGCTCTCCTGCAGCATGTTCAGCATCACCGGCACCTGCACCGACCGCAGCCCCGACATCATGGGCAGGGGCTTCATGGCCTCGCCCACAGCCTCTCCTCGTCTTTGTACAGCAGCAGGAGGCTGGCCTTCTTCTCCCGCCGCTTGGATTTCATGTAGCCCAGCATGATCCCAATCAAGAAAATGCCGTAGAAGGACATGACCACCAGGATGTAGAAGTATTCGTTCCCGTTGCCGCTGCCGCTGCTGGGGACATGGGACTCGAGGGGGGTGCCGGGGAGCGCGGTGCTGGGGTGCGTGCTGTTCAGAGGCTCCATCCTCAGCATTGAAGCGCTGCTCGCTCGGCCAGGGTCTGGGGAGAAACCTGCAGGTTAGCACTCTCCCACGGCCCGCGGGGCAGGAGCAGGGCAGCAGAGGTTTGTGGGACTGCAGCATCGAAAAGCTTTGCATGCATGAAGGCGCAGCGGAAAGTAAGCGCTCCCACCGAACAGCTCGCGGGGGCCGGAGTCCATGGGGGAGAAGGCAGGGAGGTGGGGGGACATAAGAAGGACTTTCACTTTTCAGTCTCTCCGTGTCCATCTCATTTGCAATTCGTAGAGTGAGCGTCTAAAAAGCATCACTTTTACAATTTTACAAACCAAAGGGGGGGGAAAATCAGTCTAAGACAAGGGAGCACAGACAAAATAGCTAACAGTGTAACCACTGGGAACGTTTTTTTTAACTGAGCAGACAAGAGAAAGTTTACATTTTGCTTCTCCAACTTAAAACTATTTTTAATTCAAAACAAAGTTTCCTTAGGAACAAAACACAAATAAAAGGAAAGGAAAACTTCACCTACTAACTGGTAGGAATAGCCTTTCAAATGTGTCTGCAGCCCAGTAGCATCACTAACTTACCAAAGGCTGGCAAATTCGTCCAAAGTCCTGAATTGCTAAATGGCCAAGTCCAAGAGCGTCCTCCTCGGCGGGCTGAGCCTCTGACAGCTCAGCTCCGCGGCTGCCCTGGGGATATATAGTCAAGAAATGCATCGTCACGTGTTCCGGGAGGGAAATTTACAACAGAGGTTGGTCTGGCAGAGAGAACAGTGAACTCCAAGCCCTGCAGCTCAGCTCACTGTCTGTGCAGCTGTGAAGAGAGCCTGGAGCCAGCGGATGGCTCCTTGCTCCCAGCCCGGAGCCAGCGTGTTCAGGTGGCCACGGAAATGAGTCCAGAGAGGAGGGAAGAGTGTCCCCAAAGTCCACTCTCACTGACAATTAGCTCGTGTGTCAGCTCCCTCTCGGGGAAGAACCCCGTTACCATCTGCAGGCTTTCAGACACAAAGACCATCATCTGGATGAAAGGCAGTTGGAATCAAGTGCAGGATTTCCTGTCAAGAAACTAGGGCTTAAGTCTCTGTTCTTCCAGTAACTAAGCAAATTTTTAAAATCTTCACTGAACCTTCCCGCACCCCCCATTCCTGGTGTGTAAAATGGTTGGACCTGGGGGGCTTCAACACATAGAATTGTGTGGCCTGGCAGCTTAACCATGCTGAGGTTTAAGGCTGGCTGGTGCAGGTTAGCCCTTTAAAAACACAGAGAGCTTCGACCTGTCTTCCGCAGCAAGCTAGTTAATCTATTTTTTATAAGTTTATATATATGATGAGATTCTTTGCAATAGTCTGCGTGAAGTGGAAGCGGGTCACTGTGAAGAGACTGTGGTAGGATTCACTCCAGCCCTGCGGGCACAGCTGCTCTTGGCTGCCTCACACCGAGACCATTCACACATCTCTCTGCCGCTCCCACAGGTCACAGGGGGAGCAGGCATCCTTCTGGTGAGGAACTGAGCACAGTTTGAGCTTTGAAAACCTCTGTAGACCTGTGTGGAAAGGACCGCTGCGATCAAAATTGGAAAAGGAATTGAAGACTTTGATGTCAGTCCATCTGCTTCCCGGGATGTTTATTCTGAGAGCTTCTCATTCAAGTTGAAGTAAACTGAGAGGATGGCTCTGCCCCAGCTGCCTGTGGCCCATAAACTGCAGTCAGACGGTCTTGGGGAATCAGTTCTAGAAAAAGCTTCTCTCGTGGTTCGGCTGCTGTTACGTGAAACTGAGTGGAAGCCTGGGATTTCCGGTGCTGCTATCTGAACCCACCTGGGTCAGCACCTGGCCCGAATGTTTTAGGGCACCTGTGCAAAGAGCGGGATGATGAGCGCATGCTGCTGAGGTCCCCACTGGTCCACTCGCCTATGGTTTGGGCTGTGCTCACCCTCAAATCCCCAGCTGACTCTGAGGTATCAACTGCTGACAACCCAACACTGAGACCATCCACACACTGCAACGTTGCTCACCAATAAAGACATCCTCACAGTTACATTAATATTTTTAAAACTCCACAGCTACCTTGGCAAAGGTAAACATGACCTTTCCAATCTGTATTCATCTTAAGTATCTGAGGACCTCCAGCTTCAGCTATGCATACAGTGGTTTGTCAAGGACAGCGGAAAAGAGAGACCTATGAGCAGGATGCCTATTGATCCCAATATTGTTGATTGTGTACCTGGGGACATATGAGATTCATAATTGCCCAGGGATGATCAAACACTGTAAATGGAAGCCTAGGGGAAGCAGAGAGAGGAGGTGGGGGGAGGGGTTACCAGAATTAAGGAGCAAGGAAGTGCAACGCGTGGTGCCAGGAAGCCAAACAGAGGCTGAATTTTCAAAGATAAATCCCCTGAATTGAGCCAACAGTCCCAAGACAGTAAAACCAAGACAAGACATGGATGAATCCAGCATGAACTCCAAAGAACAAAGCACTTCAGAGACATGGGAAGAACAAAATCCATTGCAGGTATCAGGGAAGGAACGGCCCAAATGAAACTCACTGGCAGCCTGGATGGTGACCCTGCTTGCTCCCGGACTCCATGCTGACTCACCGACAGTTAAATGAAATGATGCAAGCACAGCACTTAGGGCCATATCTTGCCGTATGTGTATGTTCATCTGTGCTTTTTGTTGTCACTGTTGAGAGTGTCCTGTTGCTACCAAGGGCTTCAGGTTGCTTCCTGTGCATGTGCCTGTGGCCAGATTTTTCATTGTTGTTCTTTCTTCTTTTGCCAAGAATGGAATTGAAGGTGTGGAGCTTGAAATGTCATAACGCATACCCCAATCTTCTCTCCAGCCCTCACTCATAACAGTATCATGAGAAGTATGGTAGGGAACAGTGGCCTAAAGAGTGAGGGGGGAGGATGAGGGCGCACAAGAATTATTAATTACATCTCTGTGCCACAGTATCAGGAGACATCAGTGTTAAAGAAATAGATGCATTTTACAAATACTTTCTCCTAGTCTGTGGCTTGCATTTTCATTTTCTTAACAGTGTCTTTTGAAGAGCAAATGTTTCTTTATGCTGTTGAAGTCCAATTTATCAAAAATTGCTATGGTTTATACTTTTGGTATCCTAAGAAATTTTTGTCTAACCCAAGCTCACAAAGATTTTGTCCTATTATTCTCCTAGAAATTTTATAGCTTCAGCTCATACAATTAGGTTTTTAATACATTTCAAGTTACTTTTGTATATGACGCAAGGCATGGGGTCAAGGTTCATTTATTTGTTGCATGTGGACATCCAATTGTTCCAGCACCTTTTGTTGAAAAGACTGTCCTTGTCCCATTGAATAATCTTGAAATATTTGCAAAATCAATTAACCACATATGTGCAGTTCTATTTCTGAGCTTGTTATTCTGTTCTGTGGACGTATCTGTCTATCTTTGCATCAGGGTCAGGCTTTTGAAAAGTCTATCTTGAACTGGCATTTTAAGGAAGTATAAGATATGCTATAGTCCAGACCTAAATGGGTGTCTATTATGTAGCAAGAGCCTTTGCTTACTTCAGTATTGCGAGGCCAATATTATATCCATTCTATAGATAAAGAAACTGAAGGCCAAAGAGGCTAAGCAAATTGCTCAAAGCCAGGCTGTTTGTAGTAGAGTAAGGACTTGAACTCAGGTCTATATAATTCCAGGCTCATTCTCTTTCCACCACCTTTTGTCCCACTCAGTGGGAACCAGCGAACTGGGAAGGAATAGGAAATAAAAGATGAGTATTTTTCCAACTTCCTTTGAGTCTTCACGAAACTATTTTTTAAGTACATTCCTAAATGGCCAGTTACTCAAACATAAATGCAAATATGCAATTACAAATTGTTTCTTCTGAATTCATGCTATCTTAAATATTGGAGGCTGCACCAACCTTAGTATGTTCTAGAAGGTATCAGTGAAGTAGTAATACTTTTGTCCTATATTTATATTTTTCATAGTAAATCAATTCCCTTTTGTTTATATGCACAGCTGATTTCTGGTCCTGTTTTGATTTTATTTTTTCCCCTACTTAATCCTGACGCACAACTTTCTCCAGGACTTTGAGTGTTTTAGTTTCCTGGTAATATCATTTTCACCAGATGACCCGGATTCCCTGGCCACACATTTCTGAAATTATGTTAGCAGCTTCTGTGACTAAACAAAATTTATGCTGGGATAACAGCACACTGGCGAATCTCATCAGATTAAACATGAATCTGGAGTCCGCAGATCTGACCCAGCTACGTGACTGGCTGAGTTGCATAATCTCTCTGTGTTTCAGGCATGTCAAGAGTAGGATAATTAATTGTCTCAAGATACTCAGAATGTCCCATAATCCACGAGGTCATCCCTTCCCTGCAGAGATAGCAAGGAACAGAGCAAAACAAGACGTGGGAGAGCCAGGCTGCAGGGCTGGCAGAGGGTGTGAATGTGCCCTCGATGCCCACCCCTGGCTTTGTTTTTCCCAGATACCCTTTCTGAAAAGTCGTGTCTGGGAACTCTTGCTGTGCCCATCCCTTCTGATAACCTGAATCACCCTTCCTCAACTCATGCTTGCTAGCATTCCTAGCACTTGGACTAAAACAGGACTATGTATTTTACACTGTGTTACAAGACCCGCAGACCCTCCTATGACACCGGCCATGTGGCTGTAGGCAGGTTCTGCTTGGGCATCATCCAAAATTGACTGGACTGGAAGGACCCAGAACTCCTGATATTTAAAGTGCCTGGTAAAGTTGCCATTAACTGACCTTTGTTATTTACTATTCAAACATTTTTTTTCCACCTGATATTTATTTAACAAATACTTCTGTGATGCCTAACGTGTCTCGGGAACTGTTCAAAGCACTTTATAAATTTTATCTGATTTAATCTTTCTAAAAATCCTATGAGGTAGCCTCTATTATCATCCCTATTATGCAGGTAAGGAAACTGAGGTACAGAATGCTTGGAGTATCCCGCCCTAGATCACACAGCTAGTACATGGCTGAGCTGGCATTATCTGGGATTTTGATCCCAGAGTGTTTGTATCTAAGTACTACACCATGTGGTCTCTTCTAAGTATGAAATGTTTCTACACTGAATTATAATAGGGGGAGATGAGAGAGAGAGAGAGAGAGAGAGAGAGAGAGAGAGAGAGAGAGAGAGAGACTAAGTGACCCCTGCAACCTGCTGGACATAGAGGACTGAGGTCACACCCACACCTGGAAAAATCTGAAGGGTGAGAGACTGGGTCCAGCCCCAGCTCTCAAGAGAGGTTGCTGAGTTAGGGAAGCCCATGCTCCCAGAGTTTGTCAGAAGAAAGTTTATTATTTATTACCCTACTCTTGACATTGAAGTGTTTGTTTCCAATAGGCCAGGAGTAGGCCACACAGGAGGGGAGGAGCACACAGCCCTGGGATACAGGGTAGTTCTCTTCCAGGATGGCGTCTAGGGCTGAGCGAGGAGTGCTTTCCCCACAACCAAAGGAAGTCATGGCCCTGCCCACCAGTCTTCCAGTCTGCCCAAGGTCCAAGGGAGGTGGGGGCAAATGAAGGGGGACGGGAGTGTGGCAGAAGCAGCTTCAACTCTAAATGAACTTGAGAAGCTTTGACCATCACGTTGGAATGGACATTTCAATTGCTGAACTTGGGCTGTTTGGGGATACTAGAGCAGCCATGGGATTTTGATCTCCTAAGAGTGACCAGAAAAGTCGTGGGATCTGCCATAAGATATCCACCACAGAGCAGGGGAGGAACTGGCCCTAGAGAATGAGTGTAAAGAAGTAGTGGGACTCATTTGAATGTTTGCTTTATGGTGACACCCTGCAAGTTCTGCGAATGTATCATAAGATTACATGGGCAAAGTGCTGGAACAGTACCTAGAATTAGCAAGTGTTCATTTATCTTAAATATTAAACAACATTAATGCAAAAAGATAATATTCGGGGAGCTCCATGGCATTGCCTACCTAAAACTTGAGTTAGGGAACCATAAGTGGTGGTGCACTGATTTGTTCCTGGTGCCTAGAATGGTTTCTAGCCCCCAGGAGACCTTTGAGACATACTTGTTGAATGAATAACAGAAAGAATGCGCAATGTTCTTCACAGACTTTCTTATTTAATCTTTTCAACTGTCGAATGAGAGCTGTGAGCAGAATTTTATAAATGTGGAGATTAGGGACTGAGTGAATAACTCATCCTGCTCACACAGCAGGACAGAGCCGACCAGGACCGACAGTCCTGCCTCCTACTGAAACCCCGCCAGACACGTACTCCATTCCTGGGATGCACACTTCCCAACGCTGGTCCCTTCCTCTGCTCCCTGCTATTCAAGGGGTCAGAACCAGCTTTGGAACCCCAAGGGGAAAGAGTGCTAATGAAGGACAAAGCTGACTCTCTTTTTAAAAAAAAGTTTTGAAGCCCTTAAAAGGTTTTCTTAAACCTTCTAAGTACCAGGTTACCATATTAGGACACAGAACCCAATAAGAACAAGAGATGGACAATAGTTAATAATATGGTTTTGTATATTTGAAAGTTATTGAGAGTAGATCTTAAGCATTCTCAGCACAAAAAACTGCTAGCTCGGTTAACTATGTGAGGTGGGATGTGTTTATTATTTTGCTCTTGATAATCACTCTACAATGTACATGTATATCAAGTCATCATGTTGTATGCTTTCAATATATACAATTATATCTGTCAATTATTCCTCAATAAAGTGTAAAAAACTAAGAGACAGAGCTAGAGTCTGAAGCACAGAGCATACCAGGGCCAACAGGCCATGAAGAGTGTATTTTGCCACATTGTATAAGCATGCAGGGTCAGGCCAGCTGGGCAGGAAGATGGGCAGCTCATAAGGATAGCTTGCCCATTGACATCATTCAGGCAGGATTGGCCTATCAGTCACAGCTGGAACCCAAAGATACCAAAGCCAGCTCTTCATGCAAAGAGTGGAATGCCTCGTCCCACAAGTAGCCAAGGACAAAGAAAGCCCTGACCCTGGAAGGTTGAATCTAACTTATGCCAGAACCACAATGTTTTAAATTTTATACCTTTGTAGTAAGTTTTGAAATCAGGAAGTGTGACTTCTTTTTTAAAATTGAGGGAAGGCAAGGGGGTGGGGGGTAGGGAGAGGGGACAAGATTAACCAAAGAGCTCTAACTGGTTTGGCTCAATGGATAGAGCATTGGCCTGCGGACTCAAGGGTCCCAGGTTCGGTTCCGGTCAAGGGCATGTACCTTGGTTGCGGGCACACACCCAGTAGGGAGTGTTCAGGAAGCAGCTGATCGATGTTTCTCTCTCATCGATGTTTCTAACTCTCTATCCCTCTCCCTTCCTCTCTGTAAAAATCAATAAAATATATTTTAAAAAATAGAAAGATTAGCCAAAGAATTTATATGCATAAACTCTGGACACAGACAAAGTGTGGTGAAGGCCTAGGGTAGGGGGGAGTGTGGGCTGAAGGGTCAATGGGGGTTGGGGGGCATCTGTAATACTTTCAACAATAAAAATAAATTTTAAAAACGAATAAATTTAAAAATAAATAAAATTGTTTTTTGACTATTCTGGATTCCTTGTAATTTCATATAGGTTTAGGATCAGCTTGTCTATTTCTGGAAAAGAAAAGAGTTAAAATTGTGATAGGATTGTATTGAATCTGTCAATCAATTTGGGGAGTGTTGCAAACTTAATAATATCAAGTCTTCCAATCCATAAACACAGGATGACTTTTCGTTTATTTAGATCTTCTTTGATTTCTTACAACAACGTTTTGTAGTTTTCAGTGTACAAACCTTGTACTTTATTTGGGAAATTTACTAGTATTATTCAGTATTTTATCATTTTTGATGTCATGGTAAATGAAATTGTTTTTCTCATTCTATTTTCAGATTGTTCATTGCTGATGTGTAGAAATGCAATTGATTTTATATATTGTTCTTGTATCTTGCAACCATGTTAAGTTTATTAGTTCTAACAGGTGTTTTTTTGTGTGTGCATCCTTAAAATTTTCCATAGATAAGGTTATTTCAAATAAAGATATATTTATTTCTTCCTTTTCAATCTGGGTGATTTCAATTTTCTTTGTCTAAATGTTTGTTTTATGACTTTTCTACACTAATTCTGCACCACCTGTATTCTATGTCACATGTGGCCACTGAGATCTCTTCTCAGTTTGATCATTAGCTAATGACTGGACAGAGGTTTCTTTTACTTAAACCAGCGGTTCTCAACCTGTGGGTAGCAACCCCTTTGGGGGTCGAACGACCCTTTCACAGGGGTCACCTAAGACCATCGGAAAAAACATATAT
This sequence comes from Myotis lucifugus, assembly GCF_000147115.1. Taxonomy (NCBI): domain Eukaryota; kingdom Metazoa; phylum Chordata; class Mammalia; order Chiroptera; family Vespertilionidae; genus Myotis; species Myotis lucifugus. The sequence continues at coordinate 21,571,972 of NW_005871051.1, read as the reverse complement.
AATTACATATTGTTTCTGTGATTAATCACTATGCTTTAATTATGTTCAATTTGTAACAATGAAATTGGGGGTCACCACAACATGAGGAACTGTATTAAAAGGTCGCAGTATTAGGAAGGTTGAGAACTACTAACTTAAACTCATAGAACCAATAATTTTCTTAGTCTTTCATGGGTTTCTGTGTGCATGTTAGGGGACATTTTCAACATTCAGACAGTTTACAGCTCTGCCTTAGCCTTCAGTTGCCACTTGCACGGAGCCTCAACCCAAAGGTGACAATTTAGGTCTATTCAGGTCTTTCCTGAGCAGACCCCTCCCCTTACCCCCATGTATGTGGGACTTGCTAAATTCCCAGAAATATGTCAGAGCTTTACAAAGCCCCAGTGCATATTATATCCCTCATTTTTTTTTCTTTTAAGTTTTTACTGTTGCTTTCCTTGTAAGTTTCTTATTTGTCCAACTCTAATCCACTGCCTTGGGCAATTGCAAAGTTAATCAATTGCTCCTAATTGTTTCAACAAGTGCTCCTGGGTAAAAGGCTTTTCTCACTGGACAAGCTCTGAGTCAAGCAAAGAAAGCCAGTCTTGCCAACATGTCTCCCAGGGCACAAGCAGGAAGGTAAAATAATGACAATTCTCTGCTAATGAGGCTTTAAAGCAGCTCCCACCCTACTCTGCTCCCTCTGGTGGCTGCCAGACTGCTAGATTTCAGTGTCATTTCATTTTCAGGTTGTTAATTTTCAAGGCTACTGCTGAGCCGAAGGGAAGGATGGAAATAGAGCAACTTAAAACACCTTAAAGCTTGCTGTACATGCTGAGATTTTGGACATTTTTCTTGCATAAACACTTCCCAGATTGCTGTAAGCCTTTGGTTAATTTCCTGAGTTCTGAAAAAGTTGATTCCGACCACTTTTGCCAGTTTTCTTGTTGTTTTTGTGGAGGAGAGAATTTTCAAAGGTTCTTACTCTGCCGTTTTCACTGACATCACTTCTGCCTAGCATTTCATATGCATTATAGCATTGTGTTCAGAGCTTGGGCTCTAGTAGCCACTGCCTGGGTTTAAATCCCAACTCTATCAGTTAGTAGTTTGTCACCTTGATCTAGTGTCTCAACTTCTCTGTGCCTTAGTTGCCTTTTCTAAGAAGTAGAGACACAATGATAGTATCTTCTCCATGGGATTGTCATAAGGGTTGAGAGTGAATACCTGGTTTGGCTCAGTGGATACAGTGTCGGCCTGTGGATCAAAGGGTCCCGGGTTTGATACCAGTGAAAGGCTCATACCTCGGTTGCAGGCTCCTCCCCAGGCCGGGCCCTGGTCAGGGCTCATGAAGGAGGCAACCAACTGATGTGTTTCTCTCACATTGTTGTTTTTCTCTGTCTTTCCCTCTCTTCCACTCTCCCTAAAAAAATCAATGGGAAAATATCCTCGGGTGAGGATTCTTAAAAAAGAAGAAAAGTGAATACCTGAAGAAAACCGAGTGTGCTGCTTAGCATGTAGTAACTACTCAATAAACATTGGTGTTCTTGGTACTGCTATTGTTGTTATTATCTCATTCCTCTAAACATTGCTGGAGAAGGTGCTATTAATTCTCTCTATTTGACACATGATGAAAGGGAAGCAGAGAGAGGTTCAGGAACTTGCCAGGGGTCACATAGTTGTAGTCCTGACTGGGCTGCTACACACCAACATGCCAGGTGATCCCCAAGTTTACATCTTCATATGCCCCTCACCAGCCATAAGAGAAGTCAAAGCCTGAAGACAAATATAACAAAGACTGAGCTCTGAGTCTGTGAACACTGATCCCCTGAGCCTGGAGGCTCCCTCTGCACCTCCCCATCTCAGTACAACCAACAGAGAAGCAAGAGAGAGACAGGCTATGCATACAGGTGGCCCAAAGTAAAACTAAAGGGATCTAACAAAGCAAAAAGTACAAATGGAGAAATGGCTCAAGGGAGTAAAAATCAATGAGATGAAGCATGTCATTTTCTCCATTTCTTTATTTTCACCCCTACCTACCATTGAGAGGAAGAAGATTCTTCATCCGTTCCAATTTATATTTATACTTTATATCACCTACTTTCTAGAATCTGGTGGCACCCAGAAGACATGGCCAGCAACTCTGAACTTCTCTCCTTGCCTTAGTGAGCACTTAACTAGTAGGTACAAAACCCTTGCAGGCCAATTCCCAGCTGTTGCCTCCTCTGCCACCTGCCTTAAGCAGTTCCATTTAACAAACAAATATTGAGCACCATCTTTGGGCAAAGGACACCCTGCCCCTCCCCACCCACCCCCCAGAGGAGTTTTTTGTTGGTGGAAGAGAGTCAAAAGGTAAGGATCCATTTCCAGCTCCAAGAAACCAAGAGTTAAGTATGAAAATAAAGCAAGGCTCAAGCAACAGAGAGCCATTAGCTCCAGGGGCCACCACCCCATCTTCTTCCCAAGTGCTTTGCTATGGATGACTTATGGTTCTAAAGATGGGTATCTAAGTACCATATTTCATGAAGCAGAATGTGATACATGTCCACCAGGCTGTAGACTCCTGACTATGAGGATGACATCCTATTCATATTTGTTTCCCCCATAGAACCCAGCCCAGGTCTCAACTACTAGTATGTGTGTGTGTGTGTGTGTGTGTGTGTGTGTGTGTGTGTGTGTGTATTATATATTTATTGACCTAATCCATTATTTAGTATTTGACACCTTTCTGGACAAAGAGCTTCCTCCCAGAACGGCTGGAATTGTCAGAAAGTTCTTGTATCTGCCTTAAATTGCATCCCTGTAGCCTCTGACCTTCAGTCTTACCTTTCCTCTTGTGACTATCATAATTATAGAATATTCTCCTCCATCTCCAACATAACAGCCACCAAATATTTGAAGTCTTCATTCATCTGTCCCCTCAAAACTCTTCTTTTTCTTCTTAAACATACTCATAGTCTGAAAGGGGCCATAATCTTGACTCAGTAACTAGACACTGGGGGCGGGGGGAGGAAATCTTGAGTTCAAAGACAATGAATGGCTTGGATTGGTTTGAGGTTTGGATGAGATCCAGTGGGATGATTCTATGATTCATTCTCAGGGAAGAAAGACACAAGTTCCTGGAATGCTCAGGGAAAAGCGTGGACTTTGGTCACTCCCTCAAGGGCAGCCAAGGAGCGACATTCTGTAACTGGACACAGCAGCTGGTGATGCTTTCGCCCACCAAGCAGTTGAGTGTAGGTTTTCTGCAGACTATTACTACCTTCCTGGAGAACTAACAGGAGCATGTGTTTTATTCAACCCACAGAAAAGATCTCAGAGATCATCTCATGAAGCCTTTTCCATTTATAGACAAGATATCAGCAGTTCAAAGAGAAGAAATGAAGTAAAGAGTCACCTAAATGTATCTTCACAGATAAAAATTTCCATTATCATTAACTGGGCTCAGGTCTGGTCCTCTGCAATTGCAATTTTAGGCAAAAACAGAAGTGCTCTCCCTTCACCTTGTCAACACTTGTGCATCATGAATCTTTCTCCTGTTTTAACTCACAGGAGTTGACATTTTGCCACCAAAGCCTGGTTGCTTTTCTGCATTTACAAACCCAGAGTCCTCAGATGAAGCAAGGTGGGAAGGCCTTTTTTGACGTAGGGCTACTTTTCTGGTGCCAGATGGAATGACGAACTGCATTGGCCCAACAGCTCAGGATCAAATGCCATTCTGCACAGTGACTCAGGAGGGAACCTCACCATCGGTACCTTTGCAAATATGTGCCTTTTTGACATACATCTATATATGTATATGTATATATATATATATATATATATATATATATATATTGTTGTTGATTTCAGAGAGGAAGGGAGAGGGAGAGAGAGATAGAAACATCAATGATGAGAGAGAATCATTGATCAGCGGCCTTCTGCACACCCCCTACTGGGGATCGAGCCCGCAACCCAAGCATGTGCCCTTGACCGGAATTGAACTCGGGACACTTCAGTCCACAGGCTGACGCTCTATCCACTGAGCCAAACCAGCTAGGGCAATATGTGCCTTTTTAAAAAACCAACAATGACATGAAATAAAGGGAGAGAAAATTCATTCTTAGAAAAATTAGATCTGAGACTGATCAAATAATAATTCTTGAAATTCTTATTTGTGGAAACTTAGCAAGCTTATTCTTATTTGAAAATTGCCTGTGTAGATTGTTTAGGATTAAAACATTAAGATGCATGCCATTTAACCATCTGCTTCGTGTTTGCTCGTAGCATTGAAATTGTGGTTAAATGATACATACTTTACATTTAAATGTTTGGAAACACGGCCAAGACTCATTTTTTTATAAAGCAAACATTTAGCTCACCATTTCCTCTGAGTAATTTTCAGAACACGTTTGTCTATGCCTGTCTTGAAGGACCATGATTAATTCAAAAATAGATATGCTTATTTCAATGCTTTCAATAACATAAGAAATGAAACTCATATTGCCCGAATATAGGTATTAGGGTTACCTAATCCAATAACTTCATTCTATAGAAAATCTCCGAGGCACAGCTATAGGAATTCCTTGGATCTACGCAAGAAACTGACCTTTGCTTGGGCACATTCTCCTGCACTGCTCAAAAAGACGAGTTTTTGCCCAGAGTAATACCAGGTTGGATGAATAGGACGTTTCTACAAGCCTCAGCATGTGCCATTTCCTTAGGCATTTTCTTTCTTTGATTAAAGTCGAAAATGCCATCAACTTGACTATTTGAGACTTAAGTATCAAAATGCCATGCTTAGTTGGTAATCATCCAACATCCCTTAGCTTTTTGTTGCCAGTTGTGGCCAAGATAACTAGCTGTCCTCTGAAACTTGTGCCCTCTTCCCATTGTATAGATTTTGTTGGGAAAGGGCTGCCAACCAGGATGATATTCTCTGTCTGTTTTACACTTGGGAGGGCTGGTTCTCATCAATGGAGCATGAACAAAAGTGGTGAATGTCACAGCTAGATAGATGGGGAAGAAGCCAGTGCGCCTATCCACAAGGTGAAAGGGGGCTGGATCCTTGAAACACTGCATGGAAAGCAGGATGCCAAACCCACTTTAAACTTGATGGGAGTGAGCAATAACTTTTGTTGTGTTAAGCCACTGAGGTTTAGGGGTCCAGCTGTTATAGAAGCTTGCACTATCACTAACACATAAATCAAATGAGAAGCATCTCAAAAACATAAAAATATATCCCAACCCAGTAAATTACACAGAGACCCCATCTGCATGCTCTGCTGATTAAGTGATGAGACTGCAGATCCCAAGGTTATGACATCAGTGCCCTCGCCTAAGAAACAGCAATGATCCAACTCAGGTCAGTCCCAGGAAAATCCACAGTAGCACTATGGAGGATTCTGCTGAGTTGCCCAAGATATAGCAGCCCAATTGTGTCAGCATAACAACCCCAACATGATTTCTACCCTTTCTTAAGTGGCATTAAAAAATTGCAAAGAATATTAAGATACACAAATCATTCTGTTTTAAATTTCTACAAGTCCCTTAAACCCTCTGTTCTACTCCACTCAATAATGAGAAGCTTAGCTAAAAATGTCTTTTACAAAAAGGTCCCCCAGTTTTTTATGACTGGACTTTTTATTTGGTTTCATCAACTTAGTCAAAAAGGTCACAATTAGCCCTAACCGGTTTGGCTCAGCGGATAGAGCGTCGGCCTGCCGACTCAAGGGTCCCAGGTTCGATTCCGATGAAGGGCATGTACCTTGGTTGCGGGCACATCCCCAGTGGGGAGTGTGCAGGAGGCAGCTGATCGATGTTTCTAACTCTCTATCCCTCTCCCTTCCTCTCTGTAAAAAAATCAATAAAATATATTAAAAAAATATATATATATTTTTTAATTGCTTAAAGTATTACAAAGGGTATTACATATGTGTCCTTTTTTTCCCCGCCCTTGACAATCCCCTGGCCTCCCCTACCCCCCAGTGTCTTATGTCCATTGGTTATGCTTATATGTATGCATACAAGTCCTTCGGTTGATCTCTTACCCCCCTCCCTCCTGCCCCCCAACCCTCCCCGGCCTTCCCGCTGCAGTTTGACAATTTGTTTGAGGCAGTTCTGCCTCTGTATATATTATTGTTCAAAAGTTTATAATGGTCTTTATTATCCATGAATGAGTGAGATCATGTGGTATTTTTCCTTCATTGACTGGCTTATTTCACTTAGCATAATGCTCTCCAGTTCCATCCATGCCGTTGCAAATGGTAAGAGTTCCAACGGTCACCATTAAAATCAGAAAGGGAAAGGTAAAAAAGACATTGAATTCATTTGGCACGTGACCCACTGAGGAAATGGCTACTGTAAATACACCCCTAGTTTAAAGCCCTCTGTTTGCTCAGCTGTGCTTATTTAAATTAAATATTGGCCTTCACACAGTCCAATATTGACTGTTCAACTCCCATCTGCTCACCTGAACTTGGGGTTCTTAGTTGCAGAGAAGCAGCACCAATGAATTAAATGTTTATGATGTTTTTATTTGCATTTAAATTCAGGTGAATCACCAAAAGTTTGTTTCAATGGTTCCACAGACTAGCCAGACTAGCCTTAGAGACCTGAAACCTCAGCCCTGAGCTTTGCAAGCACTTGTTTGGCACTGGAGCCTATATGTCTAAAGAGAACCCAAATAAAGCAAGTAGGCAATTTCTGAGCTGCTGCAATTAAAGCAGAGCTGGTGGTACCAGAGCCCCTTTACCACTGCCCCCCTTTCTCTATGATGCCCCGTAGGGCTCCTTTGCCAGCCCTTGATCATATTCTGAAAACTATCCATCTAGTCCAGTGGTTCTCAACCTTCCTAATGCCGCGACCCTTTAATACAGTTCCTCATGTTGTGGTGACTCCCAACCATAAAATTATTTTCGTTGCTACTTCATAACTGTAATTTTGCTACTGTTATGAATCGTAATGTAAATATCTGATATGCAGGATGTATTTTCATTGTTCGCGACCCACAGGTTGAGAACCGCTGATCTAGTCAATCCTTTTCATTACCAAGAAAGAAACTGAGGCACAGTGACATGCCCATATCCACTGAGCAAGTTAGTGGTGGGCCAGGACTGGAAACTCTCCAGACTCTCAGCCCCGTGCTCTTGCCAGACAGTGGGTTGCTGCTGCCAGTGTTTCTTCTCTAGATGTGTTTATTCATCATTTTTTAGAAAACCGAAACTCCCATGACCACCCAACCTCCTACTCAGCTTGGTTGTAACTGAACTCTGGGTGAGAAAGGGATCATTGCACAGGACTACCCTTTGGAAAGGAAATACATGGTAGCTGACACAGGAAAGTGCTCTCCTAGAAGACATGATGCATCATCCATCACTAGGGTATTGGTTCATTCTGCTTTCTAGGCTGACTGTTCAAGAGCAGGCCACGTTATGTATTTATGACCTTTGGCGCCTTGCAGGATTCAGTTGGGTGCTCAGGGTCTACTTGTGAACCAGGACTGTCCTTCTGTGTCACTTTACTGTATTGAGGAGAATGATGACTTGCCTGTTACCCTTCGCTGTGTCAGACCTGGGCAGTTTGCAGCAAAATCACTGGAGAAGACTTGAAATTCCAGCGCTGATGCTGGAGGCTAAGACCAACAAGTAGTTAGCATAATTATGTGAGAAGTCCCTGGAAGGCTAATGGACTTTGATATTCAGCAAGGGCTGAAAATCAGCATAATATTGCTGTTGGCTGAATGGCTGAAGGCAATCCCCTAACCTGATAATCCTTTTATTGTTTACCAAACTTTACCATTCATATGCCTGTTTGCCTGCTAAAGGGTAAATGTGTATTCAAGTAAATAAAAAGCTGATGGGTCCAGGGTTTCAGAGAGCCTCTCTGCTAGAGAGTAAGGTCTCTGCCTGGCTCCCCCATGCCTTCTAAATTTATATTTCTTGTCTGGCATATTCATTTGTGTGCAGTCCCTTCTCCAGACCTTGAACCCTAGCTGCAAATGGATGTGGCATTCATATGCTGATGTGCCTAGAATTGAACTACTTGGCATTTATCCAAATGTGCCAGAAATTTGTGAGAGAAGGAAAATGTTTAAAGAGCCCTTGGAAATGCAGAGTGTACAATACAAATTAATCAGGCAGCAAAGCAAATACAGGCTTCTCTACTCCTGTGTCCTTTTAACCTATGTTATCCTCCAGTGTATCCCTTCACACTACGGTTGGTCGGAATTTTTCTGTATTGGACTGACAACTGCCTCTCCTCCAATTCACGTTATAAATAAATGAGGCCTAATAACCAGAACTCCAAGGGAAGACATCAGTCTAGCTGACTCAGGTAGTCTTGCCAGAGTGAAGAGCAGATGCCTCTCACCCTAATAAGAGCTGGAGAACAAGGTGGGGGCATGGAACAAGTCTAATTCCATCAAAGAAAGTGCTTTGCAAATTCCAACAAAGCCTGTTGCAGTTTTCTATTACAACACAACAAACCATCCCAAACAGTGGCCTAATGCAATAACCATCACCTATTACCACTCAGGGTTACAGGGTTGACTGGGGTCCACCAGGCAGTCCTCCTCTGCTCAAGGTCTCTCCACGGTGGCAATCAGAGATCTCCTTGAATGTTTGTCCACTCACACAACTGGTGCCCAGTATGGGAAGAACCAAAGAGCTGGGGGTAAACGGCTGGTGCTCCTCAGACATCCCTCTCTACCTCTGGGTGGTCTCTCCACACGATCCCTCCTGCATGGTGGCCTCAGTGTAGTTCTTCTCAGATGGCTGCTCGGGCTCTAAGGGCATGGGGAGAGGGGGAGAGAGGCAGAGAGAACAGAGAGAGACCAAGAGCCAGGTAGACGCTGTATCACCTTTAATGAGCCAGCCCTGGAAGTTGTGTGGAAACACTTCCAGAACATTCTATTGGTTAGAAGTCAGTCATGAATCTGGTCCACATTCAAAGGCAATTTGATCCACTTTTTGATGGAAGGAGTGTCAAAGAATTTTCAGATGGATTTTAAGTCTTTGTATGCCATAAGCGTCTATAGATGCTTTAAAAATCATTTTTCGTGAGAATTTTCAACTGAAAATATTCAAGAACACCCGAATTGTGAGTAATATATTTATTTTTATAATATTCATTGCAAATTGGTCTTTTTATTTGAATTCAAAACATCGTGGCGTGTGGCGATGGTTTCCGTTTTAGACGCACGGCAGTTAACATTAAAGCCACCACAGTGGTTTTCAATCCTGCTTACACATCAGAATCACCTGGGGAGCTTAGCAACTCCCAGGCCACACTCCAACCAAAGTACAATCTCTCAGAGTGGAGCCCAAGCAACCCAAAATTTAAAATGTGCTTAAAACCTAACTCTAACGATGCTCACATCTCAACCTGAGCAAATTCAACGCCACTTTCTTGTCATAAATATGTTTTATTGATATATAATTGACATATAACATTATAGTCATTTGAGATTCTAGACTCAGCTTATTAAAAACAGGTCTACATCTGCAGGAATGTCCCGTTGGGCATTTAATAACCCTGAAGGCTGAGAGAGCAGTCATTTGTGCAGGACTGTTGGGCTCTGAGACAGTCAGGCACCACTAGTTCTCTACTAAATGCCAGTAACACTACTTCAATTATTGTCACACTCAGAATGCTCCCTAGAGGGCAGAACCGGCTCCACTGAGAATGTTTGATTTAAAGGAACCCAAGGTTAAATCATAATCTAAATATTTCTCTTGTCCGAGAAAATGACTACCCCGTATTTCGTTTGCTTAGTACATTTTAATTTTGTTATTAGCTTTTCTAAAATTGGGGGCAAACTATTATTGTGTTCCATACTTGACCTTCACCGTGGGGGGATATTATGTACTGGAAGTTAGCCAAGTCAAAGAGAATCCAAATAAAAGTTGTTTTAGTTTTATGCTGTTCCAAATTAGCCACGCCAACCATTCTGTTAGTTGGTCTAATAAATATCCCAATGTTGATAGCCTACTATGAGGAAGTAGAATTTTTTTTCTTGTTAGGCTCTTGGGGAAAAAAACTAAATTTGCCATCTGTCAAATTCCCTTAAAATATTTAAAGTTTGAATGCATACCATTAATTTGAGTTGGTATATGTATACTGAAAAGAATAAAGAACAATATAAAGAAAAGGTTTTGAGAAGTTGTGTGACAATACTTCCAGTGCATTCTATCAGTTACAAGGCTGTCACCAGCTAACCCACACTCAAGGGGAATTAGACCCACCTTTTGATGGAGAAATATCATGGAATTTGCAGACATATTTTAAACAAATAATATTATTGTGTCCAGAATCCCAGCATCTTCAGATGAGGAAGCTGAATAAACAGCCCAGGTCTCTGCCTAACCGGTTTGGCTCAGTGGATAGAGCGTCGGCCTGCGGACTGAAGGGTCCCGGGTTCGATTCCGGTCAGGGGCATGTACCTTGGTTGTGGGCACATCCCCAGTGGGAGATGTGCAGGAGGCAGCTGATCGATGTTTCTCTCTCATCGATGTTTCTGACTCTCTATCTCTCTCCCTTCCTCCCTGTAAAAAATCAATAAAATATATTAAAAACAAACAAAAAAAAAAAACAGCCCAGGTCTGTCTGACACCAGAGTCTGCTCTCCACCTCAGCTCAACACCACATGGATGTGATGTCTGGGAGAAGAGCAAAAACAAGGCAGGGATGCACTATGGAACCTGCGGCATTTCTCCAGCAAACCATGAGAGCTATCCTGGCTGGGGCGGGGGGGGGGGGGGGCATGTGGGACAGTCCCTTCAAGTGCACTTTCACCTTTAGATGTTCATTTATATTTAGACAAGTCCCAAATTTCATTCATATTATCAATGTCTAAGTCTAGAGAAAAAAAGACTTACTAAAGCAAACATGCTTCAATTCCAAATCTGGGTATTTATCCAAAGGAAATAAGAACACTAATTCAAAAAGATATATGCACCCTTATGTTCATTGCAGCAATATTTACAGTAGCCAAGATATGGAAGCAATCTATGTGCCCATCGAAAGATGAATGGATAAAGAAGATGTGGTACATATATGCAATGGAATATTATACAGCAATTAAAAATGAAATATTGCCATTTGTGACAACATAGATGAATCTAGAGAGTATTATGCTAAATGAAATAAGTCAGGCAGAGACAGAAAAGTACCATATGGTTTCACTTATAACTGAAATCTGAAAACAAAATAAACAAACAAACAAAACAGACTCTTAGAAACAGAGACCAAAAGGATGGTTACCAGAAGCGAGGGGGGCAGGATGGGTGAAAAGGGGAAGGGGAACATGGTCAATAACATTGTGGTAAGTTTACATGCTGCTGGATGATTACTGGAATTAGTGATCACATTGTAAGATATGAAAATGTCAGATCACTATGTTGTACACCCGAAACTAATATAACCAAGATAAGGTTATACACCAACTATACTTAAATTAAAAAAAAAAATTAAGTACATGCTTAAATAATTGGGCTGAACCTGAACTTTTAATTTTTTAAATATTGTTTACATTATTGCTTTAATTATTAAATTCAAAATGGCCAGAAAATTGACACTATTATTCCATGTTTGATTATTCCCTTCCTCAGCACATGAAAGAGTTTGCTCTGTTAGGTCTTGAGATGTGCCAAGGTAATTATACTTTTGCACACCTGGAGGCAAGACTGCCTCACATGACTAGATATTGTCCACCAAGACCTTGTCTGTTCCAGCTCTCAGTGTCCAGTTTCTTCTCCAGGAGAGAAGAGAGAAGGGAGCCAAAGTTCTAATGTTGTTGCCTCTTTCTAGCTTACTTTCTTTTGACTACAGCTATTGATTCTTTTACAACACAAGTAAAATTGTTTCCAGTCATATCTTTATGTTGAAAAATAACAGACACCCTCCAAAATATTAGCTAGAATAGTTTTCATCATTTCCAAGGCCCATGTGAATCATAGTTCAAGTGATAACATTTATAGCTTGACACAAAAAGTTTTTGAATCAATGAATGGATGATATAACTTATTAAAACATAAAATGACTAGGAAAGTCAAAGTGGAATGGAGTATATGGTGACAGACATGACAAGAGTGTCATCTAAATGTTCTCTTCTAGTGGTTAGAAATGAGATTTTTTTATCACATGATCTCACTCATATGTAGGATATAATGATCAACATAATTTGATGAACAAGAATAGATCCAGAGACAAATGGTAGGGGAAGGGGGTTAGAGAGCAACCAAAGGAATTGTATGCATGCATATTAGCATAACCAATGGACATAGACACTGGGGCAGTGGAGGCTTGCCCAGGGTGGGAATGGCTGGGGGGAGGGGTCAATTGGGGGAAAAGGAGACATAGGTAAAACTTTAGACAATAAATATAAATAAATAAATAAGATTTTACCCTGGCTGGTTTGGCTTAGTGGATGGAGCGTCGGCCTGTAGACTGAAGGGTCCCGGGTTCGATTCCAGTCAGGGGCATGTGCCTTGGTTGCAGTCACATCCCCAGTCGGGGGTGTGCAGGAGGCGGCTGATTGATGTTTCTCTCTCATCGGTGTTTCTGCCTCTCTGTCCCTCTCCCTTCCTCTCTCTAGAAAATCAATAAAATATATTTTTAAAAAATAAAAATAAATAAATAAGATTTTATTTTAGCTAAGACATGCAAAACCATGTGTTTTGGATAATTATTTTATTGTTTTGTATTTTTATTTACCATCATTTATTTATTTTAATTTCTTTATTGATTAAGTTATTACTTATGTGTCCTTATCCCCACATTACCCCCCATACTCACCCCCACTCATGCCCTCACCCTCCTGTTGTCTGTGTCCATTGGTTAGGCCTATATGCTTGCATATAAGTCCTTTGGTTTATCTCTCCCCCTTACCCCCACCCTCCCCTACCTACCCTCTGAGGTTTGACCGTTGGATAATTATTTTAGACGCAAGCATTATTTGTGTTTTAAGTCATTAAATATTCTTAAGAATTCTATTCTGGAAAGAAGAGATTTTGTTTATAATACATTAGATGCATGTTACAGTACTTTGTATTGTGTAATTTCATCCCGAAATCCCAAGAGTCTCCACCACAGACTCTATCCCTCTGATACTGGGGTTAACAGTGTAGGATTAAAGAGCAGGCTGTTTGCCAATGGTGTGCAACCACTGCTCTCAGAGATTCCATAGGTTTTCCTGTGACCCTGTACCCACTGGATCATGGAATATACATGTTGCCTGGGAAGGCATGTGGAGACCCACATGGGTAGAATCTTGTTTGTCATATTTGAACACAGAAATCTGGTCTTTGGTCCTGTTGACTAAGGAGTGCCATCAAAGGTCTCCAAACAGGTGATTGACATGACTGTGTCTTACTTATTCTGGGAGGAGAGAGATTGAGGAGGGGAGAAAGCAGAAGAAGAGAGACCATAGAAAATAATGCCAGAAATAATGAGAGCTCAAATAAGATCCATGATGGTAAGAGCAGACAGCAGAGAGTCTAGGTAGATAATTCTCAAAGCACCAAAGGATACAGTGCTTGCCTTGAAGTCAGAGGGCAGATTTCACTTGCCAAGTCTATGCTTATTTTCTCCCTGCTAAATGCACTTATTCTTATTATCAACCAATCAGAGAGAATCAGATTGTTAAGGATCATATTCCTTTTCAGACAGATTCTCTTGAATTTGTACTGTTTTTACTTTCTTTGGGGCTTTATTGCCTTTCATCCACTAGGTCTGTGATAATAGCTACTGGCTCAGCCATTTCACATGGAACACTTCAGAGACAGGCCCTCCTTTTTTCTCATGCCGTGCTATTGTTGAAAGAGACTAGTCCACATGGCCAGCCCTGTACTCCAATTGCTCTTCTCCCTTCTGCTTTCCTTTTGCACAAAGGCCACAGAAATCTGTTCTATGATTGCTCTGTTGTTTATATAATAGCTACTTCAGTCCTCTGTCGTGTTTTTATTTTCCCTTGGGGGAAAAAAATCTTATTCTCCCCACGATTCATGAGAAAAAATGAAGAGTATAGTTCAATTAGCACTCATCAGAAGCAAACACTGGCGTGTTCCAAGTAAGTAGCAATAAATGAAGCTAGTGGAGAAATTAATGAGGGCTAAGAAAGGATGGAGAGGGCAACACCACAGCAATAAGTTAAACTATAGCACTAAGAATCTTTTTTTTTAATCAGACTGTGTCTTTGTTCTCATCTACAGGATGATTTGTTTTATCTTCACATATTCTCAGCAGCATTCTGAGTGGAACCCTTATGGGGTCATGGGCAGCAAAATGTAAAACTGAGTCATAAAAAGGGACATTCGATTTCCAGACATCTCAGTCTATGACTAAAGTAGTGAGACCACATGGTCTGCTGGTAAGGAAAGTGTAGGGAATTCTTTTCTCTAAAATAAACATTCAAAATTATTTTTTGATCAGCTACTGACCAGCCAAGACATCCTAAAAAAATCTGATGGGGCTGAGACGCTGGGAACTGCTTAAATCAGGGTTTGTTGGTTGCAAGCAACAGAAATTGACACTGGTTACATTAAGTAATATCTATAGATATAGATGATATAGATAGCTATAGATGTAGATGTTGATGTTGATATAGATATAGATATAGATATAGATATAGATATAGATATAGATACAGATATAGGTACAACACAGACATGGACATGAACATGGACATAGACAAGGGCTATGGAATAACTCACGGAAATGAAAGTAAAGCAGGAGAGAGTGGTCAAAATTTCAGAAAAGCCAATATTCAGGGCTGCTCTGGAGATCTAGGTAGGAGGACCCAAGGAACAGTCTGTTCAGGGCACTGCCATCAGGATTCATCAGTTCAACCATAACTCTCTGATTATCTCATGTGATATCCACATCCTAAGAAGCGAGCTTCTTACTAATGTAGCTTGGATTACCCACCTATTTCTTGTTCAGGAAAGTCCTGATTGGCAGTTCCTCCAAGCCTGAACGCAACAGAGAAAGTATAGCTGATCCTCCAAAGGAAAGAAAGGATGCTGGGCAGGCAGGAGCATCAGGTGTTCTCTAGGGGTCCCATGCTAGCCACTATTCCACCCACTCATCTAAAACCCACCCACCCTCATGGTCTACCTTCAGCCCATTTTCTCCAAGAAGTCTCCTCTGGGTACTCCAACCCATATTGATCTCTTTCTCTTCTGAATACATACAATACCAGCAGTCATATGCATTCACAAAATTTTTTGAACCTTCACTATGTGCCAGGTACTCTATAAGATTCTCATTCTTCTCCCAATAATCCTGCTTCTCCTCTCCATGGTGGTTGAGTAGGCCTGACCATGCCTTTGGTTTATGTTACTGTCCTCTTACCTACTCTCAGAACACCTCATACTCTCTCTGCAGAACTTATACTTGCATTGAATCAATAAATTACTTGATTAGTATTTAAGTTTCTACTTCCCACCTTGAAGATGTGGTGGAATAAAAAGCCCATCACATTAATAGAAGAAAATAAAGTCTTAGATGTACCAGACCCAGAGTTGACCAGATCAGATCATCCAAACATTTACTGGGCTGGTTCTACGTTTTTTGGTTTTTTTCTGCATCCAAGTCTGTTCAGATTTCATGAGGTGAAGTCATTTTCTTCTTTATTCCTTGTTAATTACCTCTTTGGGTCAAGAAGTACAATATATATATATATATATATATTCAAGTAATTCTAAGGATAAGTGTTTTTTACCTCAATAAAGATACTAAATTTTTAAGTAAGGAAATAAATGTGAAAGTACCTAGCACTATTTGAGGTACATATGGGTACTCAATAAATGCTTAGTAATCAGGAATCTGCTGAAATTTCTTTCTGGGGACCTCTCAGCTTTTTACATCAGGCACCAAGATAAACTTTTCTCCTTACCCTATTATGGTATAAATATACCAGAAAACAGAGCTCTTTTGAAGCCCTATTCCCTTGCGTAAGGATTTCTGACACGTCAAAATACCATTAAGTAGTTTGAAAGTCAAAACATTTCTTACCACAAACCCTGGAGAAATAAAACTGCAAACAACTCATTAGAAAAGCTGAGAAAAAGCCATCTTGAGGGCTATCCAAAATATTGTATCACTATTGAAAATTTTCTCTGGGATGTTTTCTCTCTAAATATTGCAAGAAAAAAATTAGTGGTTTCACCCATGGCTATGTCTAAGGCCATAGGCTCAGATTTCACACACAGATGCATTGACAAGCTCCCTTCTTTTGAAAAGAGAAAGGAAGACCAGACTGAAGCTTCCTCATTTGCATTTGCCTCCCTGAGCTGTCTCTCAGAGTGAATGCCATAATTTTAAAACCAAGTCTGTTTTTTCTCCACATCCAAAATGTCTTTATTTGCACCCTGGAAATGCTGATGCCAATTGCCTTACAAATCTGGGGGTTGGGGGATCTTAATTAATTGTTGTTGACAAGACTGTGGCATTTCTGATAATGGTAGGCACAGAGCTTGTCAGCATCGGGTCTGTTGCCATGGTTACCTGTAAGGTATGACAACAAGTGTAGCGCCTGAATTTAGTGTCGCAGAACACAGAATGATTGCATATCGCTTAGCTAAATGACCCCACATGAAACCTTAGCTGATTATTAGAGAGGAACACTATCTATGTTCCTTCAGGTGACAGGGTTGTCTCTTCTAGATCCAACAGACTATGGTAAAATGATCCCCTTGAAAATTCTTTTTTTTTAAAGGTCTCACACATTTATTACTGAGCCAACCTACTATTGCAGAGGGGGAAAATCAACAGAGCAAAATCACAAGTCCATTAATTTTCCAATTAAAATGCCCCAACTGTCCAGACAATAGCATCTTTTCAATCATTTAAAGGTGTAGGCAACCTGGATACAGCATAAATATGTGCGTCATCTCTCATGTGTGATTTCTCATAGGCCCAGTTTGGGTCTTCTCCAATGTCTCCTCTTTGAGTTGTACCTGATTTTATTACCAGTTTTCATCTGAATCCATTGGGGAGTGGGCTGATTCTGCTTTTGTTTCTTGGCCAGGAACCTCTTGATCCCGAAAGTCTGTGGGAAGACATGGTGAAGGAGAAGCGAACGCGTGCACCTCGATGGCAGAGAAAGAGCCCCTTGAGAACTCTTAACAGCAATCTTATTTTGTTGTTTGAACAGTTTAGAAATGCTATGCCACCATGATTGACCAATTGAACGACTTTAGGCTATACAATGCCAGTTATGGCCACTACCCTGAAATGGCTGGTTTCGTTCCAGCCACCATAGTCGTGGTGGGAATCAATCTAAGTGTATATTTTATTATCTCAGTGTATATCTTACTAACTTAAATCAATGGAACAAATTGATGAATGTGTTTGAACTGTTTATACATGTCGATGTGTTCACAGTTTAAAGATTCTTGGCAATGTTTACTGAGCCCCCTGCCCTCTTCCCCTTCCATCAAAGGAGAAAGTTGAGAATCAGAAATAAATCTATTTAAGGCTGGCCCGCTGGTTTCAGAGGCTCACACAGAGCCATTCTCAGCACCTGGGAGGTCCTTTAAGGTAAATAAACACAAGAATCAAATTTCTCCATAGAGAAATAATGTTAACTTTATTATAATATTTACCAAAGAGAGGAAGAATTAAAGTCTTAATGATGAGAGAAATAATGCTCTCCCTATGTAAGACTAGATTGTCCTGTTAAAAAGAAACACACACACACACACATACACACACACACACAGAGGTGGCTCAGTAAATGCTGCACACACACACAGACACACACACACACACTGTTGTGAAATACTAGAAGATTGAGAGATAGTGCATCAACCCACCTGTGAAGTGCTAGACATCCTAAACCCACTGCATTTTTCTTTTCTTTTTTTTATATATATATATTTTTATTGATTTCAGAAGGGAAGGGGGAGAGAGAGAGATAGAAACATCAATGCTGAGAGAGAATCATTGATCAGCTGCCTCCTGCACACCCCACACTGGGGATCGTGCCCTTGGCCGGAATCGAACCTGGAACCCTTCAGTCTGTAGGCTGACGCTCTGTCCACTGAGCAAAACCAGCTAGGGCATCCCCATGATAATTGGAATATAGGAACCTATAAAAAAATGGGATGCCCAGATTCCCCACAAATCCTGCCCCAGAAATATACAGGAGAAAAACTCTTCCTGGCCAAGAGCTGAATGCTGTTTTTGCTTTGCATCTAGAAAAATAAAGATAATACAAAGGGAGTATTATTCTTTCCCATCTGATACAAATGCTGGTTGGAAGGGGGAGGGGGCGCATGCACATACACAAACATACTTGCACATCTGCATGGGCATAACACCTTCATAAGCATGAGTATGCCGTCATGATTCGGGTTCTGGGATTTAGTGAGTCTAATCTCCCTGTTTCTGTGACCTTTCTCAGCTGCCTCGTATAGCCTGAAAAATTTTAGCCTCATTTCCCTGGTGATTCCATGTCAGAGACAATAACGGAAAGGGAAATCAAAAGCCCTTATTTCATCAGCTGACACTGGCGGGGACAGCACAGGGCTGGCAGGCTGAGGCTGGCAACCAGCCCCTTTTGTCACAGAGGAAAATTACCAGAACTCTCTGCAGAGTGAGCTAAGAGCAGCCAGCAGGGCTGCCCGGCGCTCTCCTCTCATCTGAGACTGAGCAGACAGAGCTTTGTAAACAAGGGACAGAGCGAAGCCAGGATTCCACCCTGAAGCAGAGCAGGCCACCTCTGACCAGGTGGTCCTCCCGCCACATCCAGGGACATTGGACAGAAGCATGAAACACCAAAGGGAAAACATCGCAGATGCTTTCTAGAACAGCAGCAGTATTGGGAGTAAACAGAATGGCCCTCACGGCCAGGGTGGGTGTCGGCTTTTTCTAAATACAGCCATGGAAAGGGAAGGCCCGAGACACCATTGGCTTCTCCAGTCACCTGGCAGACATGAGCCGGGGTCGAGGTGTACATTAGTTATATTAGTTTTGAGCCTCATGAGGGTAAAGACCCTCTGACTTATTCCCTGCTACTTTCCAGCTCCTCACAGAGAAACTGGCTCACAATGTGCTCAAAAAAGATTATGTGAATGAATGAATATTACCTACTTTTCCACCAGAACCAACAGTAATCATAAAAAAAAGTGGATATGTACATGTGTAGAGGGTGCACACGCACGTGTGTGTGTGTGTGTGTGTGTGTGTGTGTCAGTGTTTCCATTGAATTCCAGTTTGTGAAGTACTAAAGCCCTCAGGAAAATATAATCTTTGTCTATGGGTAGCAAGTTAGATCATGCAAGTAGAATATGGTCTGGTCAAAATGTCTAACTAATTGGAGATTTTGAGTCTAGCAACCCCTTAGATAAATCATACATTTGAATACTTTAATATTCCATTCTTAACTTCCCTTTGTGGGTAGGAGCCTGAGGCATTCCTAGGAAAGGCAAACAGGGACAATTGCACCAAGATCAGCAATCTGGGGGAGCGGATAGAGAAGCAGGCAACTGTCAGCTGGCAGTTGAAATAGAACTGCTGCCTGTTAGTCCCTGAAATGCAACTGCAGGTATCTTACCATTGTCTTCACCTACTGTCTCCTTGTCAACCCTCAGGTACTTGTTATCTCTCCCTGGTACCTACGCTCAGAAACACTTCTTCCCACCAGCCGTACTTCCTATAGTTAATGCTCTTGTTCTACTGATCGCATCTACTCTGTACATTCTCATTAACCAGCTCTGTCCATCTGCCAGTTTCAGGTGAGGGATTAGTCTCTTTCCTCTCCTCTGATCCTCCAGAGCTGTGGCCCTGAATGGAGGGCAATTGGTCTGGATATTCCATAACAGAAAAGAAGAACCACTCTAAGTCTTTGGCCCCTTTCCAGCCGAATCTGCTGTGAGGGAGGTAGCTTCTGCTTTCAGAGCTAAACATGGTGGCACAACTTCCTGGAAAGATCGCTGTCAATTATATGGGCAGCCAGGCTTCAGGTGCTCTTGTCTCTACCACGACTTCTCTTCTTTAAACTAGAAAAATGTTCTTAGAGTTCCTTTTCCTGGCTGTATTCACACATAAAGGGGAAAAAGGCACAGCACTAAATATTATTCATCTAAACCTGCTTCCCCAGTTTAGGCCACTCAATAGTGCCACCCACATGGATGCCCACCCAGTCATTCCATTAGAGGAGCCAACATATTTTCATATGGCGACTGAGCACAGCCAAGGCATTGAACACTGAGTTCTTAGGCAAAATGAGTCGTCAGTGGAAGACAATTAATATCTAGCTCTTGGACTGGAAATAAAGGAAGCCTGAATGGGCCCCATAGGCCCTTTGGGGTTGCAAAGGTTATGTTTTCCAGTGAACTGCAGCTAAATAGGCTGAAAGGGAAGGTTTCTAAGTGCTGGAAGAGAGTATAGAAAGGAAAACAAACAGAACAGAGAGACAGCTGGAGTGTGGAAGCCCGAGTTCCTTCTGAACTTTCTCCAGGGAGACCTCACATGTTCTCTTCTCTTCTCTCAGAAGCAGGATGGATGGACATTGCTCTGTCACACGTTCAGACTGGGAACTCCAGCACACTTTCTGAAAATCCATGGGGGTTGTTCTCTCTGGCCCTGAACTTGATATACTAATATAAAGAGGTACAGCCTTGTTTTTACTTCCCTCTTGTCTCTAATTCCCTCTCCACACGTTAATCTCTTCTAATTTCCTCCCTCTCTGTGTCCTACATAGCTCTGTCCTTAGTCTCTATCCCATTCTCACCAAAGTAAATGGGAAAAGAATTCTCAGGAGGGGGAAAAAAGTATAACTTTCTCATCACAAAAATAAACTTTTAGTGTTTATCCTTAGAGATTTTAAATAACATGTGTTTTCACTCTGTGCATAGCTATTAAACACCAACTCTGTACCCAGCTCTGTGAGGAAGATATCAAGGTGAATCGAGTACAAATCCTGCTACTCTAGGACTCTCAGTATTAGAATAATTTGTGTATGTGCCTTAAGGTTTTTATACAGAGAGGAGCAAGGCATTGTGGGAATTCAGTGAAATAAACTTTTTAATTGTCCCCAGAGATATTGCGGAAAGCTTTTTGGAAGGGGCAACATTTGAGCTGGCTCTTACGGAATGAATACTAATTCTCTACGCAGTCAAAAAAAAAAAAAAGAAAGAGCTATCGGAATCAAGAAAAATCATCTTAAAACATGAGAAGATGAAAATAACTTTCATATTCAGGAGATTGTATTCAACAGCAACATTAGAGATGAAATCCCACAAGTAGGTAGGAGCCAGGGCAAGAAGGGGCTTGGGCACTGTGGTTAGAGGTTTGGACATTGTCTCATGGAAATTAGAGAAATTTGAGTATTTTAAGCTACAAAGCATCATGATCACATTTGCATATTCAAAAGATCTCTCTGGCTATATGGTGCTGGGGACAACCCAGCCAGGGCTAGAGCAGAGGCAGGAAAGCTAGTCAGGAGGTACTGAGAAGTCCAAGTCAGAGATGATGAGGGTCTGGAGTAAAGCAGTACCATGGTTTTGGAGAAGAGGGCTTCATGTTACTTGTCATTCAGTTCTCAAGGCAACATTTTTTTCCATATATTGTAATGTGGAATCAGACCAGAGACTATCTGCACCCTAAGGCAAGAATTGTGTGTTTTCTTTGCTTATCTTTATTCAAAATTATCTTGTCCTGAGCCTAAACTAAGCTCTTCCACACAAAATCAGTATTGGTGGTGGCGGTGGATTGTCATTGATGATGATGATGTTGATAACAACCCATGTAGAATGTGAAATTAAACTTCACACTATCCTGAATTAAGATTTCCACAAAGGGCCCCGGTTTGGCTCAGTGGATAGAGCTTCAGCCTGCAGACTGAAAGGTCCCAGGTTCGATTCCGGCCAAGGGCATGTACCTTGGTTGCGGGCACATCCCCAGTAGGGAGTGTGCAGGAGGCAGCTGATTGATGTTTCTCTTATCGATGTTTCTAACTCTATCCCTCTCCTTTCCTCTCTGTAAAAAAATCAATAAAATATATATTTTTTTAAAAAGATTTCCACAAAAGGTTTGAGGCTGTAACTTCAAAGAGAAAGTTACCATTATTGGTTGAGGCCATTGTTGCCTTCAACCAGGACACGCCCAGGCACTGAAGAATCAAAGAACAAAAATAGCTACTGATTTAATGATTCTGGAACTTAAATATAGAATGAGAGGCCTTGTTATATGCATTCTTGTTGATATTGACTCTTCTCTTTGCTGCTCTAACCACACCCCCAAAATCTTCTACTACCCTGCCCCTTCACACCAAACTTTCACCAAACTTCCCATATCTCTTGCCTTTGTACATGCTGTTCTACATAACTAGGAGCTTTTTCCTCCACCCAGTCTGCCTGGGAAACAACCCCTCTCTCAGTTTTCAGCTCCAAGGTCATCACTGCCTCTTCTCAACCTTCTCTTATCCTAGAGTGGACTTGGTTGTTTAGTACTTCATGTGCCCATGACACTGTGCTCAAAACTGTTATAGTCCTTAGATACCACATTGAAAAAAAAAACTGGCTGAGAGAATGAACAAATTAATGAGAAACTATAATCATTGGAAGATAGCAATACAACCAACAGTGAAATACAGATTAAAAATTAATATGATCCAGCCCTAAATGGTTTGGCTCAGTGAATAGAGCATCAGCCTATGAACCAAAGGGTCCCGGGTTTAATTCCGGTCAAGGGCACTACCTTGGTTGCAGGCTCCTCCCTGGCCCAGGCCCTGGTCAGGGCTTATGCAGGAGGCTACCCTCAATGTGTTCCTCTCACATTGATGTTTTTCTCTGTCTTTCCCTCTCCCTTCCACTCTTCCTAAAGATCAATGGAAAAATATCCTTGGGTGAGGATTAACAACAACAACAAAAATTTTTTTTATGTGATCCAGTAATAACCAACGATTAAGAACCAGGACAAAATGGTATGTATGTGTAGATTTTTCTAGAGAGAGGGTCAGTAGCGTATCAGATTCTCAAAGAGGTCTGAGAAACAAAATGTGTAGAAAGATATTTGTTATACACAAAGTGAGAAAGAATTAACATAAAACATTCTGAAAGAAGTAAAATACTCCAGTGTCTTTCTGTTGAGTCTTAATCATGTTTATGTAATTGATTCAACAATGAACAGAAATTATAAATATAAATACATCAATTAAAAGGCAGTTTTTAACTCAAAGAAGGATAATAATAGAGTGACCCAAAGAATTCTGGTCTCAAATCAGACAAAGCCTTAGAAAATATGCAAAATCCAATAGGATATAACTTTAGGTATCTTCACCTAAAGATAGGATGTGTGTTGTACGGTCCTAAGAATATAAAAAGATATAAGGGTTCTAAAGTATATGAAGTTACATTTCTTAAGATCCTATCAAATTCAAAGATTTAGACATAGAAGGCAAAAGTCATGTACATACCAAAAGAGCTTATCAGCTTAGTGGGAGCCATGAGCTTTTCCCAGAAAACAAAAAAAATTAGGTAACATGTATAACTTGCATTCACGGAAGTTGACTAAGGGAACGTTCCCCTCATAAGTCAAGGAATCATTGACATTACAACATAAATAAGGTTAGCACATACCCTCAAGTTCTCAAACAAGAATCCAGATACCCTCCTGGCCTACGGCTCTTCTAGTAATAATACAAATTGCAATAAAGCTTCACATGCCAAGGTCTTTCCACTTGTCCTCACATGGTCTGCAGGGTCAGGGACTGAGGGTTCATCCAGAGTCAAAAGAACTTTTTATCATGTATTCCTAAAACTTAAAAATGGGGGCAGGGGAAACTGACTTTTTTTTTAATGCGTATCAGAATCATTTTTCAGAAATATATTTTACTTGCACTTACTGGGTCTGCCTTTGCTTTCAAAATGCATATTTGAGTCCTTTTTCAGATGTTTACTGTAACTCCCACATATATACATATGAATCTTTAAAATAAAATAAAAAGACTGAGGCAAGATAAGATGATCTTGGCCACAGGAAGTATGTAACAGCCATTTCAGGACCTCCCAGCGAGAGTCAATCTCTGTATTTCTGGAGAAGAAAGCGTGGGAACCTGAAACACCACACCAAACCAGAACAGCTGAGCCCCTGGCCTTCCTTTCCGCCCAGTATTCTGGATGGGTTCCCTCCCCCATGTCAGATCATCATATAGGTTCTTGCTATTCAAAATGGGGTCCCCAGACCAGAAGCAGCAGCAGCACCTACTTGTGAGAGAAATTCAGAGTCTCAGGCCCCACCTGAGACCTACATGGTCATAATCTGTATTTTCCTAAGACTTGCAGGAGATTCCTGTGCACGTGAAGGTTTAAGGGGTCCTGATGTTGCGTATACTGCCTATCCTGCCATGAGCACCTGGAGGAAAGGAGAAGGGGAAGGCACTCACATGTCTACTTCACAGATAGAGGAAGGCAGGACAGAGCTCTGGGTTCTTACCTGGTGGGGCAAGAATGAGATTTGGACGATGATGACAGCATGCCTCTCTAAGATGGACTGGGAGTTAGCAAACTTGAGTGATTTTTTAATGTAATTAAGTCTCCCTCTACTTTTATTTTGACTACCAGCTAACATTTTTTGACCACTTACTGTATGCCATGGACTGTTTTAAGCTCTTCATGTGTACTATCCCGAATAACCCTTTCAATGATCTATGAGTTGCTTCTACTGTTACTCCCATTTTGCAGAGGAAGGTGAGACTCAGAGCCACTAATTAACGTGCTCCAAGTCACACAGCTAGTAATCCTCGGTTCCCTTCAAGCAGTCACCCAGAGCTCTCACTCTTTTTCTCAACACCGTTATCACCGCTCCTACCTGGGGTAAAGGTGGGCTGCAGGGCAATGAGCAGAACCTGTATGCACATCCATATTCAGATGCTCGAGCTGCAGGCTGGCCAAAGAAGGCAACAAGGAAAGTTCAAGGTCGCAGAGAGTCAGAGGCACACATTTGCTTCAAAAGAGAAGGTCATCGCTCCATGGGGAGGGGCCTTCCTCTGGCCACTTAGAAAGAGCTCCCAAGCTGCAATACATGGTGGCCAGAGCCCTGTGGAAAGGCTGCTGGGTAAAGCATTTTGCTGAAAGAGGGAAAATCAAACCTGATGCCCTCCTTGAATGAAGCACTCAGAGCTACTGGGAGTCCCCCCAAGATGCATGACTGAGATGAGTGTTTCTCCACCTCTGCTCTTCTCCCTGAAGAGGAGATTAGGAAGGTCAAGTTATAAAGAGAGCAGGTGGAGAGAGAGGAAGCAGTGGGGACAGTGGCGGCTGGCGGGAGCACTATGCAAGGGCGGCTGGGAAGACGGCAACTAGCAGGAGACAGGGGCAGACGTCCAGAGGAAGTGGTTTTCATTAAGGCTTGCTAAGAGCAACAAAGGTTCTGGGAAAACTCAGGACGCCGTGGGAAGGTGAGTGACCCAGAACTTACAATATGTGCTTCTGGAGATCAGAAGATGTCTACTGACTGTGGCATTTTAAAACCCGAGTCCCAGTAGATACACAAGGCTTCAAAGTCTTAAAAATCTTCCTGTTAGTCAAAATTCAGCCTGATTCCCTTGAAGGCCACCTGGTCATGCTCTCAAGGCTCCTTTGCTCTCCTGGATTTCAAAGTACAGATGCCAGGTTTCCAAACAGGCCAGTCTACCTTCAAGGATCAGAGGAAAAAGCAAGAGCGGGACGAAATGAAAAGCACAGCTGGTCTGTTGTAAAGGGAGTTGTTTGTGGAAGGCACTGGGGCTGCGTCAGTTCTGCCGGATCTTGTGCGAAAATCAAAGTGATTATACCCAGGGCAGGAGGCTGACGTGCCCTCACTGCAGAAGCAGGACTTGAGAAGATGAGTTTTCAGAAGTTCCGTCTGAGATCCCGAGGCACAAAGATGTCGGTGGTGTGGCCAGTGGGAGAAAGCGAGCTGGTAATGTTGCTTTCTTTAATCTGAGCCTTTCGTTTTATTTTATATGGGAAATTCTCTTTACCCTTACAACAAAGAGATTCATTTTTTTTAATCTCTTAAATTAATGTTTGAGCCATAGACCAGAAATAAAAACATGCTTCATTCAAGAAACAACCACAGATTTGTCTTGTATTGTCTTGCTTGTTTTCTGTTGTTTATTTTGTTTTTTGTGGTCCCCATTTCTGAATCTTTTTTTCAGGCATCTTGTATTTGTAATGTGCTTAGGAAAAGGTGAAGGCAGCCCAGTGCTGCAGATGAAGCTGAGACAAGGTTCTTTTCCTGCAGGGAGAGTGTGTTCCACTCACTCTGTGAACAATGGCTTAGCAGACCTGAGTGACAAAGGAGAGGGTAATTGATGCCAAAATTTACAGCTTTTTATAATGTCTACCCACTAACTGAAGTTATAGGTGTTCTTAATTCATTTGTCTTTTAATTTTTACATTACATTAAGAGTGATTAACACGCAACCTTTACACTATACAGTACAGTATTCTCTGTCCTTGTATTCACCTTTATAAAGCGAGTTTTAGACTTTTGTATGCATGTGTCCAAACTCATCAAGTTGCACACATTAAATCTGTGCAATCTTTGGATGTCAATAAAGCTGTTAAAAATAGCTAGTATTGTTTAAGAGGGGTAGCGGGGTCTCAGGCTACTTCATCACAAAGGGAGGAAGGTGGGGAGAGTCTTAGTGCAGGAGAGGCAGGGGACATCTTCCTCACTACTCCAGGTGGGATCCGGAACGCTCTTCAGACTGCATTTGAGAAAGGGGCTAGACCTGGGTTGGGGTTTGTCCCAGAAGCCTTTGAGCATAGTAGAAGCTGAAACAGAGCCTCCCTGGTGAGAACAACATCTCCTGGGACTAGCTTCACAGATGGGGAGGAGCAGCCTCCAGCAGGATACAAGCATTGCAGTGGCTGGAGAGCAGGTCAGTTGGGTCAGGCTGCCTACAGAGCCTTCACAGCATGACTGAGATGGAGACAAGGCTGCTAGGAGCTACAAATTAAGCTGCTTGTGAAACAAATAATCTTCCAACCACCTCAAATCAAGTCATTAAAAGCAATCATGCTAGTCTACTTAAACACAGCATTTGCTCCTAAATTCTTCCTTCTGCATGATCACAAAATGGTGTATTGTTTTCCATTTTAGGCCTGAAATCCTAGGTGGTGTTTTGGAGAATTCAGTGGAATCCAAGAGAGAGACCCTAACTACAGAGACTTAGACACATAATGGGGTGAGGTTTGTTCACCAGGAACCACTACCAAGGAAGAACCTTGGGGGTAAAACTAAGATCTTCCTGGGGTCATGAGATGGGTGTCCACCATGGTTTTCTCACTCATTGAAATGAGACCTTCCCCTAGTCACAAACTCTCCCAGGAGTACCATCGACTCATCTGTTCAACATCCCACAAGCACTTCTTGAGCCCTAAACATTCTCCATGTTCACCAAACTGAGGTGGTTGTTATAAAGAACCAACCTTAGCACCAGAAAATTTCCAAAACCCTTCCACAAGAACGTGGTTGTGCATTTCCTATTGCTTCATTCTAAAAACTATCTAAATGGTAGAAAGCAATGGATTCAGTGATACTCTTAATACATATCTATTTACTGATTAGAAGAGCATCGATGCCCATCAGAAAAGTAGCAGTAAATACATTTGCAAGATGCAATATTCATGAATCTAATGCTCAATGCACAAACTGATCATTGGTTCCTCACAGGAATTTATATTTCCCAGGACCACAAGGACCCCTCTCTGCTCAAAATGTGCCTTGTCAGTCTAGGTGCCCAAAGGTTAAACCACATTACACCAAATACCGGGGCTCTGGAAACGGTGCTGTGGACATGGTCCCCCTCGAGGGAAACCACCTCCCCCAACTTAAAGTACCATTGGACTCAAAAGAGCCGTGTCTGGGAATAATCCTGGCTGTATTTTAACCCCCAATGGTCCATCATTGCCTGAGATCATCTTAAAATTCTCAAAATATCTTTGAATTCCCAAGCCATTATAGTCAGCAAATTTGGTGTTATTTATATTTTTATCTCAGTGCAACTGCACAGTCTGGAATTCCCCTCATGCCCTCTACTGCAGACCTCATGCTCTGCCATCAATGGAGAATAGCCGAAGTGGCTTCTGGGATTTTTTTATTATAGCTACAACTATAGCTTGGCTGGACAATAAGAGGACAGACTGGTTGTTTAGGAAAAGTACCTAAATGTTTATCAATAGTGCAATGGACCAGAGAGAACAACAAATGCAAACATCCCGAGGCAGGAAGGGCTGTAGAAAAAGGTCAGAGAGGATAGGGAGTCAAGAGGGAGAGAAAATGGTGCAAGACCTGGCTGAAGTCATAGGCAATACTTGAAGAGCATTTTGGTGATTCTGGATTTTATTTACGGAGCAATAGGACCCTCATATCCAAAATATGTATTAAAGAAAAATTCCTACAACTCAAATAGAAATAAACAACTCAATTAAAAAGCAGGTAAAAGGTGTGAACAGGCATGCCACAAAGGAGATCAAAATGGCCAACAAATATTATGAGTGTTCAACACCATTAGTCATCTGAGAGATGCAGGTTAAAGCAAATGAAACATCACTACATAGCCACCAGAATGGCTAAAATTAAAATGTGACAGTACGTAGTGTTGGCGAGAATACGAGGTACCTGGAATATTCTTACACTCCTGGAGAGTATGTAAATATTTGTACAATCACTTTGGGGAAATGTGTGGTGATACCTACAAAAGCTAAACATATGTGTTGTCCATGACCCACCCCTGGCACATGCCCAAGGATTCTTATGTCCACCAGAAGAATGTTCATGGCAGCTCTATTTGGAACAGGCCCAAATGGAGACAAGCCTAAGTGTCCATCAACAGTAGAATCACTAAATGCATTTTGAAATATCACAACAGAATTCTACACTTCAATGAAAAAGAACAAGCTACTAATGCAGACCACATGAATAAATCTCACAGCCATAATGTTGAGTGAAAGAAATTAAACATAAAAAAAGAGTATATATACTGTATGATTCCACTCACATGAAGTTTAAAACTAGACAAAGGTAATCTATGGTGATAGAGGTGAGCAGTTTGGATGAGAGGATCGTGCAGGAGCTTTCCTGATGGGTGGAAAGTTCTTCCATTGGTCTAAGTGGCAGTTACATGGGTGTACACACACATAAGTAAAATCCATCAGACTGCATGTTAAGAGGTGTGCACTTTAATGCAAGTAAGTTATGCCTTAGTTTTTACAAATGAGGGGGAGAGCAACGGAGGATGAATCCAGGGAAATTGCTGGAAGAGACGGGTGGGTTCAGGGACAGAGGCAGAGAATCTAGGAGCAAGTCCCGAGGACCCAGCACTGAGGGTTGGGTGGGAGGGGTGAGGCAACCAGTAAAGAATGCTGAGAAATCTGAGAAATCGGAGGAAAGCAGCATAGGGAGGGGCAGGAAGCTGCTGAGAGTAGTTCTTACTGATGAGCTAAAGAAGGATGGAAATGGGGTAATGGGGAGAAAGACCCTCCGGCCTCATTTGTAGACATAACATACACAGAAAAGTCATAACTTGTTATGAGGTTTAGAAGTTATTTGGGTGACACATAGATACAGAGAACAGAGTGACAGTTGTCAGAGGGTGGGGATTGGAGGCAGGGCGAAAAAGGTAAAGGTATTAAGCAGCACAAATTGGTAGTTACCTAAAGGTCATGGAGATGTAGATTACAGCATAGGGAATATAGTCAATAATATCGTGATAGTTATGTATGGGGCCAGGAGGGTGCTTGAAGCATTGGGACCACTTTGTAAAGTACATGATTTCCTAACCACTTTGCTGTACACCTGAAACTAATCAGAATAATATTGAATATAAACTGTAATTGAAAAAAATTTTAATACATTAAAAAAAAATAAGTTACCTGGATGATTTAAAAACTTACTGGAAAAGCCTGTCTCCATTCAAGGTAAGTGGGAGTCACATCCAGGTGCCATCGT
This sequence comes from Myotis lucifugus, assembly GCF_000147115.1. Classification (NCBI taxonomy): domain Eukaryota; kingdom Metazoa; phylum Chordata; class Mammalia; order Chiroptera; family Vespertilionidae; genus Myotis; species Myotis lucifugus. The sequence continues at coordinate 21,542,071 of NW_005871051.1, read as the reverse complement.
CAGAATCCAGGCCCTACAGAAATGGCCACAAGATGGCCTGGTTCCCCAGGAGAAGGCATGCCGCCACGCTGGCCCAGACATCCAAGTGACCTTCAGGGACACCCAGCCAAATGCAGGGAAGAAGGGACCTGGATGAAGAACAAGCTATCCTGATAAACGACTTCAGTTTTTCAACCCAAGGTCACTCTCAGGAAAGCATTAGAATCAGGTTGGGTTTAGGGTCATAGGGTATCGACATGTACTGAAGCCGACTTTGCAAAATGAAGGATTTCTGCGATGCACCTGAAGGACACGCCTTGGGTGCAAATACCATTTCCTTCTCTTGATTTCTAAAGCACTTTGGTGAAAAGCTTTCTTAAGACATCGTTCATATGCTTTCCTGTATTATGTTTATTTATATATATTTTTTCCTCTTCATATTAGACTGTTAATTCCCTGAAGACAGAAACTGAGTCTTTTCACCTTGTATCTTCCCACTCCCCCGGGACTGCACCCTGGGCCTCACTGGCCTTGGATGCAGCAGATGTGGGACACATGAGCACTCCCAATGTGAAGACGGACCCTGGAGGGTGAGTCCGCCTTGCAGGCATCCAGTTATACTGAATCGCACCACCTTGAGCCTGAGTCATTGCTGTTTCTCTGAAAGAAGTAAAAATACATTGTTTAAAATTCAAGAAGGCATTTCAGAGAAACACAGATGGCCTTGTGGCAACATAAATAGCAGGCAGGAGAATGGAGACTGCGTTCTGAAGGAAAAAGACAAGGTCACCTTGCCCTCCAGTCTCATTAGTGGAAATAACACTTACAGGAAAGTAACATGTTTTTAAAGATGCTTGGAAGTTTCCTAGGTGATCATGAAATTGCTGGTGGCACTGAGTTTTTCAAAATGCACAGAGCATGCCCTCTGAGATCAACTCAACTGGCAATTAGGACAAAACAGGGTCATGGAGCTTTTCTTCCCTTCTTTGGCTGCTAATTAGGAGATCCGTGACTTATTGGGGGGTTTTATGTTACCTAATGGGCTAAAACTCTTGATGGTGGTGACTAATAATATTGGTGTATTCGAATTTAATATTTAACTTGATTTCCTAGGGTGATTAGATGATGCTCAGAGAGACTGGTCATGTTATACTTTGATAGATTCTTTATATGGTATGTGGTAAATGCAGTAAAGCAAGAGGAATAAATAATTTTACCCTCATGCATTCTCCCCGCCCCCCACATCCATCAGCAGGCCTGTTGAGGTCAGCAGTCTTCACACACAAATGGGTGTTCCCAGGAGGATGTGCAGGAGTCCACATTGTCCAGTTTGCCTGTGGACCTAATGCCTTTACTGTACAGAGTTCATGTCAAAAGCTCATAAAGAGTAGTGTAGCCCAGCCAGCATGGCTCAGTGATTAAGTGTTGACCTAAGAACCAGGCGGTAAGGGTTCGATTCCCAATCAGGGCACATCCCTGGGGTTGTAGGCTCAATCCCCAGTGTAGTCAATGATTCTCTCTCATCATTGATGTTTCTATCTCTTTCTCCCTTTCCCTTGTTCTCTGAAATCAATAAAAATATATCTTTTGGGGGGGGTGTAACATGGGGATAAGGACACATATGTAATAACTTAATCAATAAAAAAATTTAAAATATATATATATATATTTTTAAAGAGTAGTGTATCAAAGATGTTTTAAAAACATGAACCCAGAATCAAGTCAAGTAGACCTGGTTTGCTCCTACCTCTGTCCCTCACCAGCCTCAAGAAAGCTTCTTAACCCCTCTGAGCCTCAGTTTTACTCATATAGAATGGCAATAATGATGGTACCACCCTGTGATTGTTTTCAGAATTAAGTGAAATAGGACATGTAAAAAACTTAGTGGAGTGCCTAATTCCTGATAAACGCTTACAGAACTATTATCATTATTTTATTAATCTCTGAATGTCTTATAACTTAATCATTCTTTACAGGATCTGATCCACTTTGCAATCATTACTCCATCCAGGGAGAGAAGAAGGGATCCCTGCTGGTGGAGGAAAATCACAAGCAAGCTAATCATATGTACAGAATTCTACCTTCATGCTTAGAAGACAACTCTTTGATCAAGGTTAGTTAGGACCTCACAGGGAGCCTTTAGGATTCTACAGAGGTGACACTGCTAAAATATTGCACATCATTGTATGTTTATGGTTCCAATGTAAACCAAGATCTTTGAAGAGTGGTCCTCTATCACTTGTTCTTTCTACTGCTGGTTCTTTCCAGCAGTGGTGGATTGATGCTGAGATGTTGCCATAAAAATATGGACGGCAAGAACAAGCTAGTCAAGGAATACCCTGCAAGCTGAGTGGAACTTACAGAGTTTGCATTATTGTTCATGAAAGGGGGATGGTTGGACAGTGGCCATTCAGTGGGAAACTCTTGGCTTTTCCCATGGCTGATAAATGGAGATTTTCAACCTTGTTTACCAAGGACACTCTGAAGAGGACACTATGAGAGATGGGCATTTCTTTGAGGCTGATTGACCTCAAAAGAGAGAAGGCATGAAGTCACTTCACTTCAGGTAGGTGACAAATACACATCAATATATATAAACCAGAAGCCTGCTGCATGAAATTCGTGCACAGGTGGGGTCCCTAGGCCTGGCCAGCCAGTGATCAGGGCCAATCAGGTTCCCCACCTCCCCGCCTCCGCCTTTCCTCACCACTTGGCATGCCCACTACATGCCACCACCACACAGTTCCCTGCCTCCCCGCCTCCCTCCTTCCCTCACTGCCTGCACACTGCCACCTCACAGTTCCCTGTCTCCCCACCTCCTCCTTCCTCGCCACCCACACGCAGCCACTACGTGGTTCTCCAACTCCCCACCCCCCCCCTCCTTCTCTTGCTGCCCGCATCAGCTGCCACCCACTCCCGGCTCCCCATCCCAGCCTGGGGCCTGGCCAATTGGGTAATCGGGACCTGCCGTCCGGGGGGAGGGACCAGGAGGTTGTCCAGCAGGCCTCAATTGGGTGATCGGGGCCTGTCAGCTGGGGGGAGGGATAGGGGGAGGGACCCAGGAAGTTGGCTACCAGCCCCAAGGAAGGAGCTGGCCCTTGCCCCCCCCCCCCCCCAGAAAAGGGGCTGTGTCCAATGCCACTCACCCTTGGTTCCCCATCCCAGCCCAGGGGCCCGGCCCTGATTAAGGCCTGCCAGCCAGGGGGAAGAACTGAGAGGTTGGCCTGCAGGTTCCATCAGTGATTGGGGCCTGCGGGCTGGGGGCAGCTCCTGCATTGATTGTCTTCCCCTTGGTGGTCAGTGCTCATCATAGTGACTGGTCGTTCTGGTCGTTCCATTGTAATGGTCGCTTAGGCTTTTATATATATAGATACCTTTGGCTAGCAAGTCTTGGTGACAGGTCTGACCTGGGCACCAGGGTCATTGGACCAAAGTGCAAACAGAGGGTAGTGTTTATGGCCAAGATGAAGTGGAAGAATTAAAAAGAGGAAGGAAACAGTTTGCAATGTGCTCAACAGAAGTCTTCTTAAAATAAAAATCAAAAAATTATTTTTCTCAGCTCTATGTCTGCTCTTATCTTCTCTCTATTTAAATACCAAGTTGTTAACATTTTTGAAATGGGGAAGTCAGCTTCACTAATTTACAGAACTTCTTCCTGTCTAGACCTACAACTCCTTAATTTCTAATAAAAGTGAGTAAATAATACCCCAAATGCCAGTGTGAAGTCCAGGACTGGTCAGAATCATCTGGGGCACGTTTACATATGACACAGGGACTGACCTAAAATCTCTAGGGGTGGGCCCCATTAGTTAAGCACCCCTGATGACTTGTGATGGTGACCAACTTTGGGAACCCCTGAAATAGGCCATATCCATGCTCAGCTTTATAAAGTCTGCACTTGAATGTCACTAATGGTCCTCATTAATGACCCTCCTTAAACTACCCATTGGAAAGCTTACCCAGTAAGTTCCGAGAAGATAACATGATGCCAATAGCCAGTCTACTGGATAAGTCTACTTATCCAGGAGTTTTCTTTTCTCCTTCCAAAGTCCTAACACTTTCCACTTAAATTAGCCTTTTCCTTGAGCCATGTCTGAACTTCCCCTGTCTCAATCCAATTACCTCTTCACACCCTGAAGATGTTTTCAGTTGAGTCTTGTAAATGCCACATCAGTTTGCCTTCTGAACATATTGGCTAAATGTCCAAAATAATAATTACTCCAATAGGGACTTGGTAAAATTCTTAATGAGTCCATGAAGTGAGTATCTGCTTTAAAAAAAAAAAAAAAAGGTATTACATTTTGTGTGTGTGTGTGTGTGTGTTGCAGGGGAGGAATTAATCTTGTATTCCAATGGGAGGTAAACAATCTGACCTTGTGTCTAGAAACTGGAAGACAAGTTTCTCCTTTATCATTTGGGGAAAAAATGCCAGGAGTGAGGAGGCAGGAAAGGTGATAAGGGTGAGAGAGTAGAGTTGTGGGGTTTTTTTAATTAATAATAGTTTTTAAGTGGTATAACATGTATAACATGCCTAATCCACCATAAATCATATTTCAGAGAAAAAATCTTTTAACCTTCAGTCTTCCTTTGTGGGGAAGAAAGATGTCATGGAAACCATGTCTGTGCCTAAAGCGAGTGACAATGAAAACAACTGTTTCCATGACTCCACAAGGAGATGTCAGCCTCTACACAGAGACAAGTGTTGAGCATCAGGAATTCTCCCCTGGCTTGGATGCCTTTGTTCACTCTGCCCCAGTTACTCTCCTTCAATAGTCTATCCTCTCACATTCTCCTTCCAGTTTGACTTGAATTTGTAAAGCCAAGTTCAAATCTGACAGCTTCTCCAGAAGCTTCCTCTCCCCTCAGTTAAAAAAGATTTCCTACCCCTGAAAGTTAGCTCCCCAGACCTTGCATTAGAGCTGTAGCTCTCAATCGGGATGATTTTGTCCATCAGGGGACTTGTGGCCATTTCTGGAGAAGACATTGTGGACTGTTTGCACTGGGAGGGCGCTGCTGGCATCTAGTGGGGGAGGCCAGGGGTGCTGGGAAGCATGCTACAGTGCACAGGACATTCCCCACAGCAAGGGATTATCAGCCCCAAACGTCTGCAGTGCTAAGATTGAGAAATCTTACTTGAGAGTGATTTGTGTGCTGGCTCTGAGGCAGCCAGTGACACAGCTGAGCTCTTCCTCCTCCTTGGCCTTTTCCCTCCTTGGCTCCCAGGACACCACACTCATTGAGCTTCCTCCGACCTCACTGGTCCAACCTCTTGTCGCCTCTGCTAAACCACCACCACCCTCAATTTCCAACTTCTGAACATTTGAGTGTGCCTGAGTTCAGTCCTTGGACTTCATTCCTCTACCCATTCTCGCTCCAGTCTATCACTTTAAATATCTATAGACCCACTGGACCCCTTCCCTGAATCTAGATCTCAGCCCAGACCCCTCCCCTAAATTCCAGGTTCATAGATGTTAAACATCTCTCCCTTGGACATCTCCAGGCCTTCTCAAACTCAGCATATCCAGCCCTAACCAGTTTGGCTCAATGGATAGAGCGTCAGCCTGCAGACTGAAAGGTCCCAGGTTTGATTCCGGTCAAGGGCATGTATCTTGGTTGTGGGCACATCCCCAGTGGGGGGTGTGCAGGAGGCAGCTGATTGATGTTTCTCTCTCATCGATGTTTCTAACTATCCCTCTCCCTTCCTCTCTGTAAAAATCAATAAAATATATTTTTTTAAAAAACTCAGCATATCCAAAACTAAGCTCCTGGTCTTTCCCCAAAAACATGCTCCTTCAATTCATCTCAGTGAATGGCAATTCCACCTGCCCAGTTGTACATGGACATAACTTTGCAGGCATCCTTGAGACCTTTCTTTCTCTCTAGTACTCATTCAATCCACCATCAAGTCCTATTGACTCAAAACATATCCAAAATCTGACCACTTCTCTCCACTTCCACTATGGCCTCCTTGGCCAAGCCACCACCATCTCTTCACCTAGAACATTGCAATCGTCCCTGACTGGTCTCCCTGCTTTACCTCTCTCCCCTTCACAATACAGGAGCCAGAGTGATCCTTGTAAACTGTAAGTCACCATACTATTGTCTGGATCTACGAGTTTTTGTTTGTTTTTCTTTTTTGTTCATTTGTTGCTTTCAGTTTTATATCCCACACACGAGTAAAATCATATTATTCTTATTTCTGACTTATTTTGCTTAGCATGATATTCTCAAGATCCATCCATACTGTCGCAAATGGCAGTATTTCATCTTTTCTTATGGCTGAGGAGTATTCTATTGTATATATGTACCACATCTTCTTTATCCAATCATTTATCAAAGGACATTTTGGCTGATTCCATGTCTTGGTCACCATGAATAATGCTACAATGAGCATAGGGGTGCATCTATCATAGGGATATGAATAACTGTTTTCTCATTTTGGAGTACATACCCATAAGACAGTTGGCTGGGTCATATGATAACTATATTCTTAATTTTTTGAGGAGCCTCCATACTGTTTTCCATAGAGGCTAGGGAGCTGGAGGTAGCAAAGGGTAAAGGGGTCAAATACATGGTGAAAGAAGATTTGACTTGGCCCTCACCAGTTCAGCTCAGTGGATAGAGCGTCGGCCTGCGGACTGAAGGGTCCCAGGTTCGATTCCGGTCAAGGGCATATACCTTGGTTGTGGGCATATCCCCAGTAGGGGGTGTGCAGGAGGCAGCTGCTCGATGTTTCTCTCTCATCGATGTTTCTAACTCTCTATCCCTCTCCCTTCCTCTATGTAAAAAGTCAATAAAATATATATTTTAAAAAAAAAAGATTTGACTTGGGGTGGTGGGCACACAATGCAATATGCAGATGATGTATCATAGAATTGTGCACTTGAAACCTATATAATCTTATTAACCAATGTTACCCCAATAAATTTAATTTAAAATAATAATAAAATAAAATGTAGGTAAGTCAGACCATGTCCCTTCTCTCTTCAGAATGCTCAATGGCTCCTATCATTCCAAAGTAAAAGCCAAAGTTCTTAGAGTATTTTACAGAGTTTTATATGACCATCTGCTTCAAAATCCCCCAATCTACCCCGACAGCATCTCACCGACTCCTATCCCACACTCCCTCCTTCACTCTGCATCCACACCGGCCTCCTCACTCCTCCTGAGTCTGCCTGACACATTCCCATCTCAGGGCCTGTGCCTTTGCTGTGCCCTCTGCCTAGACTCATCTTCCCCCAAATCCCCATGGCTTGCCCCATCAGTCCCTTAGGCCTTATTGAAGCTTCATCTTTCCAGGGAGGCCTTCCATGGCCACACAATTTAAAAGTGTAGCCCTCCTCCTCCACTTGTCGGTTTTAATCTGTTTTCCATAGTGCACATCACCATTCTTATCGGACTTGTTGTCTAATCATCTCAATAGGATGCAGCTCTCAGAGGCTGGGAACTGTTTCCATTGCTGTCTGCCGGGCACCCATACTAGCGCTGTCCACAGTAAATGCCCAATGAGATGAATGAACGCAGCCCCCGTGAGACTTCAGATCCTCCAGGAGCATGAGCTTCTGCTCATCACCGCACACAGCATCTTGATTGCTGCTCATTTTTCTTCTCCCTGACACTGCGTTCTTGTATAGGCAGTCACTGTACAGGGCGCTCTGGTACACATCAGCAAGTAATTTCATTTAATTTATTAGGAGCTCAATCCATTTTTTAATTGAATATTCAATCTGAATGCTTAAGATGTCAAAAGGTATCCCGGCCACAGTGAAGGATTCATCACGCTGTCTCTACCAGGAGTAGGCAGAAGCTAGTCCCGTCTGCCTCAAAGGGCAGGTGTGGGCGGTGTTCTTGCACCATCTGGTGGGCATTCTGGGAACTACACTTACTGAAAGCGTGTCTCCTGGTATATGTGAAATGTTTGTCTCCTCCCCACCCAAAAAGCAAAGCCATTCCTCTTCTCCTCCCCAGCCCTTGACTTCCCAAACTTTCCTTGACTATGAGTGGTTTAGGTTGGTGACTCTCACTGTTTTTCAGGAAAAAATTAATTCCCTCCTGGCCCAACAAGGAGAGAATCGAGGCTGCTTGAGGCTTTGACTTCTCTCAAGCTTATTCCTCACTTAGCAGCTTCATCCAATCAACTCCCTAAGTCAGGAAACCCTGTAGGGAACATCAGTCTTTAATCTTCGGATGGCTGTCCTATGAGACATAATTTCAGTGCATCATGGGAGGCCGTCCCACTGTCAGTTCTCAAAACTTAATACCCACCAATCTGGTGGGAATTCTGTACTGTGCCTTTTATTCCACTATCACAAGTAGGTTTTAGATGTAAATACCCCAGGGAGAGGTAACAGCATGATTTCCAATCTTACCAACCTAAGGGACCCATAGCCAACCAACAGGCAGGTGTTAAAGAGTGAGGGCAGAGAACAGCAACTTGTCACTTAGAAGGAGGGTCTAAAGGTGGACACTAAAGGGCAGGGCCTGTGACAAAAAAAAGGAGCCTCCAAATTCTACTTCACACACCTCACAGCTTCCCTCCTGCTCAGCCTGCCTAGTCAGGGTCATGCTGCGATCACTACCGTGTATTGGTGATTGGGAAGAGAAAAGGGCAGATCAACCTTCTGGAAAATTCTACATTCAGATAACTTATAAAGCAATTCTATGACTCTCGAGAACACCAAACAATATCAACTACAGCCACCAGAGTGTGCCTAGGAAAAGACTGTAGACACTGATCCAGGATTTGTAATCAGCACATGAATTATATGAAAGGAACTTGCATTTCTGAGGTATAGAAGGTTCTTGAATCATTTTAGTCAAGATGAGGAGAGTTGTTTGGTTTTGTGATATCTGTAAAGAAAATGAAAGTGTGTAACCTTAACTAAACTTAAACTTCAGGTCAGTATATCTGAATTTCATCAGAAGCAGAAGGGAAGAAAATAAACATTTATTAAGAGCCTATTTATGGAAAGTACTGAGTAGGCATATTCCATACTTGTTTATCTAAATTTAATGACTCTCTTTGAGGCCAGCTATGTGACCTGGAACTAGTAGCTTAACATCTCTGAGCCTCATGATTTCCTCATCTGTGAAATCATGCCAAACAGTTCCTCAAAAAGTTAAGCATAGAATTACCATATGATCCATCAACTCCACTTCTGGGGATAGACCCCAAAGAGGCAAAAACAGGAACTCAAACATAGTTGTTCACCAATGTTCAAAGCAGCATTAGTCATCATAACCAAAAGTTAGAAACAACCCAAATACCTAACAATGGATGAATGAATAAACATGCAGTACATGCATATAATGGATTAAACCATAAAAAGAAATGAAATTCTGACATGTGCTACAACATGGATGAATCTTGGAAGCATTATGCTGAGTGAAATAAGGCTGACACGAAAGGACAAATATTGTATAATTCTACTTATATGTGGTACCAAGAATAGGCAAATTTAATTCATAGAGACAAAAAATAGAATAGAGGTTACTAGGTGCTGGGGGGAGAGGAATGAGTAGTTGGTGTTAATGAGCAGATTTTCAATTGGGGATGATGAGAAGTTTTCTAAATGGATAGTGGTAATGGTAGCACAACATTGTGAATTGCTTAGTCCTACTGACTTGTATACTTAAACATGGTCAAAATGGTAAATTTTATATTACATATACTTTACTGCAATAATAGATAAGTAGATAGATAACAGTGCTTAGTTATTATTCAGTTATGTCTTTCTCAGTCCCCAAATCAATCATCCTACTATATTGTCTAATTCCAAATGTATTGAATTGTACAATTGTAGAAAAATTGATATATTTTACTATATGCAAAGAGTATGTTAATAGATGTTGTGAGTTAATTGGGGTAGTTTTAGTTACTGAAGCACAAAAAGGAAAAACATTAATGAATTTTTCCAAGTACAAAATACAAAGTAGAGAGGGCTCTCCCAGCTTCCCCCTGAGCGGATTCCTTCCTGGACCAGCTCTCTCCCCAGGGAGACCCCGGCAGGGCAGGCAGTTTCTAATCTTCTATAGTTTGATGAGAAAAGGCCCCACGGTGCACTTTTTTTCCATTTACAGTGCAGAAGAATGACTTTTCCTCCAAATTTAATTGAGATGGAGCATTCCAAGACCAGGAAAATGTCATGCATCAGATGATGAGTAAGCCGGACATCATGGGAATGACTGTCACGGGACACAGCTATTTGCCAAAAATGTGGCCTATGGGATTTAAGGACCATGTTATGCTGCCCCGATTGATGGTTTTTATTTGGATGAAATGAAACCACTAATTGAGTTTTCTTTTGAGGGGAAAAATGTCCAGAGAATATTGGAGGAAGAGAGGGCTGCACATGCAGGTGCACACGTCCATGTGCTCACGGCCACAGGGAGGAGGGGAGGTGCCCCGAACTCGGGGAACTTGAACTCGAGGAACTCGAACTCGGGGAACTTACAAGAGGAAGTAGCCTACTCTTCCCAGTGAACCAAAAGCAGCAAGGGATAAAGGATAATAAAATACCTGAGTTATGCTTTTACCTACAAGAAAAGTAAGCCAAGAGGACTATAACTTTGAAGACAAGTTATAGAGTATGAACCTGTCCACACAGGGCATTGACCATATTTTCTCATCTCTTTCAAATCCCACAGAAGTGCATGGTCAAAACTGAAAACATAAAAGGCCGTAAAATGGGGATCTAAATGGCTCTCCAGGGGGTGCGGTCATGCTGAGAAATCATACTTGTGAAGGCAGGTAAACATGTGACACAGGAACAGAAGCAGTGAAGCTTAAATGTTAAAGCAACTCGGTGGACAGACATTAACTGAGCACCTGCCCCGTAAAAGGTATTGGACTATGCTCCAAGAAATAAAGAATAAAACATGATCTCTTCCCCATTCTACATTATAATCTAGTTGTGCATTTTTTAAAATATATTTTTATTGAGTTCAAAGAGGAAGGGAAAGGGAGAGAGAGATAGAAACATCAATGATGAAAGAGAATCATTGATCGGCTGCCTTCTGCATGCCCCACACTGGGGATCGAGCCTGCAACCCGGGCATGTGCCCTGACTGGGAATTGAACCATGACCTCCAGGTTCATAGATCGATGCTCAACCACTGAGCCACGCCGGCTGGGTGGTGGTGTGTTTTTTTAAAAATCTAGTTCCATAAACAGAAAACTATCCCAATTTGAATAGTTCATGAAATAAGTAGTATAGCGAGTGGGAATTCCAATCCTAGATAGAAGGGGGAAATCTGTGTGTTTAACTCCTCCCCGTCCTGAGTTCTAAAGGACATACTAGTAAACCCAACCCAGTGAAAAAAGTAAAAGGGGGCTATTGTTGATGAAAATTCAACCGATGTCTGGAAGAAGGAGGAGGATGAAGACACGTCAAAGTCCAGAGGAAATCACAGCCTGCAGTCTACATGGAAAGGAATATGTTCCAGTAAAAAGCTCCTCTACTCTGCCAGACCCTGGTGAGGTCTCAAACTCAGGCTCAGCAGGAATGATGGAGGCAGCGAGATGAAGGTGCATATGAGAAGGCTCTGCCCCACTGCCCTCACCCACATCACCTAGAAGCCAGACATCATCCCCACCCACCCCAGCCCCAGCCTAATCCTTAGAGAGCTCTCCAGAAAACAAATCAAATGACACACAGGGGAGGGGAGGGGAGGGGA